>NC_139344.1:4980946-5485504 GCF_055883805.1 Amblyomma maculatum | reverse complement strand
TTCTTCATACAAACTTGTGATGCCTAAAGGTGGTAATAGTGTGCAGTTATAGTGAGTTGTCTCCATTCATATGCAAAACACAATGTAAGGGAGATTTTGATCGCCAGTTTGACCGTCATCTACTTGGCAGGCAACACATCAATGTTGTGCACACAGCCTTTGTCGTGCATCTATGGCTTCGTCCAACTTTCAGAAACGAATGGTTGAAAGAGAAGCAAATGATGCTATTAGATCTAGTTGAAGTATCTCGCTTTTGACATTGTTTTACAGTGAGCTCGATATGTCGAGTAGTTGCTCAGCGTGCATGTTGTCATATAAAGATTTCTGCATAATGAAAGGAAGCAAGCACTTTTCTACTAATGTTGAAAATGTGCTGTAAGCCAAGACCAAAATTGTGAAATATGAAAAAGTGTACCTGTAGCAAATAATCATGAAGTAATCATTATATGAAAGCTCTAACTTTGACCTCTTTCATATTGGAAGGACCTACACAGTCTCAACGACTAATTTTTTAGCATGCAAGCATGTACACGGCCACGTAGTTTGCATGCTCTCTTAGAGCATCTGTTCACGCACTGGCTCCATGTGCTTCTGCAAGCTCGCACAAATACGTGACCAGCTCATTCTCATTCAATCTTGCACAGTGGCTGTGCGTGCTTCTGTGAGCTCGCTCATGGGCTCATTCAAACTCACAAGAACTTGTACAATCTCATGCGTTCCTGCACAGTGGCTCTACGTGCTCTCATAAATCCACGTTTAATCTCCCAAGAACTCACATATTCTTATACATTCTCATTCACTCTCACACTTTCTTGTACAGCTCACATACAGTTTTTTCAGTAGGGTAGTTTGGAAATCTTGCTGCAAAGCAGAAGTGAGCCGGCATCACTATGGCATCTCTCATTATATGACCCACTTTGGGGACGTTAAACCACATAAACCAAACGAAACAAAAAGTTTGTGCTTGTTGCTGTTGGCAACTTGATGTGAGCCCGTTTGTTTCTTTTCACCACTGTTTAAAGGAATAAACCAGAAACAAGGAATAAATTAGTCTAAGAATAAACACTCAAGAAATGCTTACGAGAGAATTGAAACAATTGGCTCTGTTGGTAATAAGAATTGTGTTGAGGTATTGACAGCATTAGCATACTGGGTGCACAAGATGCGCTGGTACACTGTTATGAGTCATAGAAAACAAGTTAGGAAAGCTCGTCAGTGTGCTGTCGTTTAAAGGTTTTTAATAAAACTCCATTTTGCGAGTTTTTAGTGCGGTGAATTTTATTATATACACGACATAAATTTATAGGCGGCGCGTCGTTGGCTTTAACCACCGTTCGGGGCCAGACGGAGTAGCCGGGCCCGGTTTGATCCAGAGGGATGTTTCGTGTCAGCTGATTAGTTGTTGGATGTGCGCAGCTTCTGGTCACGGGTGGCGGCGGGTCGTTGGCTCTAGCCATAGCGTGTGTGCCCTCAAGGACGCCGGGCGAGTCCACTTCGATGCTTCGCTCCTGCTGACAACCCGGCTGCACGGAGCTACTGTGAGAGACGCTGGGCCTGATTTGATCCGTCTCTTAACGCTAACTGTGGCACGTTCGGCTATACAGGCAACGCAGGAGGTGGGGAAGGTGGGTCTTTGGGCACGGGACCTGTTGACATCATGGGTTCAGGCTGATGAGGGCATATTTTT
The DNA here is from genome assembly GCF_055883805.1 of Amblyomma maculatum. NCBI lineage: Eukaryota > Metazoa > Arthropoda > Arachnida > Ixodida > Ixodidae > Amblyomma > Amblyomma maculatum. Next base: position 5,483,817 of record NC_139344.1, on the reverse strand, counting down.
TCGTGATTCTTCAAATCCCAGGAATATACGAAGTGTGACGCCGAATAAGGGCATGGGACCTTTTCGGGCTGGTTCTTACGGCACTTAAAAATGTGAATACTTAAACGGCTGTGTCGTCACTTATCTTGGGGGTTCAGCGGACGTGTAAAAATATGGTAAAAATTCCCCGTGCATTGCGTTGCTTCATGAAGCCTCCGTAGGAGGCAAGGTACATCTCGTAGAAGCCAGGAAGCCAATGCGCTCCGCGGTAGCCACGCTGGGTGTCTCGAAGGGGATTGCCCTTGGCTGGTCCACCTGAGGCCGCTGGCACTATTCTTCAGGTGGTGTTGCCTGCATAATAATATTCACTCAAATTAGCACGTGCCGTCATGTTCCGCCCGGTTGCAAATGACGTTGAATCTTTTCCCTATGGTTTGTTTCGGACAATTCTCACGTCTTCGTACTGACGTTTAACCGTCTGGCCAAATTACTTGCTATTTCCCTATGTAGACAATCACGCAATGCTTCCGCATGAACCTTGGCATTAATATGGAACCGAGCGCTCCTTAACTAGGTGTAATATCAACATACCATTGTTTTTTTTAGGGAAGCAAGCACAAATCTAAAAAAGCAGGCAGCAAGCTAAACAGCGCGTTGGCACACGACATTGAGAAAAATGTTCAAAGAAATAGATGCAATATCCTAGAAAAGTTCTTCCACATGCGCATTTCCAAGACAAGTGTGAAAAAACAATCTTGTACCTACAGTTCACAATACATGTACCGCGCCAGCATATATGTACTAAATGAATATCTCAAAGCTTCCTCGGTCATTTTCCCGAGGCGCTTGGTCCATAATACTGTTACATTAGGCGGTGCATGCACTGATATGCGCAAAAGAAGGAAGAAGAAGAATCTAGTGAGTTTTGGAGAAGACTATGTTCGAGCAGTGTCGGTTGGTGCCTGGTTGACGCTGCTGTGTTTCTGTGTGCTGTGTCATCTTGGAATAATCTCTTTGCCTTACCTTGCCACGTATCAATATTTTAAAACTGAATCAGCTGAGTGCAACGCATCAACATTTTGTTCAGTGTATAATTAAGATGTCGAGTACATATTCCGTGACAAAATTAAAAGTTGTTTTTAGTAAACGCTAAGTATTTATGATCACCACGAAGTTCCTTTCGTATACGTGTACGTGTAAAGAAGGGTTACAGGCGAGCACAGAACGCGCGCACAAAACGAGAAAAAAAAAAACCGATGCAATCGTCGCCGAGCAGGTAGAAGTGCGGAACGACTCGCATGAGCAAACACCTACACCGTAAATAAACTACTGCACCTTCGTGAAAGCAAAAGACGCGCAGAAGCAGGTTTAACACGCACGCACAACACCAACAGATTGCCGTATTCTGAAGAGAGAAAACTGCGTCATCTGTTCAGGTGGCACCCTCCCGACAAGCAGCGCCCTCTGCCGCTAACGATTGGCTTTCATTGCAAAAAACGCCATTCTCGGCCATAGGGAAGCGCGGGCGCTCGTCACACTAGCCAGTATATTCTAGGCACTATAGTATGGGGCAGTTTGGCCGCAGAAATGTGATTAGCGTAAAAATAAACGCTTAATCAAGCACGGAATGTCGCTTTTTTGTGAGTATACCACCTACTCTCGGATCGTTGTGTGTTTGTTTGCTCCCTGGAGTGAAATTTGTAAAAATAAAAAAGAAAACCGTGCCGCTGGTATCCGAGCAGGCATTCCGAAGTATCTCCGTTCATTCGAGCGAGCCAAATCTTGCGCACCTATGTACGCTTTCTACATTTAGCACAGTAGCATTCGAATGAGCACTTTCGGGATTTTACCACAAGAGACAGCGTCGCTTCTCTCACGTACCTCGCTCTGCGGTTATTTCCGCTCGCTGCTGCATTTGCTTTCGCATCGAGGAATCCGCAGCGGCGCTCGCGCCACTTCGTCGTTCCATGTATCTCGAGCTGGGCGTCGCGTCGGCGCGGCAGTTTTCGACGCGCGAAAATCGTGGAAAAAAACGCCGCATGTGTTCCGGCCTTAACCGGGAGGCCGACTAAGCCTTGGCAGCCATGTTGAGGCTGGGTGGATACGGCAAATACTAGTTTACAATTAAGTGCCTGATCCCCTTCCGTTCGAAATACCGCAGATGTGAAATTGAGCGTCTTATTAAAGTTCATTTCTGCAATAAAGAAACGGCAATCGTAAACTTACTCTGGCGATGCAATTGGATTGCTTAAGATGAAATCGGAAGAGCAAAACCATCTCCATCATGGCGCAAAAATGCGAAATAGTACGGTACGTGCTCTATTCAATTTTACTTTTATAATAAGATTCGCTTCTGCAATTAAGACATTGCAATCGTGGAGTAACTTTAGCGATGGATTTGCATTGCTACAAGGTAAAACCAGAAGATCGAAGCGGTAAAAAAATGGAAGTTCAACTTACATTACTCGCCCTCCGTCGTAACGCTGTTAAGACGGTTCCGTGCGCATCGGTATTTATAGACAAACACCGATCTGTGACGTAAGCACGATGCGGTGGCGCTTCTATCGCCAGCGTGGTCCGACTGGGGGTGAAAAATAGGCTTAGTGCCCATAGGAATACATTGAAGCGAAATATTCCAAAAAGCAGTTTTCTAATTTCACGGGTCATCTGTGATGTCGTTATTCGGCACAGATCCAACCATAAACGCCCTGGAATAGACCGAGGAAGTGTGAAATCTCATTACCAAGGCAAAGTATTTTTAAAACACCGCGAAACGTACCGGGATGCGAGTGAGAGGGCGACCCATAGAAATACATGCAAACACAACGTACCGCAGCATTTTGCTCGGTTCATTAGCGTTGAACCCTTCTCATTTTGTAGGGGGGGGGGGGGGGACGTCTTGTACGACGCCCCGACGTCATGTTGCATGACACACTACATTCTCTTGCAAGTAATGCAAGTCTGACGACTTGCGGGACCGCTCACAGCACGATAAACTGACTGCGCACAGTTGCAGACGACCATGCACCCTCCGTTGTCGCTAGCAGACGCTCCGGAGCTGGAGGCGGCCGCGGTGGGTATCGCCAGATACGCTGTCGTCTGCTGCAATGCGCGAATCTCGTTCGGTTCATATTGTCGTATGGCGTTTGACAACTGCTTTTTAAATGTAATTCTGTCTGGCGCGTATCACTGGAGCGACAGTATTATTAAGCTTATTTACCCTATAAGCGGCAGCATATCAGACTGTAAGCAAAACTGCGCGATTCGCTACACCCAGCTTGCCTTTTGGCGCTGTCTGGATTCATAACACAGGTTATTCGGGGAGTTTTAAAAGTAGACTGCCTCCGTAATGACGCACCCTACTTTATCACACACTTCTTCAAAGCGCTGGTCAACGTTTGATGACCGGCCACCAATTCTGATGCTCTGTGAAATGAGAAAAATGCTCCGGTAAGTTGTGTTTACATGTATTTCTACGGGTCGCCCTCCCAACACCCATACGTTTCGCGGTATTTTAAAAATACTTCGCCTCGTTAATGAGATTTCATACTTTCGTGATGTGTTCTAGGATGTTCATAGTTGCTTTGTACTGAATAACTACATCACAGGTGCCCTGTGAAATGAGAAAACTGCTTAAAATATTTCGGTTCCATGTATTCCTATGGGCGCTAACGCTATTTTTCACCCCCAGTCGGCTGCGACGCCGCGAGCGCCCCCTTTGTTTGTAAACATGGTGTTGGTCTATACATGAAAGCGAAACATTCCAAAGCAGTTTTCTAATTTCACGGGTCATCTGTGATGTCGTTATTCGGTACAGAGCAACCATGAAAATCGTAGAACAGATCACGAAAGTATGAAATCTTATTAACGAGGCGAAGTATTTTTAAAACACCGCGAAACGTATGCGGGTGCGAGTGGAGAGGAAACAGAACTTACCGCAACATATTTTACTCGGTTCAGCAGCGTTGAACCCTTCTCATTTTTTGGTGAACGTCTTGTATCACGCTCCCACATCATGCTGCATGGCATACTACATTCCCTTGCAAGTACTGCAAGTCTGACGACTTGCGGGACCGTTCACAGCCCGATAAACTGACCGCGCACAATTGCAGACGGCAATGCACCACCGGCGCTGTCACTAGCAGACGCTCCGGATCTAGTTCACTGTACTCCGGAGCTGGAGGCGGCCGCGGTGGATATCGCCAGCTACACTGTCGTCTGCTGCAATGCGCGAATCTCGTTCGGTTCATATTGTCGTATGGCGTTTGACAACTGCTTTTTAGATGTAATTCTGTCTAGCACGTATCACTGGAGTGACAATGATCAAGCCTATTTACCCTATGCGGCAGCATATCAGACTGTAAGCAAAACTGCGCGATTCGCTACACCCAGCTTGCCTTTTGGCGGTGTCTGGATTCATAACACAGGTTATTCGGAGAGTTTTAAAAGTAGACTGCCTCCGTAATGACGCACCATACTTTATAACACACTTCTTCAAAGCGCCGGTCAACGTTTAATGACCGGCCACCACTTCTGGTGCTCTCCGAAATGAGAAAAATGTTCCGGTAAGTTGTGTTTACATGTATTGCTACGAGAGGGAGCCCGGACCAGCAAAGCTTTGCCAGGCTTAATCCAATTTAATATAAAAGAAAAGGAGCTAAACGCCCAAAATAAAAAAAAATAATTTAGATGAAAAAAAAAACGTAGACATAAAAATGTAAAAAATGTACATTAAAGATACAAAAGGAAACAAAGATCACAACTGCCTAGTTACAATAGATATATGAAATGGAAAAAGGATAAAGAAAGAAAAAGCGAAACAAAAGCACAAAAAGATAAAGAAGTCCAGGAAAGAAGGAAGCAGAGAAGAAAATGTCCGTGGGTAGCCAAAAACTGCAAAAGAAGAGAGAAGAGAAATATAAAAATTGTGCATTAAGGATTAGCCAATTAGCAAAAAATATAACTTTAAAGTGAATATGCGAAACACACTTCAGCCTAGAAAAAATAAATATATGTATATAAAGAGGTTACCAAAGTCTGCAATGAAATGAGAAAACATAGTATTGAAAAACGTCGCGAATACGAACCGGTGTGACATGATTGCACCGTCACTACGTTGCGGCGAAGCATTCGGCACAACTAGCGGCTGCGGGCGTGGCATTCCTACTCCTTCGCCGCGTCGCGGCGATGTACTAGGCGCCACCAGCCATCAGCTGCTATGGGCGGACATGCCTAACGACAGAGGACGACGTGCACTATCGGTGCCCACCGAAGACGACGTGTCCACGGCCACTCACGCACCACTGACCGTACCTGTGCACAGCAGTAGCAACGCACTGGTCACGACAGTCAGCCCACCGAATGGCTAGATACTGGAGGTGAACTGATGAATCAAACCATCTATCTTCCTTTTTCTTGGGTGGACAACTGACATGGCTCATCGGGCGTGCCGCCTAACACACTCGCCATCGCTTGCACTGAATCGATGTAAATAAAATGAGCACATAATTGGTCATTTCAAGAAAACTGTCAGTTTTTACAATACCAGCGCGCATGCCCACACGGGTAGTTCGGACGCCCTTAAGTTTTGCGTGAGCTTTTTTTTGTGTCTGCGATACCCGTCTGTTTTAAAGCAGAAGCTTTGCTTGCCTTGCAGGTGCCAAGTACTTTGGCGGGCAGAATTTACCTCACCTGCTCCCTCTTGGCAAGTGCTGCGCGCTGAGCGGGTGGAGCTCGCTTCATTTTCTACTTCGCACAACTGGCAAACTATTCGCAACGGTACATATCGGCACAAATATACAACGTTGTCTGACACAGCCTATCAGTCTCCTGCCTGCCCTTTCCCTGCACCGCCGCCGATGGCTATCTGGCTCACCTTGCCCTTCAAAATCCTTCGACACCGTCGCGTCGTCTAGACCCGGTTGTGGTTCCCTTGTGGTTCGCAGATAGCCGTGGAGTAGTCATGTCTTAAACCCAGTGCTTCGGCTTCGTTTCCTTGACGTTCGCAGAGCGTCTTAATTCCAACAGCTTAATTCCAAAATCAACGTTTACGCGCCGTAAGATGCTGTAAAGTTGTTTGCTTTTTGCCACTAAAAAGCTGCATGTGTGTGGGCGCGCGTGTGTGTGCAAATAACTGATGCGCAGGTACTCAATATATTTGAGGCCCCGCATAAGGTTTTCATTGTAGTGAGGAAGCAATCACAATCCCTGCAGCGCGCTGCGAAGAAGCAGACTCGCGACTCTGAAGTCCCGGCGTCGCTTCGAATAGGGGACCAAAGCTGGAGTTTGCTCCGCGACGCCAGCGCTCGGTTTCCAGCGGAGCGGAGAGGAACTACAAAACCTACGCGCATCCGCGCCCGCGCTGCGCGTGGCTGTCTGCGGAGTCTGCGCAGCCCGCTCGCTCGGGAGCGCGTGCTACGTTCAGCCGCGCGTGCACGCGGAGTGGGAGAAGGAGAGTGAGGACGAGGGGGGTTGGTGGCGCGTTCTCGCGCGCAAAGCCAGCGCTCTTTGCCAGTGGGATTTCTTAATTTTGCTTTTTTCTGTGCCCCGGTTGCCATAGAGGCTGGCGGGAGGCATGTTTTTTACCGGTGCTTTTGAAAGCAAGAAATTATGATTAATTGATCGCCCGACATTGTTTTCAAAGAGCGCTTGTCGGCAGGCTCAGACATACAAAAAAAATGAACGCGAATTCGCTGCTTGAAGGCGGGAGGCAAATGACAGGTATCTTGAAGGACTTGAGGCGGCACCTCTTGATGCCTCTGTCCATGTTCACAGAAGGAAGGGTCCAGCCTTCGAGTGCTCCTTCCTTTCCCTTTGTGACTGGTCACTTGAAAGGGGCCTATTCAGCTCTTTGGGGACAAACGTTTTAGGCAGTACTGCCGGCGCCATGGGGCCTGTTTTCGGCGCGTTTAGGATGCGTTCCCTACAAAGGCACAAAGCATGCCGCCTTACCCTTTGGTTCCTGCCGACACCGGCCAGGGGAAGTTCACCGCTGCGGCGCTGCCATCCGAAATCAATGACCTAGCTACCGTTAACGATGAGGGGTTTCTTAACGACCTGGGTCATTCCCCAGAAGCCGAGGCATGCTTTGCGGCAGTTTCCTCTCCACGAGACGAACAGCGAGGAAATGTCTGACGACTTTCCATGCAGACGGGGACATCTCTCCACGGAAACCTTTGTCTTCTTAATTCCACTGTTACGCTGCGCAATTCCTAGTTCAGTTATCTCCTATAGCGAACGCGCAGTTTTGAGCTCCCGAAGCAGGATCGCGTATGAGGATAGGATGATTGACGTAAACTGATAGCATTAATGACGAATATCTGTTTCTTGAGGCCGACCCGGTTCCCCGATGGCTGCTTCAGCACTGCCACTTAGAGAAGTACGACACACGAACGGTACGAGATATCCCCCCCCCCACTTAAAAAAAAACAAGAAAGAAAAAAGAAAGGCCCACAACCATCCCCTTACCATTTCCACACAAGCTTCGCGAAAAAAGTGCGCCCTCATTATTTTCCTTCTGGTTCTTTTCTTTCTTTCTTCTTCCCCCCTCATTGTTAGAGCGCGACGGTGGCCACAATGCGGCCGGAGGAGGAGAGAAACAACCGAGCGCGCGCGCGCGAACACGTGCTAGAAAGCAGCGCGGAGCAGACGACAACATGCTTTTCTATGCGGCGGCTAGCAGACGACGCGGCCGGGCTGCGCGTAGATTTTGACGGGGTCTCCATGGAGGGCGCTGACGCACAGAGCGGCGCAGCGCCCCCTGGCCCAGGTTTTCTCCCCTATACCAGCCCTAACCCCGCCAGACCACCGGAAGAAAGAGAACGAAAGCAAAAACTGCGAACGCACAAAATCTGCGCTCACTCATTCCCCCGGGGAAGGAAAATTCTGTTTACTGCTTGAAGCCATGGGGGAGGGGAGAAGACTGTGTTGGAGGAGGAGCCATGGTGTGGACAAACCCTCAACAAAACTGCCGCGAGCGCTTCCTCTTACAAGGAAAAAAAAAAAAAAAAGGGACTCCGCGAGATACGCGTACGTGACGTGTAGGCTACGTCACCCATGTGTCACGTGATTGCGCATCGTCGACCTGCAAAAACATTCTCCCGCCAGTGATGGCCCTCCGCTAGTGTGGCCATGCCGAGGCAGTTGTCGACTTCTATGTTGTTTAGAAGACAGTCCAGACAGAGGTCGCGCGCCTCATCCATAAGCAGCATATCGGCGTCGGCCAGCACCTAGGTCACATTGTCGTTGTCAATGCGCACCTACAGCAATAATTACCGTAGAGTTAATTCTCTCGCTGGTAAAAACAGTTTCTCGCGATTTGCGCCTCCTGTGCATTAGAGAATGTTGTCTTTCATGGGATCGTAATGCAGGCTGGCTACATAGCGCCGCGAGCCAGTAATCTGATTCCGGGGAACACCTGACCGTTCTGAAAATGACGAACACTTCGTTTTCAAATCTCACGTCTACACCACAGCTCTTGTCACACGGAACGCCTCCGCAGAAACAGTTTTTTTTTTTTGGTAATCCACACCCTTTCTTCTTGAGCGAACTTGATCCTTAGAAGCTCTCTTCAAGCATTGTTAAGCATTGTCATTCTAGCACTGTCAAATCTATTACTTTGAGAGACAGGCAAAATATGAGTAAATTTTCAGTTCAGTTGAAAAAAAAAAGGGATATTTAGTTTTTCCCACGAAAATTGAAAATTTGCAAAAAATAAACACACGTTTAGAAGAGCGTGGACTCATTACCTATATTGCACGAATGACTATCAGACTGCGGATAAATAAATTTAGTCCGTGACTATTGTATCAAATGCATGTGACAAGCGCCAATTAGTTGCAACAGTTGCTAGTGCATGCGTCAAGCCGGGACTAATGCCACTATCATATCTCTTCCAAGGATTTTCACTTGCGCATCTCACCAGCGCCGTACAACGCAGTGTGAGGACTCTTGCCTGTTGCGATTTATCACTAAAACAGTTCTGTTGGCTGAGCAGCGAGAAACTTATGTGTGCCTCGCCATGGACCCATCCGTTAAGAGAACCGCTCAACGAACTCATTCTTCAAGGAATCATTTACACCATGCTTCACTCGCGTGCACTTCGAGTCAGCCAAGCTCCGCGCTGAAGGTATTGAGAAGCCACTACGACGCGGTTCAGGTGTTCACAAACGAAAAGCGACAGATATAGCGCCTTTATTTCCCTGTAAAACAATCATTATTATCATTGTTATTATTACAGTACTTGCATATTGCCCGCTTTTTAAACATAAAATGCTTTTAGTTCTCGCGGCCGGTGCCCTTGAGGGGATGTAGGCAACATTCAAGCAGCGATTTCCTTTCATCTGGGCGCCGCAACAGAACATACTGGCACCGACCGATCGCTCTCTGAGGACTCCGCGTCCTCCCTTGCCACACGCGCGTAGAACGCCGCTCGACGTTGGCCCTTTAAGAGGATGCAGCTCGAAGGGTGTTCCGAGATTTTGTCTGTCACTGCGTTGCGGCGTCAGCTCATGGCATTTATCTCATAAGCAGACGGTTGTACATGGAGCACTCGTACGCGCTGCTTGTCCGTTTCTTATTAGGCCGGCGTCCCTCGTGACCATCGTTCTGAATTTTCACTCCACCACTATCCGAGGTGGTGTTGTTAATAAACCTCTAAAGCGACAGCAGCCCATTACCCGAAACTCTGGTCGCGACGTGTGGTTTGATGGCACCCTAAAAAGCTTTCATGTGTCCACAGAAACAAGTATGAGAGGAACCGCGCTTTTCCTTTTCTGTGAATCAATTAGGGCGAAAACCTTTCTAGGTTCATGGTGAAAATCTCACGTCGGCGAGATGTGTCAGCGAGGTTTTGATTGTGAAAGATACGGCGTTTTTCCTTTCCTGTAAACCAATTTTAGGAACTCAGAGCCCTTTAATGCGTTCAGCGAAACGCTGGTTCTGTTCGACAAGGGGCTCGCGACGTACGCAGCAGCGTTAATAATAATTGGTTAACAAGAAAAGAAGGGCACAGTTTGTCACACTTGTTCTTTGGACACCTGAACAGCGCCGTGATGAAAGGGAGGAAGATGGAAGTGGGAGCGGAAAGAGAGAAAGGGGTGTCATAGTGGAGGGCTTCGGAGTTTTTGCGACCACCTGAAGATCTATAGCGTGTACTGGCATCGCACAGCACACGGAGGCCTCTTCGTTTCACCTCCATAGAAACGCAGTCGACAGCGATCGGAATCAGTTACGGGTACTCCGGAACAGTAGACGGGCACCTTTACCACTGCACCAAGACAGCGGGGCAATGTACAGCAGCAACCCTCAGGCTTTCGCACTTCTCCACGGCCGATGCTGCAGTGCTCTAGGAATATTTATATATATGTAAGCAATTGTATGGCTATGTAGGCGGGTTTCGCATGGACGTGACATTGTCGAAGCATGTAAAAGAGGAACTAGTTCATATATAGAAAAAGAATGGTACCATCAGATAGAGCGTCAAGAAAAGATGTGCAAGTGACAGAATGGTTGATGTGAGCTTATGAGGTAAATTATTAGAGCCAATTAGTGTGTAACTCCGATCGAAGATGGCCGCCAGCCACGTCCGGTTTCGCTTCTCAGCTGCCAGTCACGTGTCTCAGTGGAATGCTCCCTGTCGTTTCTTTGAATGCAGCAGAGTTCACCGGCGTTCTGAAATCGGTGTACTGTAAGGGAAAGGCGCAGTATCTCTTACTCGCGGAACCAAGCAACACGCAGTAGCTGTCACTTGTTTCTGTGAACACCTAACCTGCGCCGTAAGGGAAAGCAGGAAGTGCGAGTGAAATTGAAAAGAGGGAAAAGGGAACCGGTAGTGGAGGGCTGCGGAGTATTTTCGACCACATTGGGATCTTTGACGTGCTCTGACATCGCATAGCAGACGGATGCATCTTCGTTTCGCCATTGAAACGAAGCTGCCGGTGCTCGGTACCGATCCTGGGTACTCTGGCACAGTAGTCAGGCCTCTTAACCACCGCGCCATCGTGGCAAGACGAGAATAAGGTAGGAAACGTTTTGCGGAAATCGATCCGTTTGAGAGGTACACGCCACAGCCCGCCCCTGCCGAAAACGCAACGATTATGCAGCCTCTCGCGGAGGTGACAAGCCGCAACCGGCCGCAACTGCTTTCCTAAGGCCGCGCAATTGCAGGCGATTGCTTCGAAGCGAGAAGAAAAATCATAGAGCGACGCTGAGCACGCGGCACGTTTGAAAAAAAAGAAAGATCACTAGCGGTTCGATGATGCTGGACACCTGAATATCGAGTGGTAGCTCTGTGTAACTTGGCAGTGTGGGAAGACGCGTCGATAGGGGGGGGGGGGGGGGGAGTAGTAGGGTCAGGAGGTCCCATTTCCGCGTCAATACCTGATTATGTTAACTTACTGATTTGCGCTTCGACTCCATCGAAACATGGCCGTCGTGGTGGGGGCTTGAATCCGGGTGCTCCGGTAACGAGCCGAGTGTCTTAACCACCGAGTCATCGCGATGAGTCTTTTTGGTTTTGTGCCGCCTTCATCGCGCACCCGCATATTCGTCATTTTGTTCGACTTAACCGCAAGGTAAAACACTAGACGTTGTGTTCAGCCGGGTGCATCCATGGGACCTCCCTTAAGCCCACTTTCACGAAGCACGAAGCTCTTAAAGGTGAGCTAGCTCAAATGACAGAATCACTCGGCTATACTAATCTGAAGAGATCTGGGTTCGATCTCGGCAGTGGTAAACTTTCGGCGCAGGCGAGACGCAGGGCACCCATCCGCTTTCGGATATCAGTGCATGTTAAAGAATTCAATGTATTCGAAATTAACGGAGCCCTTCTCTGCAGCGACCCTCTTAGTCGATGTAGCTTTGGAACGTTAAGCTGCATAAAAACGTAAGAACAGAGAGTGGCCGCTGCTCTCTACTCTTTCGCCGTGGCGTGGTCTGGCGACTTGAAAATCCAAAAATGAACACAAACTGAAAGCTCACAGTCAAATTGCCATGAAATTGCACTAGGCAATTTTGGGCTTCCGAAGCGAAAGCTTCAATTCGCCATATAAAGCCAACATCGCCGTGCGGACGCGGAGTCGCTGCTGCAAATGCTCTGAGCAACAGGTGCACCAAGCATGACGTTAGAGTTGCGTCACCAGTGCCGCCCACTCCGCAGCCTCGCTGCGCCGAAGGAACTGTGCGCCGCTCGGCCGGCGCAAACTACACAGCCTCGCTGCGCGCGATGCGAATGCGCAGCAGCTACAGATGCGAAGTATCTAACATGCGTGACAGATGCGTCGTGTGTTATTATTTCAGAATTAGCTGCCGCAACAGTATCTGGGGTAGTCGCTATGTATGTGTTAGCTAAATGGGCGACTAACAGGAGGTGAATAAGCTGCGAGAATAAAATGATTTACTACGTGTAACCGTGCGTGCAAGCCTTCGCGACACTCTAGGTTTAACCGGACATAAACCACAGCAAGTTTTGAAGGCGACAACCTTTGTAGGCTCATCGAACGAAATCCCGAGCACGAGATCTGTGCGCGAGATCTGTCATATTCCGCGAGATTCCCAGAAATGTGTTATTAGCTAGCGTTCCTCTCGTCTGCAATCCCACACTTGAACGCGCACCAAGGAACGCCACACGACAGGAGCCGTGGTGTACCGTCCGAACACACACCTGCCGGAGAAAGTGACAGAGACTGCGCCTTAGTTTTCCTGTAAGCCAATTGCATGTAGCACTGCAACGAACGCCGATAAGAAGGCAAATGACAGAAGGTAGGCTTTCGCCATTCGCCTCTTAACTGATATATCAGAGACCCACTCATTTTTTTCCCTCCTTTGTCCTCCACGAAAACAGAACGACGTTTTTTTTTAATAAAATGGTTCCTTTTTTTTTCATGTCTACACATCTCTGTGACATTTCAGAAAGTGCATGGTGATGGAAAGCGCTACCATCACGCCGACTGTAGGTTTTTAAGGTAGCTGCTTGCAAAACCTAAAAGCTCAGTCTCAGCCCTGGTTGTGCTTCTTCCCCGCATTGTACGGTCCTGAACCCAGCGCAAACTTACCTCGCCTGTACAGTAGCATTTGAGGAGGACGCCCAGAGCGGTTTCCGGGACACCCTTGAGCAGCAGCTCCTTGGGTAACCGTATTCCGGGCCGAACGCCGCCCGAACGAAAGGGCTTGCCGTGCACAGGATGGACCGGTTGACCCTGAACATGGAACCATCGGCTGCGCGAATCGAGCAGTCACAGGACCTGTCGCCTCCGGGAAGGAGCGGACCTAGGAAGGTAGGCATGGCTCCCGATCGAGGTGATGACGTGTTGTTGTTGTTGTTGTCCAAATAACTTATGGCACATACCCACAGAGGGGGATCGGCCAAGAATTGGGTAGCAAAGAATTTTTTTTTTAATATACTTGCATAAAAAAAAATATTTGAGGGGTAGAGCAAAGGAAACAAAACGGGAGATAAGTGAAATATAAAATGAAAAGTGGTAACACTCACGGGAGATTGACACTACAATTTTAGAGCAAGTTATGTTTAAATATTTAGCAAGGCAAACGATTTGAGTCCAGTAAAAAATTTTGCATGGCAGTTAACACAGACCTGTGACTGTGCCCAAGGATTGTGGCGCCAAATGATAACAATGTCGGGCTGCTTAAACTAAGGCCAAGCTGTTGCAATGGCCTTTCCATCAACTGCTTTCTCAGCGTAGTAAAGCGGCGGAAAAACAATAAAAAGTGATCTAATGTTTCTTGTTCACCGCAAAATGCGCAGACGGGAGACAGTGCCAAACCAGACCTGTAAAGATAGAAATTTAAAGGTGGGATACGGCATCGCAGCCTTGTTAGTGAAATCTCAAGTTGCCGTGAATGACATAATTTTCTATTCCAAGAATAATTTAGATGCAGGTAGTCATCAGATCTTAAAAGATGTCCATTTTTCATATTTAATAGGACGTTTCTTCGAAACCTCGCTGCGGTGATGTACGCGGTCGCCGGAAGGATAGATAATACGGGGCCATTAAGGGACTCTTTTGCCAAATTGTCAGCATATTCATTTAAAGTCACATTGCTGTGGCCTGGAACCCATACCATATGTACAATCTTCAAATGTCTAGGGATCAGGGAGACAAAGGTTTTTACTATTGCAGAATCCACCGACGAAGAGAGAGATGAACACAAGGATAGAGAGTCGGAAATTACTGCCACTTTAGAAAAAGAGGAGTCTAATTTTCGTAAAGCGAGTACCACCGCCAGAAACTCTGCCTCAGAAATTGGGGTGAAGTCCGGAAGCCGGACAGAAAAAGACCAGTCTAAATGTGGACAATATATACCCACACCCGCCTTTTCATTACTTTGAGATGCGTCAGTAGCTACAACTAAACTAGCAGAAATACTTCTTAAATGGTCTTCTAATAATCCGTTTAGAATAACGGATGATAAGTTTTTAGCATTATTCGGGAATATGTCGTCAAAGACAATTTTAATAGATGAACCGATGGTTTGTATGGGTAGAATACTAGGAATACCGAGAAAGCCATGCGCAGTCTTCTTTTTCTTTGCTCAACAGTCCGCGAGCGTCACGTTCAATCGTTAACGTCGTCTTCTCCTGGCCTCCGAACTGCAATATACTGACGCAGCCCGCGTGAGGTTGCCTGTGGCGTTGCATCGAGCGTTCCGTTGAACGTGCTCTGCGACGCGTCGACGCCCGTCTCTCAAGTCCAGAACAGCGTTCGTGCTGACCGGTGACGTCATCACTCAAAAGGGCTTACGGACAAGAAACTGGGTTTTCCTGGATTTGAAGATGAGACGTCTTGTGTTCCTCGCGTCTGCCTCGTCTGTGACGCGACATGGTGTAGGAAGTTTCCGAATTAGTGTCAGGAAAGTAACCTCATGCCATCTTTCATCACTGTCAATCTCTCTGCAAAGACATGTGACATCAGCATGCCAGGTGACGGGTTAAAACTGTCTTCCTCCAGAATCTTTGCCATTGAGCCGCCATCACACATCAAATTTGAAAGAACATCCGAGTGGCCAGCGGGATAGCAAGCATTCGACGACTACCGATTCGGTTCGGGATTGAACGAACGGAGCGAGGAAGCTGAAGTCCGGATTCACCTTTACACTATGGGAAGACAAGCGAGGACGATATTTCAAACCTTCGGCTCGTCGGAAGACGACGCCAAAAGAAAAACGGCGTCAAGGAGAAGTTTGACAATTATTTCGTGGCTGCTTGCAATGTCGTATACGAAAGCCCTTGCTTCCACTGAAAATGCCAATATCCGAGCAGGTCCTTCGGCCACTTAGTCCCAGCCACGCACTTGTAGACAGGTGCGACTTCGGCAGCTTCAAAGAGACAATGATTCGCGACCACTTTGTTGTTGTCCTCAGGGATGGAAAGCTCTCTGAAGCGCTGCAAATGGACGCCGCCTCACACTGTTAAGCGATGTCGCCAAGGCCCGTCTCAGAGAAACCGTACACAAGCAGAAGCAGCCCCTACGGGACAGCGGCTGAGGTGCGTTACTTATGACAACGGATGCAGACGTGGACGCCATCCATAAGGAGAGCGAGAATTCTCAGCCTCTTCGAAAGGAGCGCCTCACAACTCAAGACAAAGCTCAGTAGTACCTTTTCTGCTGGCAAGCTTCGCATACAAGGATTGCCTAGCTGTAAGTGCTACCACATGGTATGTGAAGGAACATTTCAGTGTGGTCTGTCGCAAGAACGACTTCACACGCAGGAAGGTAGGACTGTTTTCCCTTGAGAAGGACAATGCATTTTACTTTCTCCGTACTGTTGGCTATCACTCAGCAAGCGCCAAGTTCATTGAGTTTTTTATTAACGGATGGCCGACTTCAGCGAAGATCTCTGCAGTGAGGCGACTCGGACAATAAACAAAAATCAGATACACTACAATGTTTACCATGCCCAATGGTGGCAGAGCGCCGGCGTCAGTCCGGAGGACTTCTCAATGTGTTCAGGCACATCAAATGGGTCCAGGTGCACAACGCCCCCAATGTACAGCTTCTCATTGTAGCGCTGTTTATCCGATTACGACAAGCTTTTCACGTAGCCCGACATTGCTGCAGCGCACACTACATTCCTTTTCAAGCGCTGCCAGTCTGACGATTTAAGGAACTGTTCACAGCACGATAAACTCACTGCGCACAGCTGCAGATGACCATGCACCACCGGCGCTGTCGCTAGCAGACGCTCAGGAGCTGGAGGCAGCCGCGGTGGGTATCACCATCTGCGCCGTCGTCTGCTTCAATGCGCGATTCTCGTTCGGTCCTTATTGTCGCACGGCGTTCGGAAACTGCTTTATATACGCAATTCTGTCTAAGATGTATCACTTGAGCGCTGGTATTATCAAGCTAATTTACCTCATGCGGCAGCATATCAGACTGTAAACAAACTGCGCGATTCGCTACACTGAGCGTGCAGTGAGTCTTTTGGGGGTGTCCGGATTCACGACATATCTAGATCATTAAGGAATATTTAGTAGTAGACTGCCTCTACAATGACACAGCATATTTTGTCACACACGTCTTCAAAGCGCTGGACAAGGATAACGACCGGCCACCACCTCTGATGCTCCGCGAAACGAGAAAAATGTTGCGGTAAGTTCTGTTTATGTGTTTCTATGGGTCGCCTTCCCGAAACGCACACCCATACGTTTCACGGTGTTCACCTCGGTAATGAATTTCATACTTCCACGATCTGTTCTAGGATGGTCATCAAATAAAGACATTATAGGTGCCCTATAAAATGAAAAAACTGCTTTGGAATCGTTCGATTCCATGTACTCCTATGGGTGCTAACCCTACTTATCATCACCAGTCGGCTGCGGAGCCGCGAGGCTTGGAGTGGTATAGAGCAATATTGAGCAGTGTAACGACCGGCGCCGGAGAGCGGCCCGCTTTTGCGATAACAGCCACCTACTTCCGCGAGAGGGCGCGACGTGCTACAGGGGTGCCGCGTTCGCCGCTCGGCGGGTAGCGGCCGCGGAGGTAGCGGGGGTACGGGGAGGCGCGCGGTGCTCTATGGAGCTATTTTCACAAGCTGTGCAATTGGTACGATATTTGATAAAGAGGCTACCTATTCCTGGTGCTTAAACTGATCCCTGAAATTCCTTTACATTTCTCTGGAGACGCCATGCACGGTTGGGTGTCCCTTTTGAGCAGCGCGACATTTTTGCATCGCTATTTGAAACTCCTTCAACGCTTCTTCTTCCTGCGGTCAGTCTTAAATAGTCCAGATGACAGATTTGTACTAAATGTTTAAAACGAAGCGTGGTGTTTTGCATTCGTTCTTCCCGTAAGGTAATACATGCTGGTGCCGAGGAGCGCTACTAACACGCGGAGAAAAACAGTATACATGCGAATCAAAGCTTGTGCTTTCTAAGGCCTCTTTAGGAACACCTTATTTTTTACGAACCTTATTTACTAACATGTGTTACATTTTGCAGCTCGTGCTTATAAATACATAACAGAGTTTACCATAAACCGTTAGTAATCTGTAATATATCTACATAATCGGTGTTCTTTCTGTGCTCTAATCAGCGCTTATAGAAATAACAAATACAGTGCGTGAGCAAAACACATTTGTTCATAACCGTGCTAATTTAAAGCACGGCGGTATTTCAAGGATTTATTCTTTATGAGTGATTAATAAATGCATAAATCGCGGACATTTAATTTGTTTACGTGCCGTTTACCAATAGGGTGAACCAGCTGTACAGATGAAAAAAAAAAAAGTCAATTGCAGCTAGAGCAATTGTTGAGAAAAAAGATGAACAATTAAACCTGTCACACACGAGGAAATACATTCATAGTGGGCACTTGAGTGCGGACTCTTTACTAGCATCAAATGGCAGATGTACAGAGCAAAAAAAAAAAAAAAAAAACAATTGCGCGTCGTCTATGATGCAGTTCTTGGCGCGCACCGAGAGAAAATGAAAAAAAAAAAAAAAATGCGAAAACGTTTAGGAGCCCCTAATGCTGAAGCAATTAATATAAGGCCGGATTCAACTGCGGACACTAATGCGTGCTTATTCTTCGAGCGTGTGATTCGTAATATGAGTAATCAACGGGATATACTTGCCAACTATAGCTACACACCTATAATCGGGCTACTTGCCGGTTACACTTTGCAGAACTGATCAGGCTATAATTGTTCCCCCATGAAAACTATCACAAGGTTGATATTACACTTCAAAGGGAATTTAATTATTTTCCCCTTTGGCAGCTCTTGTCGCGGTTAGCTGACTAAAGGGAGCAGACGCAAAACACCTGAAATTTAATTACTTCAAGTGTGAGCTTTCTGGTCCAGCTGAAATGTTTGAACCTCCACACTTTACAGAAAGGTTGCAAAATCTGAAGTGCAAAGATGTCCAGAAGGACCACCCGAGTCAAATTTTGGGGTAAATTGTGACCTAGCTTGGAGCCTATGGCCCAATTTTGTTTCTTCCTGCGTAATCGAGTGCCGGCCCCACAACCTCTCTTTCGCCGAATGTTAGGAGCCGCATACTCACAATATGAAGTAATATACACATTTTGATGTTATAAGAATGATCTAGCGGAAGCGTATTACAAGCGCGCACTACAGCCTCTGCGTCCCCTATCTTTCTGTCGTTCTAACTTTTTCAGAGCAATTCTATTTTTTTTTTTTTTTTGTATGTGCACCCAAAAAGGACTAGGTTGATTTTCTGGGGGCAATGATTGCATATTACCGGTTGCTGAGCACGCAAAATAAAAACTATCTAGAATGAAAGCATTTTCTGGAACAATTAAGTTATCGTCAAATTATCAACGCCTTGAGAATAAATGTCTTATGTATAGCGCACATCTCTGGGTATTTAAAGCTACTGGTTACAAGAAGGTTCCAGCTTATTTAAAAAAAAAAGGGTTTTTAATTAGATTAGTCTACAGTTTCACAAAGTTGTAGAGCCTTAAATTTTGACGCTTATATCTTTATACGCGTTCGGTTGCACGCCCCGCTTGTCGCCTCTTTGTGCACTGCTTTCCCCTTCCCAGGTCCTTATTTGGTCCTTCATCTCGGTTGTTTCCTTCTTTTTTATTGCGTATATCTTCATTGTTTATCGTCTTTAGCTGCCTGCATGCTTTCTTCTCCGTCGTGCGTTTGCCGTGCCGCTCGAAAATTCCAAACCTTTGTTCACATTCGCGGTCGCTGCTTTCACGGCGCAGCGTGCCTTCCACCTCTTTCTCCCTCCCTGCTAGGCGACACATGTTTTTGTTTTCCGATGCATCCTTTACCTCCTACTTCTTCCACCTTTCCTGACCCACTGTGCTCTGTTATTCAATAGCCAACTTACCTGGTGTGTCGTTCGATTTGATGCCCTTGCTATATCTCTACCTCCATGCGGGGTAGTCCACATTTAATTCATTCGAACTGAGAGCTGACTTTTCTTGTGGCTTCAGGTGACAGACTGTAGTCGGCATGGTTTTCGTATGATACAACAGAATTTACTGCTTTGGACTGTTTTAGTAATGGGTTACCGATGACGAGGTTTATTTAGTCGGCGCTCGAACGCACCTGCTGCACGTTTTGACTTCTTCATACATCCTGTCTCCACACTGCCTTCTTTTCAAAACGAATGCATTCCAAAACGAGAATTAGGTTCTTTAGGACTGCAGAAGCAAGCTGTATGCCGAGTGAAGCGTGCTGTGAGAGTCTGAATTCGTACGCCGCTCTCCAAGCTGTTCTCTTCGGAGCCCAACTGCTGTCATGTTGCTCCCCGAGGTGTTGCCAACGGCCAAAATGGAAAATAAATTAGGCGATTGCGAACCGTACTGAGCCCCGTTAACCAGCATATTTGTAAAATGTTGACGCTAGCAGATCGAGACGACGCACAGGCAAACAAGAACGTAGAGTGCGCGCGGTAGCCGCCCAGACGGCGCGCGGTATCCGCGCGGCACCCATACGGTTGACACAACAGTTTCTGCGGCGCC
This sequence comes from Amblyomma maculatum, assembly GCF_055883805.1. Classification (NCBI taxonomy): domain Eukaryota; kingdom Metazoa; phylum Arthropoda; class Arachnida; order Ixodida; family Ixodidae; genus Amblyomma; species Amblyomma maculatum. The sequence goes on along the minus strand of NC_139344.1, from coordinate 5,463,880 downwards.
TCCGTCATCGCAAAAGCTCCCCCCGCTCCCATGCATTTCACAGTGCGGTCGACCCACTGTCCAATATTCTACCTGAATCGGTCTGCGTGGGGAAGAAGCGGGAAGAGAAACAGCGGAATAAACGCTGCTTCCTTCTCAGTGCAAAGGCGTCTTGAGACTCGGCCCCTTACAATCCCATAACAATTGTGGCGACGGGGTGAAATTTTTTTCAGGCTTTGCACTAAATCCTCTGCAACTGCCGACCTTCGGAGTATTTAACCATTCCACGGGGAGGGAGCAGCCTGGACAGAGTATCTTGAGCAAGTTTCTTTCATAGAAACTCGCTCTTTCATAGAGCGAGTTTCTTTTCTTTCATAGATGCCGCTGTCAGCTGCAAAAAAAAAAAGCGGTGTTTGGGATCTTTCCCCATGATTAGGCATGGAGCTATTCTTTCTGCATCCCGGATTATATTTCTATATTGTTTGCGCAATGTTTAGCTTTTCGATTGGCTCTACACAAAATTCTGTGTCATGTCACACGTTATCATTTTTGCGATTATCAGTTTGAGCCTCGATTGAAACTTCACAGGTTAGTTGAGCCCTTTACTTCGACTTTTTTCCATGCACTTTGAAAGAGGTTCGTTTTGACTTATTCGATACTATAAATATCTGTAAATGCATTTAGTGTATCGGTATCAGGTATCGAGGGCTGAAAATGAAAGTATAGGAGTATCGGTATCGAAAATACATTTTTGGTGTATCGTGTATTTAAACGATACTCGATTCTCCGCAGAATATTGAAGCCAGTGTGTGTCAGACATTTGGTCGACGGCGCTCGCTCAGGCGCTAGTACAAACTGGGAGGCATCTTTGCTTGCAGTGCACCCTGATTTCCCTCCTGCTCGAAGTTTCCTTCACAGGCTCCGTCTTCTTAGCCTCCATCTATCCATGCTCTATTTGTTTAAAGCTGAAGGAGCCAATTGCATGTAGGTGCTCATGATATTGTTTACTTGTGAGCACCGCGTGCGTACCACGAAGCCGCTAAGCCGTTAACAGACACGCAGAAACAAAGAACTCCTTGTCCGCCTCTGAGGCATGTGATTCTTGTCAAGCGGCATGCTACGTGTACTGACGAACTCAGTAACTTATGCACGACCATAGCTCTCCAGACCCTTGAGCTTCGCATGTCGGCTCTGCTTGGCGACAAGAATATGAGCGTCTAACGCCTCAGTCTCGCACGATGCAGTCGCCGGTCTTGTAGTTTACAGCGTTTGATTCGAAAAAAAAAACAAAAAAAACATCTTTCTTCCACTAGGCTTTATCTGTAAAAACTATTGCAGCTAAAATATTAAGAAAAATACGACGTAAAAGCTATGTAACCGCACTTTCCCAGCACATAAATTTCAATAACAAATACACGATCAAAGAATTTTCGCCAAAAACATTTCAGCGAAACGTGAACAAACCTTGCGAAGATACGTTTGTTTCTTAAAGCGATAAACTGTTAAAATGTTTTTGAAATATGCGAATTGATTGGCGTTATATTAGCTACTCTCTCTTAAAAAAAGAACACTTCTCTCTTTTATCTAAACCAGACTAAGTTCTCGAGAGGCGCTAGTGAATCTTGATTTTGTTAACTACATTCAAGATCATCGAGTCGACGCTCTTATCTTCTGGTAAAGGGCCCAGTCATCAAATACAACAGTGAGGCGTGCTCGTCCAATTATATAGAGAGGCTTCTCTTATTTGCCTTGCTTACAGAACGCCCACATCGCGGGACTATTTCGGAACTAATAAAAACGTTCAGGCATTTGATTTTTGTTCTCATCTATGTTTTAACAGATAATGTGAGCTTCAAATGTCTGCTATCGCACTAATATCAAAATACCTGCTCAGTTGCCAAAGAGCACTCAGCACTGAGCCTTATACCAAAGAAAAAACGGAAGGGGTCATCGCGTAAGTAACGTGCAATATATGAAATGTAAAGCAATAGAAGTTCCAGATTTAATGTAGCCAAGTGCTCACAAGGTGGTTCGTGCGAAGAACACTAGCTGAAAGAAATTGTTCGCTAGGCTGCTTGTCGAAGCTTTGTAACCCTGGCTTCAATTCGATGTGAAGTTGTGACTAAGGCCAGCTGCCCAGACAGCGGATCTTCAATAAATTCGTGCTCTCGGGTTCCTTTCGGCCCTTTTAGAGAAACTAAAACTGCGTATAGGTACCACAGAAAGTTATAAAAACCATGGTAAAAATTTTCCAGCTTCTCTAATAATATTACCGCCTTTATCATATTGGAATTTCAGAGATGTATCGAATATACAGTATCGAGTAACTGTATCGGAAAACAATTTCGCTTCTGTATCTTGTATCGGTATCGGAAATACAATTTTTCAAGGCATCGAGTATCGGTGTCGAAGATACTTTTTCGAAGTATCTTGACCAGCCCTGGCTCCTAATGCGTCCACATATCCAGTCTCTAAATTCAGTGCGCTGTCGATTCATTGACTGCAGCCGCTCCAGCACAAATCCGTCAGGCTATGGGATTTCTTATTCAAAACCAGTGATTATCAGTACTTAGCATATAATTGGAACGTCCGCTCATGCAAAACCACTCTATGTGCGGTTACAATCAGGCTGTTCTGGTGCAGGATTCCGAGTTCGAATTTTTATCTACCGAGATGTGGGTGGACACCGAAAATCCTATGTGACTCATTGGGGAAGGTTGAATCTATGAAGCATTTCCTCCTATCTTGCATGAAGTTTGCCCTCCACAACAAGCTTTACTTAGGCGCCTCTCTCCAGGTTAGGCTTTCCTTTCTCTCTACAAGTGCTAGCATCGTTTGGTGCGAGCGGCAAAATATTTTCTTTTGGCTCGGTTGGCGGGATTGTCCATGATTACATAATTAAACCTGGTAGGTTGAATTTCTTGCACTTCCAAATTTCTTTGAGATCTTCTTTTTTCTACAAAATGTTGTTTTTACTTTGGTTTAAATGCGCTTCTGTAGTTTGTCATCTCTATATTTTTTTAAATTCCCGCTTTGCGCTACGCTACTATTTTTGCCATAGTCGTATCTGAAACTTTACTTGTATACGCCGTTACACCTTTGCCAAACTCCCATGTAGGTATGTGCCAGGTTTCAAGAGGCAAAGGGGAAGAAAACGAAGTTGGCTCTCGAGCGTTTGCTGATGCCTCCGAGATCACCCTCACGCGCGTGTTTCTCTCCGGCCGTTCCAATCGGCGCGCGCCCCAGCCAAATGTTGTAAGTTTGCAGTTCCTCCAGGCGCCACCAGGCGGCAGTGCGCGCCAATGCGTCGTAAAATCCCTTGATAATTTGAAAGTAGCGACACTCTCCTCCGCGCCGCGCTTTCCTCCTCGATTCTCCTCGCGCGGCGGCGGCGAGCGCTGCGCACGACACGCTTTTTCCCCCTGACGCCCGCCGGCCGGCCGCAGCAGTGAGTGAAGCGCGAGCTTTTGGGCCAGGTCTGCGCTCCAGGAGTGCACGAAATTTTTGAAAAATTGCGAGAAAAGCATTGAGAATGCCGATAGTAAAGTTCATGAATTGATTGGTTTCTTCTTAGAACTGTTTGAATGGGGAATACTGATAAACAAAGCTTTCAGGCGAGTTCTGTGCTACAGACACTTTTTAAGTCTCATGATAAGGTTTTACTTTGTGCACTTAATCTAGTACTGCCTCTGACTTTGTGTTTGTTTTTTTAGAGCGTGAAATCTGTCACCGCGGTAAAACTTCAGAAAACGATCCAGGCTGGTGCTTTGAACTTCAAGATTAGAGAAGGTTAAAGCAGGACTTAGTCTATTTCGCTACTGTCAAGCTATCTCTCTAAGCATAGTATATGTCACGCGATCAACCATGAGATTGGATTATTGGTTAATTGTACATGCATTTCAATCAATTACTGGGCCAAATTAATTGATATTTAGTAAATTGCAATTAAAATCTAAATTTTAGCTGCAACACCGAACCGTATACCGTTGGAAAGCTTAGGCCAAGTGTAATGGCACTGTGCTAGTTAGCGATCCGCGATAATCTGCGTTCATTAGTTAATTTTGTATAAAATCAAATTTTGAGCTGTTCCTTGCTGCTTCGAGGCAAGGAACAGGTTTGCCACGGCAGTCTTGATATGATGCTGATGGAGGAATTAAATAATTTTATGAGTACGTGGCCCCTCACTGACTTCGCGTGTGGTTAAAAGACAGCAGGGTACACTGGGAGAAGTGGTGGGCCCTATTGCTGATACACTGAAGTTCTGGGGCAAGCATGCTGTGGTCTCATGCGCTGTGTAAAAGAGCTTGATTTCATTGAACGCAACAATCAAATAAAAAAATTACAAGGTGCACATAGGTCTTCAACGTGCGGAAATGAGAAAGCATATAACTGCCAATTCATTAACTATCGCTATCCTATCTATCACTATATCTACTAATGCCAGAGACCTATCGTAACTGTCACTATCCGCAACGAACACTATCACCTCACTATCCGGGCCTATTACTATAATTTACTATTATTATCCGTAACAGTCACCATCATTACCTATCACTATTCATAACCATCACTATTTAATCTGATGCCGTCCCATGACCCATTGATATACTTCAATTTTCATTGACTTACGTTGTCAGTCATATCTCTATTATCTCATAATATCTGACGAGACAACTGTACATTGACTTTTAATTCTTATACTTTCTTGTTTTCTCATAAATGGAGGTGGGAAAAGAGCAAGCCACAGAAATAACTGACTACTATCAGCGCGAGGTTCATGTCTCTGTCGAGGAGGCTTCCTTTACTTCAGGACAGGTCGGTGAGAGAAAATTGATGGAACAGCGTTTGGTCTGTTTCTTTTTTTCGAGTTCGTGTAATATTGGCGGCTCAAACTGGTCTTCAGTGAAATGTAGCTAGAGCATAGAGCGATGAGATAATTACTCAGGCTAGGTGAAAAAAAAAATCTTGCATACAATTGAAATGAGTAATATGTTACAGTGTTAAGAATTGTTGCTCGCAAAATGTTCCCCTATTTTTACATAATAACTATAATCATCATTGATTGTTTAAGTTTCGTAAATACAGAAAATTGATGCAATGATTCCGGCTGATTTGACATCGATGGGATAACTTTTCTCGCAATAAATGAATACGCGGAATCGCGCTTTTAGAGCTCCAGCTTTCAAAGCGAAGGTAACCTGCCAACGCCTAGTAGTCACGGTCAAAGTGAAGCGTGTGTGATCATATGAACACCTCCTGCACATTGGCCGTATCCCTGATAAAACGAACGCATATTTTTTAACCCACGCGTGCGTCGAAGCATGGCAAGACACATTCAAGAATTGAAAAAAAAAAAAATGCCATACGACCTAACTAGTGCAGATTACCCGCAACACCTCGGGCTTACTTGCCAAAGTTTTTCAGGGCCAGCATTCATTGCTCCCGAGTAACCGACGCACACTACAAGTAAAAGCTGGAAAGGCTAGCTCCTCTACAAGCCCGAATTTTGATTTTTAGTGAAGGAGGCCAGGGATCCTAGCATAATCGCGACAAATGCAATCGAGAGACTGTAATTTTCCAGTTATTTCTGACAGCAAAAAGCAGATTATAGCGCCCTGTTTCTGACTGTACAGAAGTCGGAGCGTGTTAAATGATGGAGCCTTGGAGCCTCGCAGAATATTCAGCATGCTGCAGAGGACAACCTTATTTTTATACAATGAACATGCTGCCGCCGCAAAAATATTGAGCAGCAAGCAGGAATAAAAAACGCAGCGTCAGGTGACGCGTTATTACGGGGAGTGAGAAAGGCACTCGACGTCGCAAACAACTCTGTTGTTTCTAGGAATAAACGTCTTTCGACTAATCTTGTGAATCCATTGACTCGTGCGCAAGCCGTCACGCTTGCCTTGAGATATCATGAATACCGCATAACCATCTTCAGGTCGCTTGCTGCAGTTGTACGCGCAACAGCACGGCATAGAGCTTGCACGCTGCAATATTCGCTCGCCGAGACTGGGAGAAAAATGGCGCGAAGGAAAAAGAAAACACAAGGAAAACGCCGGACGCGCGTCGGTTTCCAATGGCAACGGCAGGGAGACCAATCGTCGCTCAGGAAATCGGGCGGAGAGCCGGCCTTCAGCGAAGGGGCGCGCAAGGGGCGAGGAGGAGGCGAGATAGTAGCGCGGCGGCGGCAAAGTTCAATCGTTGGCGTAACTTTCAAAGTATCAAGGGGTTTCAATGCGTCGATGCATCGTCCAGCCCACTCGCGGCGTATCTCCGCTGGCGGTTCTCTCGTTTTTTGCGCGTATACATTGACGAACGAGCGTGTCACGCAGCCTTTCATTTTTAGCTGGTTTTCCAGCAAAAACTGACCGCAAAGTGTGTTCGAAATGTTTCACAATTTAAGTGTTGTGTTTATTACCGAAGCGGAGGGTTGATGTTCTTGCTGCCTTCACATAATGCGTTCCGTTCTACTTAGAATTTACGCATTGTGCTCGTGTAGATAGTTTTCTTTGCTTGTGAAACAGTTACTCGTCAAGACTACCTCGTGTAGGTGGTAGTCTTTGAGTGCCTAACGGTCACTCGTGAAGCCGGCAGTCAATCAACGTTACGAGCGTATGCTCGAGTGGTCAAAGGCATGCATGTTTCTCAGCTGCAAGGTCTTGTTGCAGTTTGGTGAACTGATGAGACATTCGTTTTCCTCCCCATTTTTAATCCTAAGGCTTCTGAGCTTGCTTGCAAATATAACAAATTGCAGTGGAGCGTACATCGTTACATTCCATGTGTAGCGTACATGTCGCAATCTTATGTTGCTTACTTCGAGAGGTGCTCTCTTCTAGCTTTGTGCACCAAGAAAGGACCACGCCACTGAAACAACGAAGATAATCAAAGGAAAGTTGCTTAGGCCACAGCTAATCAACGCAGGAAAAATAGTAATTGATCAAGCAGCTTACCGGAAAAAAAGAAATAAAACCTGCTGAGCAAGATAGGAGCTGCGTGTTTAGTTTGCCTGTTTTATCTTTGCGAATAGAAAACTACGCAAGTAGTCATCATGTGGTGATTGAACTTTGTAAATAAAGAAATGTCTAACAAAACTTGAAGTTGGGCTAGATGGTGCATTGTAACTTGACTGAAGATAAAGCGCACGGGAAGACACACACAAGAGAAGAAGCGTGTCCTGTGTCTTCTTCTCTTGTGTGTGTCTTCCCGTGCGCTTTATCTTCAGTAAAGAAATGTCTGTGTGTACTTCTTGATTGTGCTTGCCCATATTGTTTTTCTCTTTGTCCACCTCATGAGCTTTGTAAATAAAGAAACATGTACGTCTTTTTTAAATTGCTCACAGTGTTTGCCTCGTAATTTTGTTCAGAAAGTGGCTAGTATCATTACAACCGGCGGAGGTTTAGTGCCAAAAATGTTCTGATAAGTTTCGCATATCATTGAAAGGTAATGAAAAATTGCTAAATAGTGTGGCAGGCGTGTATGATAGTGCCATTCGATAGTCTAATCATAATTCGTTTGAATTAACCCATTTGGTCGGCTTGGCCCTCTGCGTGTATAGGCATAGGAGTAAAAATTAAAAATAAAAGCACTGCACCCAGTCTGTAGGATATGCAAACAAGTGAAAACAAGAAATAAGCTGAAACTCGCGTGATAATATCGCACATTTATGCTATGGCGGGCCGCGTAGTTTACAAACGAGGTAATAGCTTCTCCTCACTTTCGATCGCATAAGCTGATCCGTTTTTATCGGGATCACTTCCGAAAACCTCGCATATACTCATATGACGGCAGAGGTGCCTGAACATGCCCCGATTACCCTCAACCTTTATCGAACCTTTTTTTATTACGCAAGCTTGCCGTAAGGCATATTATAAAAACACATGTAAATTGGTTCAGTAAGGACTCTATCGAACTTGCGTGCTTACGATCTTCCAAGGCTGCTTTAAAACCGTGCGAGAAAAAAAATAGCTATCGTGACATGCATCTAAGTAAGCAATAATCATGTGGCTGTGGCGGAACCATTTAGAGAATTGCATTCGTGCGATGGATGTTTATGTAAGTCGCCGCACTCATAAATACTGTATTTAGCGAGTTAATGAACCTGCAAATGTACGGCATGTATATACACACTGACTAAAAAAAAAAGTTAAATTAAAACAAGAAAGCGCAATGTACAAGAAAGACTAATAGTCAACATTGCTCAACTCCTAAGCCTATTCCTAGCGCATGCAAGGAGGACGACGATGTGAATGACATGGAAGTGTGTTTACAAATGCCGACTCTTTTGACTGCGCGCCTTTCTAGCTCCTTCAAGCACTTTCACCTTAGGAACAATATTATCGGCAACTATACATAGTGCACTAAAAATTAATTTCTAGCTCACTTTACCGCCAACGAAAGTCATAGAATTTCATATTTAATAAGAACTCAATCTTTTAGTAATTGTAACATGTTCCCATAGTGCGCTGCCAACTTGTTTTCGCCTGCTCGATAAAAAAGACTTTTGACGTCTCTCTTATCTTACATGCGTAGCCAAGGTCATTCACAGGTTAAAATATACATGAAGGCCAGTAAGAATGCTCTCATTTTTTTCTCTTTGCTCCCTAGGAGAGACGCATGAGTGCAGATGCAAATTAGCGTTCTCCACGATCGCTTGCAGCGAAATTTGCGCAATCTGCTTATGTTTTATTAATATACTGGAAATTTTTTTATTCGAATGCGCGTCACTTATTATGCTTATTTTACACCCCTCATTGCCGATTCAACTTTGGGACATTAAACTCCATGTACCACATATACTTAAATATCCTGCTCAACCAGAGCTACGTTGTATGTGGATATTTAATTCTTGTGTTAATGACCTTCAAAAAGAAAATTTAAGACTATGAGAAATAACGCTGCGGGACTGCCCGGATCATAACGGTGTTACTATAGAACGGGTGTTGAAAAATCCCTCAAAACTCGCGAAAGTAAAAACTAAGAAAATCTATTTTGCAATTAATTCCGCGTGCCTGTTATATCGGCCATATCGCGCTGGATTAACCGCTCAAGGTAATTACAATTACCCTCACAGCAGCTTATTCTTTTTCTGTGTGAATATATGCACGGGCAGTACTGCAGGTGAATCGAACTAGTGCAGCTTCCCTGCGGAATTATACGCACACGGAATATCGCGTCTAAACTTCTTATAACTTGATAGTATATCAAAACGGGCACGAGCTGCAGGCGTTTATTGTTACTGCTATCTTCGTCGTGGCACCGAAAAGTAATCACGACAATTAAGGATTGCAAACGAACTCATCTAGTTGCAGTGCAGAAATGTAACGCATGTTAATCCGTCACCGAAGTCTACTTGTCGCGCTCAACACCGCTTCCCTTCGCTCTCACCTTTATCCGACCGCAAGAAACATGTTAAAACAAATGCCATTTTGTTTTTTGCGCGTGCAATCAACCGCACCACAGATTGCGGAAATATCGGGAATTATGCCCGAAAACGCAGCAAGCGCCGTGCATCCAATGCAGACGGTTCAGGCTTTTGCCTACACCACGAAAGTCACTGCTGTCGCCAGCGCCGCCGCATCTCCACTGACGTCACGGGCTGACGCTTGTCTATAGACCAACACCGATCTGTGACGTAAGCACAATGCGGTGGCGCTTCTATCGCCAGCGTGGTCCGACTGGGGGTGAAAAATAGGCTTAGCGCCCATAGGAATACATTGAAGCGAAATATTCCAAAGCAGATTTCTAATTTCACGGGTCATCTGTGATGTCGTTATTCGGCACAGATCCAACCATAAGCGCCCTGGAATAGACCGTGGAAGTGTGAAATCTCATACCAAGGCAAAGTATTTTTAAAACACCGCGAAACGTACCGCGATGCGAGTGAGAGGGCGACCCATAGAAGCCGTCGAGCGTTTTGGATGACTCACGATATCTGTCGGTGTTGACATGGGTGGAGTACGAAGAACTGTATCTAGGAGCGCGTACGTGACTTTTCTGAAGCCTACCCTACTGAAAATATTGTACAAGGCTCTGCGTGGTTATCTGTGCATGGTTATCGACCCGCACAGCGCGAGAATGTGCGAACAAGAATGAGCGAACGAGAATGAGCGAACGAGAATGTGCGAACGAGGATGTGCGATAAGAGGACGCACAATGTGTGCACGGTGGGAGAACGTGCAACGTGCTCACGGCGCGAAGGCGTGCACACTGTGAGGACTTTTGTACCCGTGTGTGTGCGGCAAAATTTGTGCATAGCTATCAACATTCAGAGTGCATGGATGTGGGCACTCAAGGCCCCAATATAGTCCGATGTAACGCGCGCGTGCGCACGTCGGCGAAAAACCGAGGTCTACAGTCCAACGGCACGGCGTGATGAACGTAGCGAGCGCGAGCCGACGCGGCCTAACGTCGCCGACGCGCAAATAGAATCTCGCCTATTTCTCGCCGACCGCGTCAGCCGCGTCGGCCACACATTCTAGCATTCCTCACGCGCAGTGAAGATGGCGGCTTGCATGTAGACAGAGACCATGCTAAAACCACGCGCACATTTCAGACACTGTTGCGGAAAAGCTGCTAGAAGGAATTCGAGGGCGGCCCTGCATCTATGATACCAAGCGGATTGACTCTACAGAGACGTTCAGAGGAAAGAAAAATGGCTGCGATGCAAACTGTCACTAGTGCGGCTGGGCACAGCTGCGTTCTTCGCTGTGGTGCGTGTGCCATGCTCGTTTTAATGCATTGCTCTAGGTGGTGTAACGATGATGTTGTTTCACTTATCTGCAGTACATTCATAGGAAGAATACCAAAAACTGCGGAAGCGACTTCGCATATTGTGACCGGTACACGCCGGAATCGAAGGTCGTACTCGATTTGGCCTCAAGGAACGTCAGTGGCTCAGCAACCAGGGAATTCGCGAAATTTATGGAATTCTACAGGAACTGCGGCCAGCCGAGAAAGTGATCCTCATTACTGTGTAATCTCTAACTCCTCTGTAATCGTACATATACTTAAATTTTGATTAGTTTTCAGTAAAACACGCACATATACAATCATCGTTCCATCTGTAGCCGGCGGCGGCGTGGGCTCAGGCCGTTGCTGGGCTGGACGTCTCCACAGCTGGCTGTAAATGCCTTGTGCCATTTGAACATTTGCAGTAAACACATTGCGTCATTGCCTTGATCACAACAGTATTTAGTGCCTTGATAGGCTGCAGCCAGGTCCCTGTAGGTGCCCTGTCGTCTGCTCGAAAATGCACCCCGAAAACGTACCAGCCCTCGAGGGCGTCTTGTGCGCAAGCGCACCGCGGCATCGGGCACACCAGCCGCGCCAGACTCTAGAAGCGGCAGTTTTTTGATGCGCCCGTCGTAGCCGACGTGCCGTGGCTAACGTCGCAGACTTAGCCAGCCGCGTTGAAAACGTCGGACTATATTGGGGCCTTTAGTGCAAGGAATGAGTGCACTCTGAAGGTGCAAGACATTAGTCTGATCTCAGACGATGAGACATTCAGCATGGGAATGCTACCATGCTATGGTGATACTCTGCATGGTTGCAAGGCTCCTACATCACACCTCATGTTTGTGTTGTGCATAATACTAATATGCCAGCTTTAGGCCTTGTGCAAGGCCTCAATCAGTTTCTGCTACAGTTATGACACAAAATGTTTTGCAGAAATGATGCTCTCCATGAGATGAGTCTCAAGTGCAAAGAATGCAAGCTTCCAAAAGATACATGTGGTCACCTGGATTGGCTTTATTGGCTGATACACTGTGGTCACAAAACATCTGCTTTCGGTCCACCAGGTTCGAGCTTGGATGCAGGTTTCCTTCTTCAGCTGCTCTTGGCCTGTTGGATTCGAGCTTGGATACAGGTTTTCACTGTGCGACGTCTGCAAAATGCAAAAAAAAAAGCCGGACTATATTCCAAAATCCGAAAATTCAGCTGTCTTTACAAGACATTCTGAGAAAGGGGTAATTAGGCGCTCTATTTTTAATTGATAACAATTCAAAAAGGTTCGATTCTGAACTACAGAAATATAACGAACTGACACAAGAATACAGGCGTTCAGCATCAGTCCATCACAAAATCTAATACCTTAGTCGAACAGATATTTCAAGGGTCTTTGAACCATATCCTATCAATCAAAGACATCTGAGCACTGCTTCATGGAAAGCTACAATAACTAGAGTGAACAGAGCAGTGCAAAACCGGAGATTTAAATGGACTTTGAGAAATAGAAGTGTGCATTCTAGGATATGGCTTAGCACACAGGGCTAGGAATAAAACCAAACCTGAAATGAAAGATTATGCAATTCTACATATATGATCATAGAAGAAAAACAAAATTTCATACAGAACAGTATGGAAAGTATATCATCATTGCAACTTGTACAAAAACAGTTGATAACACATCTTCAAAAGTGCACGAGTATTACTTGAGCCCAGCAGCGAATTATCAATGGCAATAGCGGGGTACAAGAGCTTAGTGAGATGATGGAATCTTTCAATGGTGATCGAGAATGCCATGTAGAAGTGGCACAACTCTCCCCAAGTTTACTAAAAGCTCAGTTAGGATTCATGACGGCCCCTCAGCCTTCCTTCCAATAAGGTCGAGAAATACCCTAATCATCCGAGGCAGTGGAAACAGTGCATAGGGATCAGGTTAACTGATATTCACAAACATGCCTTGACTAACACCTTTACTCCAAGCGGTTCTCGAGGCCCTTTTTTTTTTAAATGAAGCTCCACTTGAATTGCTCCTCGAGTGCATGAGAAAACAGAGCATCTATAAGTGGCAATGGCACTACTACGGGGACACCTAGACTTCCACTTGCACACATGGGGCATCGCAGCTTTCACACACTGTGCAGACTTCGTTCTACTGCATACCAAGCCTTTCATGAAAGTGGATATAATAAGGATTCACAGACCCACTCTCTGAAGCATTGGCTCCGAGAACCTCAATCTGACTCGAAAATACTGAAATATCGTTTCAAGTATGACCAAGAAAAGCCTCCCAAGTTTCTGCGGCTGACGTTGAGCATGGATAACTATCGTCAGTTGCAGATTTCAATGCTGTAGTTGATCATCGCATTACGCTACTGTGGTGTAAACACATTTCAAGTCATCACCAGATACCTTAGCAACATTTCAGAGCACGCCGAGTGCCAAGTTGCAGAAAGCATTTGATGGCTAACAGCAAATGAAACATGTGCAGTGGTGGTTTCTGTGAACCACTGTGGACAGTGGTGCAATCGTGGGGAATGTCATATTGTAAATAGGAAGACAGCGAGGTACCGGAGGTGCAGTTGTGCCATGGAACACCTGTGCTGCACACATCAATGGCTTTCTGATTGCCTCAAATATACTTGTATGTCTAGATGCAGTGCTGAAGGGGGGGAGGGTCAATTCTGTCTTTTTAGCTGTGGAGAGATATTTGCAGTTGGTGGAAGGCATGGCTTTTCAAGTGCACTTAAAATTAAAGCTCCTAGCTTGCTTGGAAACAGAAGCGGCATTTGCTTCTGGAAAGACAAATTTGTTGGCTTGGGTGCATGCACTATAACATGCTTCTTTGAACCTCACATGTGCTCAACGCTCGCCGCTGAGCACTCAGAGGGCAAATATGCAACTAGGTCACTAGAGTTCACAGCAGTTCGAGCAGTTCTCAATGCCTAAATCCTGTTCTACATGAGCCATATGTCACTGGCAGTGAATGTTGGTAGATGTGAATTGCTTTCAGCCATTTTTCACAGCTGCCTTGTTCATGCAGTGTGCAAAACATATTTTACTAGGCTGTGACTTTTTTTTTAACGTCCAAAAGCGACTCAGGCTGTGAGAAATGCTGTAGTGGAGGACTTCAGAAATTTCAACCACCTGGAGTTCTTTAATGTGCACTGATGTCGCACCGCACATGGGCGCCTTGCTTTTAGTCTCCATCGAAAAGCGGCCGCCACAGCCTACTAGCCTGTGACTCTTGAGGCAGCTTGTGGATGCTGTTCACAAGGACTTGACATTAGAAAATGAGCATGTTACACGTAGTGGCATGCACTTTCCGGGCCAAATTTTGGCCTTATGGACCATTCAGTTGGGGGGACGAGAGCAGAGGTGCCGAGCAGTACAGAGAAGTACAGGAGCACGCCGAGCGAGGGTGTAATTTTCCTCCCACGGGAACGCTCTCTGCGTGTCGAGAGCAGTACGCCACGACCATTGTGACCACGCTTCCCTCCCCAGCATTCTCCGCCTACTCGCTGTAGCAGCAGTTGCAACCCGAGGAGAAGCAAACACTTCATGTAGAACTGCTTTGCATGCCTTTGTTCTCACAGCGCGGCGATCTGCCTCCTTTGGCCCTTTCGATGCCAGCAGTGACTCTCAAACCTGAGCAATGCTTTGCAGCCACCATTTAGAGCGTCACTGACTCGAGAAAAGAAAAAAGATGGTGCGGATACACCGCTTTATGTCATGTGACTTCCTCTACACTCGCTTTAGATGAGGGAGCAGCCGGGAGTGCATTCAGGTGCTCTCAGCAAAGGAAAAGACCTCCTCCTCTACCATTGGAAGCCAGTGATTCTACTCCTGCTCTACCACTGGAGGGCACCCGCTTGTCTGAGAGCACTTTCTAAGTGCTCTCGAGGGCGCCTGCTCTCCCACTCGAATTCGCCATAAGTCTTGCCCCGTATGCCACTTGTGCTGTCTGGAGTGGAGAAATATTTCTGAAGGGTAAGTCGGAGGAAATGCTGAAAAGCATTCAAGAATCTGAACTGAACCTTAAGTAGAGAAAAGACTGTTTTCTGCACTTTATGGAGCTGAGGTAGCGTCGAGTGGAGACATGTTTTTGAATTCGGCCACAAGGGTAAAATTTGAATTAACTATTCCACACGCAAAACACTCATGTCCTAATGTCAAGTCCTCTGAACATTCAGAAGCAAACTCGATATTCACAGGCTAACAGAACATGTTTCCCAGGCTGCATGAAAAGGCAGCTGTGAAAAACAGCTGAAAACGCTTAATTTTAGGCAAAATGTCGCTGCTGCTGTGATATTGTTCATGTAGAACATGACATATGCATTGAGAAATGCTGTGAAATTTAGTGACCAAATTTGTTTATTAAGATTTGATTTGAAGTTGCTGCTACACTTGATCTTTGAGCTTGCAGGGCTCAGGGGAGAGGGAAGAAAATATGCGTGCTTCTTCGCTACATATACACCCAAACCAACAAATTCAACTCGCTGATTTCAGTTTCCAAACAAAGCTTGGAGCCACAATGGTCACTGCACTTGAAAAGCCATGCCTTCTGCCTACCGTGAATATCTCTCCACAGAACAAGTGAACCAACCACTTTGACAGCACCGTGTGTCCGAAGAGCACATAGTACCCTGATGTGACAAGCAAGCCATTGATGCCTGTAGCACAGATGTTGACATTGTTCACAAGGCTCAATCGCGCTACTAGTGGCCCCAGCTTCCTTTATACGTACTTGCTAAGACCAAAAATGGGAAGACTGCAAAAATGGAGGGGGGGGAGGGGGGGGGGGGAGGCAGCATTTGTGTACAAAAGGGGGAGGTGGCTGCTACTTTCAGGCAGTGTCGGATGCGTCCTAATCTAAACATCCTAAGCATAAACACATGCAGCAGCAAGCATGCAATGCATGTCTAAAGGTGTGCGTCCGTCGAGATATCTGCAGGCCGCCAGCAAATGTTCTCACTACGTCTCTATAGCCAACGCAAAACTGATCTGCATGCCCACCACCAGTTTTCTCTCAGTACCATCGGAGCGCTGTTTAAATTTTTTAATGCAAAACCATAACTAGCCCTTTTACACGTAATTTCATCCGTGACCATCGTTGGCTGCGTTGGTTCCGAAAAAAGAGCAATCACGCCATTGCTGAGCATAGAGCAGCTTAGTAACATAAGGCATGTGGCTGAGCTCAATAAGAAGGGTCAGATAACATGACATTTGGGCAAAGCCTTTAACCTCAAGTACACTGAGTGGCTGCCCTTAGCTGAGATCGAAAGCGAAGCCAGCACAGCATCTATATCTACTGTGGCTGCATTAGCTGTGCATCGCTGCCTACAAGAAACCCAGTACACCAACTGTTTTCGCAGCCAGCGACACCTACTCTTGCTCGGCTAAAGTCTGCTTTGATTGATTTCCTGCTTAGCCAATGATGCCGATGGTGCTAGTGTGGCCTCTGATGGAGATGCTCGAAATTATAATGCCACTGCTGATTTCTCGGTGCTGGTTCCGCAAAAGCCATTCTTTGCAGGCAGAAGCCCCTTATCGGAAGATTTAGGGCAGTGATCGTGCAATCAGAAAGTTTGGTCAAACATCTGAAGTCTTCTAAAAAATCGGAAGGGTTGGCTGCAGGTATGTACGCAACATGCCTTCCCCACAGGTGTGTCCTTGTCTGTGGAAGCCACCAAGCAGAGCAAACTTACTATTAGTCCTCAAATTTGTACCGTAGCTCAGCACTAAGTAGGTTCTGAAACACTGCTCATATACAGCGACAACTTAAAATGTGCAGCACCACAGAAGTATGTGATGATCAACTACAGCACTGGAGTTAGTGATAGACCATGATTATGCATACTTGGTGTCAGAAGCTGGGATGTCAGGAGGGATGCCAAAGCCATACCCAGAAAAAATAATGTGCTAGAAGTTCTAAGTTAATCAGGGTTGACCTGGGCTGTCACTCAGCCAATGCTTCAGAGAACAGATCTGTGCATACTCACTGTATCCACTTTAGTAAAAAGCTTGTAAACCTGCAGTACAAAGCCCACAGAGAGAGCAAATGATAAGATGTCAAGTGTTTGCAAGTTGAGTGCCAGTCTATGAGCCCTCAAGGTCACATAACTGCCAATAAATGAAAAGCAGGCATTCAGGGCTACGTGGAGTTGAAGTCAATGTATTCTTATGAAGTGAAGATTTCATGTCACTATACTCAATCTCACAAGCTGTCTGCTGCACCTGGCCCATTCGAGATCATAGATTATAGTAGGTAATTGTGCTCTTAAGTGCCTCTCACCCCTTGAATTGGCCAGGGTGAAAGTAGGAGCACAATGACCTACTTGGACCCTTTGCAAAACTCAATGCGTCACCTATATTATATAGCAAAATCCTTGTGGGAGAATATTTTTGCACATCTTGGGTGCACAGTCACGTGACACATGGGTGATGTAGCCTATATGTCACATACACATATCTCCTAGATTTTTTTTTTTTTACAGAGGCATGCTGCTCAGTCAAAAGACGCGATGCGCGGGAGTGTAGTGCGCACCGATTCTGTGCGTTTGCAATTTTTTGTTTTCGTTCTGTTTCTTCCGATAGTTTGGTGAAACGGCTGATATGCAATGCGATGCGGGATTCTGGAGTCGTGAGTCTGTTTTTTCGCAGCATGTCGCCGGGATGGTGCGTTTGCTTTCTGCAGTCTAAAAAAAATGTGCAAGAGTACTTGCTGTGTGCGGGGCTGCATATATATTGAGTACCAGAGTGAGAGTTATTTGCACACACGCATGCCCATACGTGCCCATACACATGCAGTTTTGTAGTGGCGCAAAAAAAAGTAATTCTGTCAAGACAGAGCATCTTCTAAAGGGCACGTAAACTTTGACGTCTGGATTAAGCAATAGAATTATGCATGATGTTTCACATAAGGTTTGCTTTATGGGGTTTAACGCCCCAAAGCGACTCAGGCTTGTATCACATGGGGGGCTTAACTCAAGGTACAAAACCGGCCCATGTCCGGACACAGAGCAGTCAAACCTTCGGTGCTACAAAAAAAAAAAAAAAAAAAAAAAAAAAAAAAAAAAAAAAAAAAAAAAAAAAAAAAAGAAAAGGCAAGCATGCACACTGCTCTGTGCTTTGCCGAGGCAGCTCCAAGCTATCACTCACTTGAAACCGTGCTGCCTGCGTTGGCCAGCCTGCCCCCCCCCCCCCCCCCCCCCCCCCTCGTTCATTCATTTTTTCCGCACTGCTAAATAAAAAAAAAAGAAAGCATGCATACTGCTGTGCATTTAGCTCGCAGGACAGCTAGACTCCCCTCCCATTACCTCCAATCCCCCTTCCCACCCGCCACTCATTTTAAAGGACAGCCAACATCCCAGCACCCTTGCGTCCTTCCCGCGCAGACCAGGCAACCCTTTTCTCACTCCCTCCCAGTAGAATGAAAAAAAAAAAAAAAAAGCCCATGCAGGACATGCAGGAGTGACATAGCCACGTCACTTTTGTTTCAACAACGTTTGGGCTGCTTTGACCTGAGCAGCAGTATAGGGAGCGCTCAAGATTTGATTGCTTCTGTGCGCAGCGCGTTAGAGCACAGGGCTCGATCGGCCACCTTTGTACCTTAAGTTAAACCCGTTGTGTGAAACGATAGTGCGGGAAAATTGTTGGTTCATAAGCTAAGCCACATCTTTTATGAATTTAAAGCTTAACTTCAAACACCAACGTTTATGTGCCTTTAGAAGATGCTCTCAGTCTTGACAGTTATTTCTTTTCTGCCACTGCAAAACAGCATGTGTGTGGCGTGCGTGTGTGCAAGTAACTCATGCACTAGCCTTGCATGTTTTCATTACAATGAGGAAAACAAATGCACAATCCCTGCAGCGCACTGTGAAGAAGCAGACTCTTGACTCCGTGTCCTTGCATTGCTCGAATACCACCAACGCCACTAAACCACCGGAAGAAAAAGAATGAAAGCTAAGCAAAAGATAGCAAACGCACAGAATCGGCGCTCACTCTAAATTCCCTTGCATCATGCTTTTTGACTGAGCAGCGCTTCTCTCTCAAGGAAAAAAAGAATACAAACTCCACAAGATATGTGTACGTAACACATAGGCTATGTCACTGATGTATCACGTGATTGTGCACTGAAGACATGCAAAAATATCCTCCCAATTCCCTTTGGGGAAGAAGTTGGGTGCAATGCTGAATATTTCTGTATCAAACCTCATGTTATGCACGAATCTGACGACGAGCATGCCTTCACTATTGAAAACCAGAAGGGCAGAAGTGGGGGGGGGGGGGTTATGAATTTTGTTACCGAGTGGAGCAGGTAATGGATGTGGTCACTGTCACAAGAAATGTCTCCTGGCAGCCACCTATTTCTGCCCCCAAAACAGGTTTGGCCGCCACAGTGAAGGGGTTTGCGCTGAGCAGAGAAGCATTGCAGAAATATTCTTCCAGAAAAACCCCATACTTCATTCATGGTCTATGATTACATATGGCATAGTATTATCAATAACACTCCCCTGTTTTCTCTTTTCACTTTACATACAAATTATATTCGCACTCAGTTTAGCTACCAAAAAAAGTGCAGGGGGGCCTTTTAGAGAGGAAATTTGTCAGAGCTGATTTATAAGAAAGCAGCCATCAACGGGTCTAGTTGAAGACAGGAAGACCAGAAAAATAACCCTCCAGAAAGGTCTTCAAGGAGTTCCAATTTGAGAAAAATTTATTCACAGCAGTTTTGCATAAATGTGTGAAATTTAGGAAAACAAAGACAAACATGCTGAAAAAAAGAAAAATTAAATAGGGACAAGAGAGGTGGCAACTGCGAAAAAGAGAGCCACCTGTAACCATGGTCTGGACGCGTATATCCGATCCCAACAAACGGATGCGACGCGAGGGGGAAAACGAAGATGGAGAGGGAGAAGAGGCCGTCGGCTGGCTGTTACGAGCTGCGGCCGACACCCCCATTCCACGCTAGCGACCCGTGGGCCTCGGCCAACACCTTCTCGGCGCCCGTGTTGTGGTGGCAGCAGCGGCAGTGCGCGATGCGCGGTGTTGCGTGGATGTGTGTGCGCGCTCGTGTGCTATACTTGTGCCGCGAGTTTTCTCCAAAGACCGCATGAGGCTAGTCATCTTGTCTTGCACCGCCCCGGATGAACTAAATGCGATTTGTGCATTGATTCAATCGCTGGCGCAAGGCCGCTCCACGAAGCCCTTCGTGGCTCAGACGCAGGTTTGTTACATACCGCTTACATGCAAATCGGCCCCGAAATGCGATCTATTTTATGAGGTAACCCAAGCCTTGTATTTCGGCAAGATCCCCACTAAGGTACGACTGTATTACTTACGCCCTCCGGTGAAGAAAAGACCTGCATTTAAAAAAAAGCAAACCGTCCGCAGCTGTGCTTTCTGACCGCCTCTACTGCGTGCAGACACGTTCCGCCGTGCATGCACTGAGAGTGATTTGTGCATTTCGCAAGGCTACAATGAAATGAAAGTGCGGAGACCAAATGCATTTGGCTGCTTTCGGGATGACGTGTTTTGTTCTACTGACAGTAATGTGCGGCTTCTGCAAGCTCTAAATGAAACAGCTGTGATTGAAGTTTGGCTATGTGTAAAGCACGAAGTTCGTTACTCGTCCGCTTTCATGAATGACATGCACGCCCTTTTTTATTTGATCTTGGAAACCAATTCCAAAATTTGGAGATTGCCCGCATTATCATCAGAGGAAGTGACCTTTACAGTATGAAACATTGTTTTTGTATGCTACTTTTTCGATAAATGACAGCCATGTGGCACATTTGAGAACAATCTTGTTTGCGTTATGCCCCGTCGCCATCTGCTGCCTCTGACTGCACTCGCGAGTTTTGTTTCGTTAATTTGCATGGTTACTAAACAGCTTTTTGTTGCTCTTTTGGTGTGGTATAAGGGGTTCAACTTCTACAAGCAAGTTTCTTTTTTTTTGCAAAGTAAGTGATGACAATTTGTTGCTACAATATATTAATCCATTTCTCTCTGCCACCAGCCCAAAGTGCCATGTCCGGTGAAGGTATATGTCTATACTGATCAGTTAAGCGAGACAGAATGCATGAAACAAAGTCAGTGACTGTTTTCACATAGAGGAATAGAGAAGAAGTAATTCATTTGTAGCCAATGTGCATGAAGCAAAAAAGGTACTATCATTGGCATGTTTTAACCTTTGCAGCATATCTGCACTCTTGCTGCCCATGCAGCCACTAGTTGCTACTGTTACGATATGGACAAACTGTCCCGATGAACTAGAATTCTGGCAGGATTATCCACAATCACTATAAATTTGGCTTCTGCTGTGCCTTGGTTGTATAGTCCTTCCCCCTAGCAATAGCAACACACTTTCACCACTAGTACATCAAGTGAAAGTTGCTGGTTTGCATCATGCACCTTGCAGCACAACCTTGTGCCACTCTTAGGATAAATTAAATTTGAAGGGAATAAACACTGCATGTGATGAATAAGACACCAGTGGGAGTGCACGTCAATAGAGTGCCCAGATGTACAGGCGCCCAAATCTTTAACTGGCGTGTGCGAGCGGCGACTTTTCTGTGCGTCAGCGCCATATGACGGAGCGAAGTTGGAAACAGGATGAGGCTAAGCGCATGCTCACAAAGCACGCTCAGCTGGGTTCCGTCCAGCTGAGCGTGCTTTGTGAGCATGCGCTTAGCCTCATCCTGTTTCCAACTTCGCTCCGTCATATGGCGCTGACGCACAGAAAAGTCGCCGCTCGCACACGCCAGTTAAAGATTTGGGCGCCTGTACCATTCACAGTAGCATACTGCACCAGTGAAAACTGTCAAAAAGTGTGAAAAGCTCATAGCCAACTTTATTATAAGCGGAACATATTTCAGCTCCATCATGTAATGAGTTGCAAGACGAGAAGCGAAACTTTTCCATAGACGTATCATCAATAGTGGTATTTAGTTAGAAATGTTGCAGTAAGGTGTTCACTTGGCACAAATGGTCTGAGGCTAAGGTTGATGGAAACTGCCTAGCCGGTGTCATCGTCCAGAAGAGCCAGACTTTTTCCATGGCCACAGTGGAAAATGTGAAGTGCTTCCGAGCTTCTCCTTTCCTACTTTTTTTACCCTCCGTCTTTGTTTATACATAACTTATTTTTCATTTTCAGTTCAGTTTCATTGCTTCATTAACATAAACTTGTATTTTTTTACATTGAGAAAAACATCCATGAGCAATTTCATTGCTTCAAAATATGGACCTCTGTTAAGAACTTATTCCTGCTTCATTTCTTCACATGCACCAAGCAAAAACCATTAAGCTCTGGTGTCGTAATTTCTGGATGCATAAACAATACTGCCCTACACTGTCACTATCTGCAAAAAAATCTGTTATTGTGTCCTGTAAAGCTGGAAAAAAGGTACAAAATTCTTGTGATGCTCAAGTTGGCAGACAATCTCTGCATACTGTCGATTTCAGTCGTACTCCATGTCTGTCATCTTAAAGTAGAAGGGTATGAAAAGTGAACCAGATATGATTAACGCAGCCTTTTTGATATATTTTGTTCTCAGTGACTTATGAATACACAGCTTTCTAAATATATTTTCTGTCACATATGGCCCCTATAGCCAACATGATTAAATGGTTTAGAAGAATGTCAGTTTGGGCTAAATAGTGCATACTGTTCGAGACTGAAAATAATAGTGCTAAGAAGTGACACAAGAGAGAATGACGCAGGACGAGCGCTAAATTCATCTGGCCTTTATTCACTGCCAAGGCAGCAAATATATAGAAATTTTAAGGCATGCGCATGAACAACAACACGACACATTAAACAAACCGTTCAAGATATGTCATCTCGGTCTTGAAAAGGTGAACCGATGTACCACTCACACGCTTTCCCTCTCTTTCTTATGTGAAACGCCTCCAAGACCTCGCGTGCCTTCAAATCTCTACTTCTGCCCAGAATCTTTATCTCATGAAGCTGTGGTTCACATATCTTTCAGTGCACGCATATTTTTTTCCCCCGGTGCATGTTTTGCCGCTCGGTTGCACATGAAGCAATTTGCACAATGCTGTGAAAGATGTGCACCTCCTGGTTCTTTTTGTGATAGTGCATGCTCAGCTACACGGTCATTCACACGGCGCCTCGATTGGCCCACATAGGCTTTTCCGCAGGCCAGTGGTATCTCATATACTACTCCTATGCAGCACTTCACGTACTGCTTGCCATGTTTTTTGCTGCAAGCGCCCTCCTTTTCTCGCAATGCGCGCGCATTATTGTGCAAGCTTTCGTGGAACCTTTTTCACATTGTGCGGAACCCTGTGAACATAGGGTACTACTTCTGGTTTCACGCTTGACTTTCTTGTCTCGCACGACTTTTTGAACATTGCACGTTTTGGTTTTCCTTAGGAAGGCTTCAGCATCACCAGTGATTACCGAGCTTGGGAACCCCGCCATAGCAAATCAATCCACTTGCTTTTCAAAGCTCGCCTGCATAGTATGTTCACACGACTTCACAAGAGCAGACCCAAGGCAGAGGTTAGCAATAGCGCGTTTCAGTCTTTGAATGAGCCGAGGAATAAGGCAGCAGCTCCTTCCGTGTTCGAGGCGAGTATTGCCAACACACATGATGCTCGCCCAAGGTAATACTTAAATCTATACTTAAACTGAAAATATCCTCGCAAAGGGAGTTCACGGGTAAAACACAATCCCTGCCCCTCTTCTTGAAAGTTGGCTAAAACTGGGCTTACAGCATCTGTGTAGGTCAAATCTTTCTGTTCTTTAATAACTATTAGAAAATCATCAACATACCTGAAAACGTTTAGTACCTCCTTCTCAGTCAAACTGAGTTCTAGGGTGCGGTCATTAAAGGCTAAAAAAATGTTAGCACAGTGGCTACGCAGGATCTCATGCAAATCCTTCGTCTTTGTCGGTAAAAGCTGTTATCAAAAGATACAAACGTCACACTGAGATGAAATTATACCAGCTTCATAAAATTACTAATTGACACACCTGAGGAGTTCTGAAATCAACTGTGCCGCTACTCTCTATGGCATCCCTTACAGAAGTGAACAAGGAAGGTATCGTGGGGCTGTCACATGAATATGCATTCATGCACTTTGAACTCGGGTGACTACAGTTTCTGGACCAAAAAGGTACATTTAACCTAGCAGCAATGAACATTTGTCAGTATCCTTCCTTTAACTGTACTTTGTAGGCCATATCTGTTAGCAGCTTCCTAGCACCCTCTACAGACAAAAGCTTGTGGATGTGTGTTATCAAACAGCCTGGTAGGTACCATAGGTTTTGGTGGAACCAATAAGCTTGAAATGGTTGTGAAAATGTTATGAACTCTGGGGACTATGGTTTCTGGGCCAAAAAGGTACATTTAACCTAGCAGCAACAAACAATTGTCAGCATCCTTCCTTGAACTGTGCTTTGTAGGCCATATCCTACCTGCAACTCAAGTCTGAAGAGTTCTGTACCCACATTATGGCAGTTGTCCAGCTGTCCCCTTTCTTAGCAACCGAACTCTCGTCTTCATTCATGCTGCATATACATTTAGTATGTTTCCTTTTTGTTGTGGCATGAAAGGATTGGATAACCACAATATTTAAGATGACTACTGGCAGAGCACTCCAGTATTAAATTTAACAAGGACTTTATAACGTCTTAAATTACACAGCAGAAGTCAAACTGATTGAAGCACTATTGATTTTCTAATGTACCGGTGAAAAACACAAGAACACACAATTTCAACAAAGACAGGCAATTTCCTTCAATTTGTTTACTGCACGGCAATGACATCTGAACAGCACGCACGAGCTGTTATAATTTGGTTAAAAAAAAGCATGCATCTGCTCTGGTGTATGTATGTAGGGTATGCTGTATTGCTATTTCTAAAGAAAAAAAAAACACTTTGACCAAAATGTGGCTTCCCTGGCTTAGGGAGAGCGAACCACTTTGCAGCTCTTCATCTATTTACAAAAATACTCTATTACCATCAAGCAAAAAGCCAGGCTTGCTAACCAAGTGTACATATGTTTTACAAAGCTAGAATTTGCATGTTTCGATTGTAGTTTGTACTGCCTTGCAGTGGATATCTAATGGGGGAGGCAGTAAGTTACAACTGGTCGGCCCCACAGCTACAAATAAATATAGCAACGACATACCAAACCCCCACAAAAATACTTATCATCGATGTGTGACCGCTTACAGAGTAAAGGATAAAAAATAATCATTTAGGCAACCAGCGCCAAGGCAACGACGAAATTGAGTCGTGTGTGTTGTCCATTTTGGCCTTGAAGTCGAACCAACTTGCCCAACAGCACAAGTCTCAATCGAACAGTTTGAAGCATGAGCGCTCAAATCTCGAAGCAGTAGTACAAGTATAACAGTAGAAACTTCAATTAATGACGCACATTTCGTGGCACCACCAAAGAACTATATGGATCTAGCGCCAGTGCAGTCAAACCAGACAGGCAGACGCTTTAAAACTCGGATCAACATTATGCTACTAGCCAGAGCCAAGTACTTGCGGGCAACACATGCGGCAACAGCCGTAGACATCCTATGGTAACAGCGGACCGCGTCCGTGAAAACCGCATACATTCAGAACATAAATATCTTTAGTGCATTTCCGTAAGCACAAGACAATTCACGAAAGCCAATAGTTTAAAATCCGGCTTAATGTGGAAACAGACGGTGCCTGAAGTGGTCATCAGAAAACCAACATCGCTTCAGCACTATTGCTGGGAAAAAATGTGAACTTGCAGCGCAACTGTTTCCACACTCGTTTAAGGTTAATTTCAAAAGAAATGCTTTGCAAACCGGGAGGAGCAAAACAAACCTCTGAGATATTCTGAGGAGATAGCGAGCTCGCTATACTGGGCGCAGCCATCTTGCAAAATAACATCAATGACACTAAGAGAAAAAACAAAATGTGTCAAATATAGCCACATTTAACTGTTCCAAAACATGCACGCAAAGTAGTGAATTATATTGTATTTTGTGTTATGACGAGTAAACAAAATAATTTGTAATGTGTCTAAAGGCACATGATTGTATGTGAACAGTAGCAGTAGTCAGGCAGTCAATAGGTAGCAGCGTAGCAACACAACGCAACCACAGCGACATTAGCAGCATGGCGCATTGTGGTGCAGCACGGGAAGAAACTTGTACACGGTGGTTTTGAATTCGGACATCATCAAAGTGGAGCCATAGAGCTTTCATCGTCAGGAACGTTGTAAACTTCGGCAGTGGATCATGGTTCGGGCCAGCGGACGGAGACCCGAGGACGACGAGCAGCGTAGGCGCGGTGTGTTCCATGCAGTGATAACTAAAAGATGACCCTTCGTTTAGGACTCCATACGGGTGTTGTAGCTAGAACGCAGCTCAGGGCTTATTCCGAAGCACACGTCTCTGGCAAGGCTGTAAACAACCTAATATTTGAGACGGGGCCTGCTGTCCTAAAACGACTAGCGTACTGCAGCTTTTTTGCAGATGCCTGCGGCTGTTTCGTTGGTGATACTCTGACGATGCGCGAGTGCTGCCATGGCTTTGTGAAAACTTTCAAAAGCTGCATTTCAAAATGCGCAAAATAAGAGAGCTAGATAATGCAACCATAGTACATGCTCTCTAGGTAAGTATGAACTTCATGCTGCAAACTGAATTATAGCTCAATTATTCAGCAATCTTGATTCAAAGGTAATTGCGTGAAATGTAGGGACAAGGAAGAAATAATTAAGCCACCATCTTCCACAACTGCACAAATGTAACGAGCGCTCATATTTTGCACAGTTTTGCATAAAGTTCTCACGAGCAAACTTCTTTCACCTCCCAGTTATGAGCATGCATTGTGTGCCCGTTATTGCTTCCAAAGCATTTTATAACACCAGTACAATTAGTCATACCTTGCTAACAGGTACACATTGATTCTAGACTCAAACTGCCTCATAAAAAGTTTCCTGTTATCAGAAATCTTGATGAAACAAAGATTAAATGCAGTGTCAAGCCAAGTTTGTAGCAGTCAATTGTTCAGTTCTTTCATGTGCAATATCGTGGTTGACATTTCATGCAAATGATTTAACACCTTGACGTGCCTAGTGAGTTATGACAAAACATGGTATAGGCTACATTCTCATCTTTACAGTGGAACTGTGTTTGTTAAATAAGTGTCTCGTCTCGCACATAATTGCTGTAGAATTGTTACTGAAAGGGCCCACGAAAAGCCATTTATTAAAACTAGAAAACGCGTGCAAGCAATCAGTACCTCTGCAATGCAAACATTTTCAAGCTACCTGCATTAGCACTGATCGTATCGGTGCAAAAAATTACTCTTGTCCTCATCAACTCAGCGCATGCCACCATGCCCTATCCCGCCTGCCTGCCTGCATCACCTGGGAGTGTCCAGTTATTTTGTGCACCCAGCAGACCCCAATAACATCATTGAAGAGTGAGCGCACGAGAGGCGTCACCTTATTTGATTGCGAGCAGTTGCCAGGAGCACTTTTTAAACATTATCTGCAAAGTTTTGAAATCTGACTTGAGTGCTCAGAAAGACCACCTCCGTGAACTTCTTGCATTAGAATATTACCATTGAAGCACTCATCAGCTCAGCATGTTTATCAGCTTCAAGCAGGTAGGACAACTTTATAGACTGTGACTGTACTAGCTTAATCAAGCAATTCTTGAAGCTTTGTGAGGGGTGTGACGATACCTCTGAGCATGTCCATCTGCTTCATTCTTTTGCTTGCCTGTGCCCGCAATGAACATGAATTCTTTCCTGCTGAATGATAGTCATAAAGGACCTATGAAAATGGCTTTCTGGGCTGTGTTAAATGCTTCACAAATTTTCCTGATTGTCGTTGCGTTTGCCACATGTCAAAACCTACTTTCTCAAGCACTGACGCACATTTACCCCCATTTTTCAATGATATGCTAGGTCTCCTAGGGCACCACTCACATCACACTTGTGTTCAACAGCACCACTTCCACACAGTATTAACATTACAGCGGGCCTGACATAACGGAGACAATGTTTAGTTCGGGGTCATTTCCTTTTTGCATTAACTGGAATAGTCCTTTCCGCTTGCAAAGGTAACAATTTCTTTTTCCAACGGATGCCAAGCGTTGCCCTTAAGTGGACTGATGAAGCCAAGACATTTGCAGGGGTCAAGTGGATTCAACTAGTGCAGGACCTGGTTAACTCGAGAAATATGGGAGAGACCTTTGTCCTACCTGGGCCTAGAAGCAGTGTGTCCTACTCAAGATCCAAGGGTCTTGGAGGGCTGGATTCCGATCTCACCCTCTTATCTCAAAGGCAAAGTCTGAGTTTGCAGCACTTGCCAAAGTGGCCATGCCGTATAATCTTCTGCCATAAAGACAACCTGATACCCAGTAAGCGCCCGGCCATGACAGCTGCGAACTACTTTCTGACAAAGTTAAAGTGGAAAGACGGGCTAGTTGGTATTGGTATGATGACTGCGGGTACAAAAACACAGGATGAAGGAAGGAGACAGGCGCAGGATGAACGCTTCGTCCTGCATCCTTTGAAGCATTTGCCCTGCGTCTGTCTCCTTTCTTCTTCCTGTGTTTTTTGCACTGAGATGCATATTTTTTTCTGGCAATGGCATGTGATTTTTCGCTCATGATGCTGACACATTCCATAACGCTGACAGCAAATTTTCTGCAAAACACTGCAAAAATTTTGTTTTTAAAATTAAATTTTAAATTTTAAAAGTTTTACAGGCTTCCCACGCGAATTCAGTTGAGTGGTACCTTCTCGTAAGTGCAGAATAAAGCTCGCTCGATGGCCGATTGGCTGCTGTTGCCTTTTTGTCCTACCAAAATGTTTGCTCACCTATGCCAATGTCAAAAAGACATTGCGGCAAAGCGAGCCAGTTCCAAATCAAACAGTTTCATGGTGTAGCGCCTTCCCCTGGCTGCGCAAAGACTGCGGCCAAAGCATGGCCGCTGGAAAAATGAAAAAGGACGCCGGCTGGCAGTGGCACTTGAAACCACAGTTGGCTGGTCTGTTCTAGTCTAGATCCTTATCAGCTGTCTCGTCCTTCGCTCCTGAGGTCTTCAGCCTACAATGTATTCGGCCCCTGTTCCTTTTTGCATAATGCCAGCCTTGCCTCGAGCCCAAGTAGCATTTAGCTTCTGCGGCATTGTTTTGATATGATAGCTTAAAGACTTCGTTTTCCAGAAAATCCAGCAACAGCAGCAATATTGATGTGAGCGAAAAATCATGGGCATGCCTCTGGCAGGTAGCAGTTGGCAGGTGAGAAGCCGTGCACTGACTGGTCAGCAGGTTGTCTGTCGCCACGAAGCCACAAGACATGGCCGACTTGGAACTCCTGACTCAAGCAGCTTCTTTGAGATGGAGGGGGAAATGAGAATCGGACTCACCGGAAGCCTTCTATACTGTAACAAGAATCTCCCATTGATAGCGCAAGGTACAACACCGATGCATCGTATCCTCGTCGATCGGAGCAGCCAGCTGGGAGCCCCAACCGAGTGCCGTGCGCCGAGTAGAGTGGTTGGCAGCCATTGTCTCCCTCCTCACACAGAGCAGACAACTGACGTTACATGGCATCTCTTCTCTAGCTGCAACACAGCAGGCCCACACCTGTGTAGCCTAGACTAGTTGAACCTGTTATGCCCATTTAGAAACTGCTTGAGTAATTCATCCATACTAAACAGGCATGAAACAGATAACGAGTCAAGCACATTACTCCTATGCCATGCAGGCACGTTCTTGGTTGAAGCAGGTCTTTTTAGCTATGGCTGTTGGTGTTTCACGTAATGTGCTGGCTCACGAGTATAAGCTAATGAGTAGGTGTGGGATGATAGTGTCACAAATTCAGGAATTGGTGATTCAGCGAGTTGTAAAGTAATGAGGATCTGCAGGGGAAGCCATTAAAACTATCGCATTAGGGCTGATGTCTTCGGGTACGGACACACTGGCGGGAGAACGCGCGCGGTGTGCCGCCAGCGGTAGGACGCCCGCGCGGCAGAGAGGCCACATCGGTTTCGCGCGGCGATCGCCGCGGAGGTCATGTGACAGCGCTGATCTCGCCTTGTGTCGGACTGTGTGAGCTGATCTACAAATCTTTTTTCGGCCAGCAGACCTCATTCCAGCTTCTCCTTGTCCCTCATCATCTACCGCGACGATCGTGTTTGCTCCGCAGCACACCGCTCGAGCATTCGAAACAAATTTACTGTCCTGTTTACATTTTCCCCGACCTGAATGTTCAGCGGACACTCAAGTATGAAAACAACTCGCCTGCGAGATCGAATGCTTTGCCGATGATCGCTCATCGGTTGATTTTCGCGTAAAAGGGGAATAAGCGAGCAGCCTCAAGAAAGTTCCATTATTCTCTCACTGAGGCCAAGTTTTCAACACGGAGGCACAAAAGGAGAATGCTCGCTTCGTCGTTGATTGCACGGAGCACTTGAGTTAACTTCGGTAGCAAGCACGAGATGGCGACACTGACGCACACGTCGCTGAGCCGGACGTCTCTCATTGGCTCTTCTGATTCGCGGCACGCGGTAAGCCGCCGAAAATGGCTCC
Organism: Amblyomma maculatum; assembly: GCF_055883805.1. NCBI lineage: Eukaryota > Metazoa > Arthropoda > Arachnida > Ixodida > Ixodidae > Amblyomma > Amblyomma maculatum. Next base: position 5,433,608 of record NC_139344.1, on the reverse strand, counting down.
TCGACCCATTCGGCGCGCGGCAGGTTTTGCGGCAAGCTGCTTGCCGCCGGCGGCATGCCGCGCGCGTCTTCCCGCTAGTGTGTCCCTACCCTTCCAGTTTTTTTCTCTTTTCTTGCGTTTTTTTTAAGGTTTGATTTTTTTTTTTATTTTTGAGGAAATATGCTAAAAGGAACCTATAAAGGTAATTATTGTCATTGTAATGCAGTACACTTCTAGGATTTTTTTTGTTGGTATTCAAGTCAAATTTTAAATGTCTCTGCATACCCCCTTTAATTTACAAATTTCTCAAAATTGCTTTTCGCAGTCTATTTGGACATCATCTCGCGGCCTATTCTTAGCTGCCCCCTACTGACATAAACTTGGCCATCTGGGACCAAATGATGCAGGCAAAATGGGCCACAGTGGGGAATGGTTGTGACATTTTCTTTACTTTTCTCATCGGCATGTGTCGAGTTGAAGGGAAAGGAGGGGCATTATTTTTTACCTCCATCTGTGTTGCTTAAAAATTTGTGTCGTGGAAATGAGTGATGAAATACTAATCGTTAGTGCACCTTTTCTAGCCACAGCAAATACCTTTTCATTGTTCCTTTAATTGAGCTGAACTAGTTCGTTCATTATCACAAAAATGTATGCAGCTTTGCTTTCATCTATTTGTTCCTTCTTTGTTGTGGTTTCCATGCAGCAGTTTTATAACAACTTTATTCCTTTCGTGCACAGACAAGTGTAGGAAAATGAATGGCTCGTGACGACATGCATATGAAAAAAGCCAAAAGTGGTTGAAATCAAGTAAAGCATATGGAAATTTTTATTATTGTTGTTTCACAGGATATTCAATGGAAAATTATTACCTTAATCGTTTTTTACCTGAAAGATTACGGTGGAAGTAGGAGAGACGGCAACTATATGTAAATAGAGAGATCCAAAGCTAGAGCAGTGGCTGTTAAACCTTGTTCGTCCGAGTATACTAATTCGGTTGTGCATAGCCGAATATTGAGCTTGCTCACAAGGGTCACCCCCAACCAATGCGGCAATAGGTCTAATACCACAAGTGCCACTTGGAATGCGATTGAGTGGTGAGAGTAGCAGCTGTACCAAAACCCTTTAGTCCTCCTCTAGGAGCACCAAAGGGTTCTAGCCAGAGCCACTGTTAAAGGTATACTTCAGGGAATTTGCAACTTTCTCTGAAATCGCTGAAATTGCATTCAGGAGATGCAGTTATCAAAAGCTGTTTTGTGCACTGCTTTGAGATTATTGTACTGGCAAGTTATATTTTGTAGAAGATGGCTGTAAAAGTGTGAACTTTCCTTAGAACTAGTGCTAGGTAGTTTTTAATGAGGAATTATATACAACTCTGAAAAGTTTTGTTAAGCAAAAGCTGTAAAGAACTGTATTAACACGATAAGTACAAACCATCTTCTCTTGGTCACGTGTCAGTGTATGTTGTGCCTCGAGGCTCCAGTATTGTGCTCTTTCTGTGATGGGTTCCTTGCGACATAGGCAAGTGGCTTTGCCTTATGAGTGACCTTAAAGCAACTCGCACTTCCTTTTGTTTTGCACTTGTACAATCAAGCACAAGAGACGAATTATAGGGTCATTCAGCACTACACATCTTGCATCTACAGTACACCTAATGTGGAAAGCCTGGGAGTGTTGCCAGCAATCTCTCTGTTATGCTTTTCTCACTCCGAATTTTTTTTTTATACTGTCCTCAACAGTTGAAAACGCAGCTGAGTTGATGCAGATAATTTTCGGATAATGATTTGGTTTGTCCGCACATTCACGAAGCATGCCTGGGTAGGAATACAGAAAAATACCGAGTTCTCACTATACACTAACTATCTTAAACGCAGTGGCGAACTGATTGTAATCTTCATTTATCGGAATTTGTTTTTGGCAGAATCACAAAGTGGCGGAAATATGTGTAGGTGGTTTCTTCACATTCACATTCAAGAGACTAACAGACCAAAATGTGTCATAAATTATGATGGAAATGGCAAGCTCTTGCCTTGCAATTGAGGACAGCAGTACAGGGAGCAAAAGGATTTATTTATCACTGAAAATCTTATCAAATGAGCTAGAGTGTTACATTGCTGTGAAACCTTGCCGTTACCGGTGCATCCCACCATATGGCCACATCTCGGTGAAGTATTAGAGTGCACATGATTTTTTCTATTTCTTTCACGAGTGTTCATGTTCTATTTTAGTTTATGCACTCTCTGGCCATCACTCTGCTGATTATAAATGCTCCCTTCACTTCGCCAGTGAAGTGCGTCTAGCTTCTGTCACTCTGTGGAACAACAATGTTTTGCATTTCTTGGCTGCAATGGCGACCACGGTCATTTAACCCTTTCACTGTCGGCTGTTTCTGACCGGGACGCACCCCCAGTGTCGGCTTGGTTTCAGAGAACGAGCATATCAGGGAACGAGCATAAGGATTTATGAAGTCGAAAGAGAAAAAGATGGAAAGAGGCTAAAACACTCGTGTGCTGCTCCTGCTAACGGCAAGCTGTCCTCAAGCGAGGGCGCATGGAGAGAGCGAATGCAGCAATCGAGTCATATGTCAGTCGGAGAAAGGCAACCGCGTGTGGCCCTGAACTTGCCACGCCGTAGCGGAAGCGCGACAAGGAATAAAAATAAAAACCTCCAAACCTGCCGCAGATGGCAGAGCAAACTTTGAACCCATAACCGCACGCGCACGCCGCTCGAGAGAGTAGTGTCACGGAGCGACCACGCCCACTCCCACGAGCAAAGAACGGGCGGGCGCGGTCGCACCATACTTTTCCATATATGTGTCATATCGGCGCGGAGCGAGCATATCAGCTTGTAGAAAGATTCAACAGATGGCGGAGCAAGTCCAAGCGCGGTAGCTTCACGGTGAGGCGCGAAGATTTGAACGCAAGATAGAATACGTACGGGTACGTTATTGACACTGCGGGGAGGAAACGCGAATACGTACCGGTACGTTCGTGACAGTGAAAGGGTTAATGCTTGCATAGACTTAGGCGTTTGTCAAAGTGCCATAACGGCTGGGTGCGGGAACTCATATATATATTATTCTCTTCTGTAAAAAAAAATGAATGTCTGGCAGCAGAGCTTTCTTTTTATATTAGCTTTCAATACATCCTTTTTGCCCGCCTGTGATTGACATTTTGCTCATTTATCATGGTTTCCAGCTTCTTCATACAAACAAAAGACATCAGTAACATCAACTGATGAAAATATTCTTGGTAAAAACTTTTCTACAGCATTTCTAACAAAAATTTCATGGAATGATTACCTTAGAAGTATGTTTTTCATTGTGCCAAAAAGATTAGGTGTTTAAACTTTTGTAAGGTGTGAGAAATGTACTCATTTTGCAAAGACATTGTTGTTGCATGTTGCAGCCATAAAAAGTTTGCAATCTGCAGTTCTCGTAGGACGTAAATTCACTAAGGTGTAAACAAAAAAAATGAGAGATATAATTAGCTGAGGAGGAAAAACTCGAAAGCCCATCATATTCTCCACTGTAGCCATAGAAAAAAGTCTAGCTCTTCCGCACGATGACACAGCTAGGCAGCTCCGAATGGCTTTATTAACCACTGGCTGTTTGTGTCACAGGAACACTTTTGTTCCTAATACAGTGTGCATTAAAAGACGTTTTGCTTTTTGTCCTGTAACTCATTACATGATGGAACTGAAAGAATTTACATTTAAAATAACGCTTAGAAATGAGCTCAGTCCTACTTCACACATTTTGATTCAGTTTTCACTGGTGGCAGCACGCTAACTGTGACTGGTGCATCTGTTGACTAAACTATCAGTGAACAGCAGTTGATGATTTTTTTATTCTAGGAAGCAGCTAGAAATTCAATGGCACAAGGTTGGTACTGTGGGGGGCACGAGGTAAACCAGCAACTTTTGATGTACAGACTGATGTACAGACGTCAGCAAGTCTGCCCGGAGTGCTCGAACACCAACCTGTCGCACAAAGAAAGTGAAATTTTTGAGCAGGGGCCCAATTCTAGGAACAATGATGGCGCTATACTGAAGGTGCATAGGCATACTACTTGCACTGACAGCTACACTTTACCACTAATAGAGCAGCCCAGACAAAATTTCACTTTGTTTGCTCCGCAGCACACCTCTTCAGCATTGTGGACGTGTCGACGACTGCACTAGTGGTGAAAGTGTGTTGCTATTGCTAGGGGGAAGGACTATACAACCAAGGCACAGCAAAAGTCAAATATTATAGTGATTGTGTTCAGCCATTTCGCTGCTAATATGTTATTATTATGCTATTATGAATCAAATCATATAAGAATACCCAAGTACAGATGCAGATCTGCTAAGCGAACTCCGAAGCAGATATCTCAATACCGGTAGCAACCCCAATGCTACCTATGAGTACAAAGGGGTTCCTAATGAAGACTTCGACAGAGAGATCGCGGAAGCGGAAATTTGGGCCGCAATTCGCCATTTACATACTACCTCTCAGCTATTAACGACTTAATGAATGAATATTGGAACAAAGGTGAACTTTCGCAGATGTGGAAACACGTGAAGGTTGTCTTTATTCCTAAACACAAAAAGAAACTAAGCATAGAGAACTTAAGGCCCATCTCTCTTACGTCGTGCTTAGGTAAACTTATGGAACATGTTATTCTAAATAGGCTTTAGAACTACGCAGAAGAGAATGACCTTCTGCCCAGCTCAATGATTGGCTTCAAAACTCAACTCTCTACTCAGGACGTAATGCTTCAGTTGCATGCAGAAGTGATAGATCCCCCTAACAAAACCGGAACCAAAGCGATTTTTGCCTTGGATCTGGAAAAAGCCTTCGACAATGTCTCATGAAGCCATTCTCCAAACCCTCGCCAACATAAACGCAGGGAACAAAACCTTTAATTACATTCCTTCCTTTCTCTCGGGAAGGACTGCGGGCAGAGCTAAGTATCGCAGGACTTGCATCGGACAAAATAGCAATAGGAGACAGAGGAACCCCGCAAGGATCAGTCCTCTCTCCCTTCTTGTTCAACCTAGCAATGATAGATCTGCCTCCCAAACTTGAAGAAATCCAAGATCTTCAACACTCCCTATATACTGACGATGTCACCTTGTGGGTAGCAAAAGGTTCGGACGCTCACATAGAGGAAACGCTTCAAGAAGCAGTGAATGTAGTCCAGTCATACACTAACCAGATTGGGCTGAAATGCTCACAACATAAGTCTGAACTACTAGCAGTGAGAAGGAAAACGCAAGACAAAGTAGAGATAAAAGTCTGCCTGCACGGACTACCCATACCCACAGTCGATACTATTGGAGTGCTCGGGCTCTACATCCAGAGCAATAGGAAGAGCAATGTTACTATCAACAGGCTGGAAATGACTGTGCGATAAATCACTAGACTGATACACAGAGTAACGGAAAGAAAGAGGCTGACATTTGTAGTCTTATCCATGCCTTTGTACTAAGTCGATTCACATACTCTGTCCCTTATCTCCGCCTCATTCAATCTGACAAGGAGAAATTAGACACTCATTAGAAGCACCTACAAGGCTGGGCTAGGTCTACCCAGAAACACTGCAACCGAAAAACTTCTCTCACTTGGGATACACAACAATGTAGAGGAGCTGATTGCAGCTACAAAGACTAACAAACTCTAAAGCAGGCAGACAAATTCTCAACCGCATGAGAATTAATGCCGAACCACTAGCCAACCACTAGGACCACTACCAAGAGGAGCTGGCGACAAAATTATCTCCAAACCTGTGCCCAAAAACATGCATCCCTCCTTCCATGAAGGCAGGAGGAAAGCTAGAGCTAGGGCCCTAAACAGAAAATACCGAAATCATGATGGGGTGGTGTATACCAACGCCTTGTATTACTATATGGCTGACGGTGCCGTTGCTATCTTTGTAATTAAGCAGTACAGTAAGTAAATGCGTATCAGCTGCTTCGGTCAAAGTCCGCTACTCGGACCAGGAGGAAGAAGCCGCAATCGCTTTAGCCATCGCTACAGCAGATGCGGACATAATTGTCACTGATTCAAAAACTGCCATACGTAACTTCTCGCGTAGCAGAATATCAAATACTGCCAGAAACAACCTCGCGGATATCAGACTCGACAGAGAGATAGAACTCGTATGGACGCCTGCCCACTCAGGGTACCGAGGCAATGAGGCTGCTCATCAACACGCTCGAGGTTTTGTCGGCCGAGCGGTGAGACCTAATGCCGAGGAACTTGAAATGGAAGAATTGCTCACATACAGCGACCTACAGCGACATACCCCTGCCAGCATTTTAGTTCATCGGGACAGTTTGCCCATATGATAACAGTAGCAACTAGTGCAGCTCCCTCATGACTGCATGGGCAGCAAGAGCGCAAGTATGCTGCAAGGGAATACACTGTCAAGGTTAAAACATGCCAAAGTTAATACTTTTCTTGCTTCGTGCACACTGACTACAAATGAATTACTTCTCCTCTATGTGAAAACAGTAATAGACTTTGTTTCATGCATTTTGCCTCGCTTAACTGATCAGTATTAGACACATACCTTCACCAGACATTGCACTTCGGGCTGGTAGCAGAAATAAATGGATTAATATATTGTACCAATAAATTATTATTAAGCATTTACCACTTTGTTCGCAAGAAAAAAAAAACATTTTTGCAAATGTGTGTAACATGCAAGGCTGATTTTGTTAATGCCCACATCACATTGACACAGATAAAGTAACATAGTGTGTACCAGTGAAAAAAGTGATTTCTAGTCTGTGCTTGTGCTAGGCTTTGTTTCTGCTGCTGTCTGCAATCAACAAACTGCATTTCTAAGGATTGCATTTGCAAAAGAAAATAGTACTCATATTAAGACATGCTAGGCCGAGGACCTGGGTTCAGTTCCAGCCATAGTGGTCGTTACATATCAATGAAGGTGAAATGCAAGACACACTTGCAATGTCAGTGCACACGAAGAACCTCAAATCAATGGCATTAATGCAGAGCTGTCCACTATGACGTCTCTTATAGGCAGTTTTTCTATATCACTTATGGAAGTTAAACACCATATCCCACACCGAAGGAGGAACAACACTTTCTTTACTGACCAAATAAGTTAAAAAGAAACGAAACTTGTGATTGCCCTGGCTTTTAACCCTGATGTTGAAGGAAAGAAAGTGTATTCAGAGGCAGCAGCTGGTGGTGGCAATTTCCACCTGAGCATGGATATTCAATGAATGCTTGTTTTAATCTGAAAGTAAATCTTTAGAAGGAAAATTGTTGAAGGGCGACATCTGCAGGTTTTGTTGATGCTATATTGCCATTTATGACACTGTGAGCACCCTTTCACTCTTATCTACTACCCTGCGAAACTAAGAAGCAAACAAGATAGCTTTGAACAGTGCCACATTGCTGCAATACCTAAGCAACAGCTGCACGAGCTGTTTAAAGCCACTTGCAAAATACACAAATCATTTTCACTACATGCACGGCGGAAGGTGTTTGCACGCAGTAGAGGCACTCGTAAAAGTAATGTATCAGCTTTTGGGGTTGAAGCGCAGCTACGGACGATCGCTTTTTTTTTTTTTTTTTTTCTTTTTAAGCAGGCCTTTGCTTCACCGGACGGTTTAGGTGGGGTTCTCACCGAAATACAAAGCGTGCGACAGCATTTCGGAGCCGATTTGCATGTTAACGATATGCAACACAAACCTGCACTGAGAGCCACGACGGGTTTCATGACGCGGCCGTGCACCAGCGATCGAAAACGTGCACAAATAAACCGCATTTAATTGATTCGTGGCAAGACTAGCCACTAGAGCACTAGCCTCATGCAGTCTTTGGGGTAGTCTCGCGGCACATCACGCACGCACATCCAACGGCTAGCAGCAACGTTACTAGAACAAACTCTAGCAGTCAGCACAAGGGATCTTGCGGAAATACAAGGCTTGCGTTCCCTCATAAAATAGATCGCATTTCGGGGCCGATTTGCATGTAAGCGGTATGTAACAAACCTGCGTCTGAGCCACGAAGGGCTTCGTGGAGCGACCGAGCGCCAGCGATTGAATCAATGCACAAATAGCATTTAGTTCATCCGGGGCAAGACAAGACGACTAGCCTCATGCGGTCTTTGGAGAAGACTCGCGGCACAAGTATAGCACAAGAGCGCGCACACACATCCACGCGACAACGCGCATCGCACGCTGCCACAACAACACGAACGCCGAGGCCCATGCCTTGAGTCGCTAGCGTGGAATGGGGGTGCCGGCCGCAGCTCGTAACAGCCAGCCGAAGGCCTCTTCTCCCTCTCCATCTTCGTTTTCCCCCTCGCGCCGCATCCGTTTGTTGGGATCGGATATACGCGGTCTGGACGCATGCCAGGCTGTCACTTTGGGTTTATATTATATAGGCTCATGCTCTACTGCGAAAAAGAGAGCCACCTGTAACCATGGTCTGGACGCATGCCAGGCTGTCACTTTGGGTTTATATTATATAGGCTCATGCTCTCTTCGATTGTTCCCTCTGAAGTGCACTTTTAGTTTTCATGTAGGCTCACTTTTAGAGAAAAACCACGCAATTTTTTTTAGAATTTTAAGAAGCAAATAATTTCAGGAGTTCCAAAGCTCCCTGAAATAGTTCCTGAAAACCAAGGGTACTCAATGATATCAAAGGCCTGTGTAAACCACACTCCATGATCATCATATTGAAGGGAATGCCTTACCAGCCCAGCCTCTGGGGCCTGTGCCCAATAAAGTATGGATGCATCATGTAGAACTTATGAAATCAGCTGGTAATGACATCTGTTTCAAAACTTCTGGCTTTTCCTATCTTAAAGTAAGCTCGCATTTTCAGTAAGTAGCACATTAGTGGATAGAATGCAGTAATTTATAATAAAAGACAGCATCAGCTTGTCCTCAATGTCCTTTTATTACTCTAAAGCTGAACATGAGCTATGAGAGACATCATGAAGGAGGGCTCTGGGTTAATTTCCAGAGCCCTCTTCCACAAAAGTTCTTCAAGCTATGCAGTGGCACCAAATGTGGGCAGGCAAATTTGCATTTTGCCTCTATCAACAGGCCACAGGCACCATTCCACTCCACATTCTCAAACTCAACAGCCAAATGTCATAGCCAATAAGCAACGGCAGCAAGCAAAGAAAACACTGAAGAAACCTAAATGTCAAAATAAACATGAGGGGTCACAAATGCAGTAGTGGGTTAGGCAAATAAAAAACTACACATACTGAAAGATGTCTTCAGTACTTACATCAATGTCCTGCTTCTTGCCCACCACAGCACAGCACAATTCCGGCAAAGGGTATAGAGCTTGAAGGAGCCATTGCTTACGAAGTCACATGGAACTTGCTGCAAGGTAAAAAGTACCATGACCCAACAAATTAGTGAAAACGTAATATGGTGCAACACGTACATGCAGAGGCTTTGTGAGCAAGAAATAAAGGCACAGAGTAGGAACACCACAATACTGTTTTTTTTTTCTTGAAATGATGCACGACATGCTGGTGCAGGTCACTGCATGAAATTTGCCTCTGCCTGCTAAATAATCTTAAATTATTATTTTTTTAATTCAAAATTTCACTTTGGGATTCAATTAGTTGAAGGGCGATTGCCTACAATGCCAGAGAAGAAACAATGTTGACATCACCCGAGACATACCAACAGTGAAATAAAATAACTCCTTTCACTACATCTCGTCGCCAGCCTGGCAAAAGAGCAAGTCAGCCATCACAGTGCCCCTAGTTACAAATAAAAAAGCATTTACTTGACTTTAACTGCAAGTGCATTTTAACAGCCTATCCATAATCCACCAGTTCCCACTAGGTTCGAGATCAGACAAGCCCTCCCTCTCTTTATGCTTTACATCGAGCGAGCACCTTAATTGGTACTGCAGGGCCTAATACATGCCTGCAACTACAATACTACTTTTCTAAGAGATGTGGAACTTCATTAAAATTCATTTTATGGCCGAAGTAGCAAAGATTGTATTTTATCTTGAAAGAAGCAGCAAGAAAAAACAAGGGTATGAAAGGAGACAATACTGGCACTAGCTTACAACTAATGTTTATTGAAGCACACATGAAATATATAAAGAAGACGAGCAACAACGCAAACCACTCAATCACTGATAAGCAAAACGCAAGACATGAATCACTAAAATTTAAGAACAGTTCCCTATCTAGATAACCCAACTCACTGCATGGTAACATGATGGATGGCTCACTAACACATCCATTACCTAGTTGTAAAATATGTCTAGCTTCAATGATTTCCCAGCTGATTTGCAATGGATGACAGCCAGAATGTGCACAGCAGAAAGAAACTGAAAGCAACCAGTGCATTCTTACAATGCACAGCCAAGTTGACCTCTACCTATATCTACTCAAATGGAACCGTTCGGAAGTTTTAGTGATTCATGTTTTGCTGTCTGCTTATTGGTGATTGAGCGGTTTGCAGTGTTGCTTGGCATTATATATTTCTTATTTGCATCAATAAACATTAGTTGCGAGTTAGCATCTGCTTGCTTCTTTTCACGTCCTTGTTTTTTCGTGCTGCTACTTTCAAGATGACACCTTACCAACTCACCCAAATTACATCCTTATGATTGTATTTTAGTCAGCGAAATTTTACTTCATGTGACACTAATCAACACACATGACCACGTTTCATGGAACTTAAAGCCAATCAATGACAGCCTCATCATAAAGTCTGAAAGTTGGCTCAGATATGCAGCTCTCCATGCCAACACAGCTTGCACAGACATGATTTTCTGTGGTAAACAAAACACTGGGCTGCTGCAAGGGTGGTACAGAGCAAGCAGAGGGTGCTCTGACACTGAGAAGAAATGTGGCATTGAATATTGCTGTACATGGGGACAATGTTTTGGGGCTGTGCAGCCGAGTCTAGGTACGAAAGAAAAGGAGAAAAGTTTCTGTCCCCTTGCCGTGAAGAGTGGTTTGCTCACTATTTGGGCTAGGAGTGTACTGGGCTGAAGTAACCCACTCTACATGGCAAGGGGAAAGAGGTATGTTGCCTCTTCCTTTCTGCCTAACTTCAGCTGCATAGCCACAGTTATCCCCGAGTATAGTGATGTGCTACCGTGATCAAGACTTCTAGAACTGAAAACTGAAAGTAACAAAGGGGTATGGCATGATTAAAATATCTATGGTGTCCAGGTGAATAGCACGCTGCACTCCAGGGTTGCTGACGGCGCATTTACTTATTTTTTATTTATCGCATACTGCGGACCAAACATGGTCCAAGCAGGAGAGGCACGGTATAAAAGAAAGTACAAAAAAACTGACCCTTGACAGCATTGGTATTGACAGAACGCGCACAAAAAAGAAAAAAAAAACGAACAATGAATACTTATACAAAACTAAATGGGGTGAAATCATGCATCAAAATTTTATATTTAAAAAAAAAACAGTAGTTAGTGACCCATAAATATGATACTTCTGCTATTATGAGAACTCCACAGCTATGTAAATTGCATGAAGAAAGTGAACCTATGGATAGCTTGCACTGACAACTCACTAGGCACCCACTGGTGAACCAAAAGTACAACAAAAATCTGTCTAATTTGCATTCACCATCTTCATCATGAAGGTATTGCAGACACTAAGCACAGTTCACCATCATAGCACTTATGATATCATATCCAAGCCATCTATAAAAGTTACCCAGATTGTCACATGAACATTTCAGCAGAGATATGACTTTCCAAGGGTCATATTATGACACTGACCAAATTCTCATGAAAAAAAAAAAATAATAATAAGACCAAATCAGCACCTTTCTCGGTGCATGGGCGTGAGATATGCTTTTACACTTCTTTTCGTCGACTGCTACTGTTTCAGGGAAAGGGGTCATCAAACTAAGTAACCTGAGTAGAGTTGCAAACAACGAAATTTAGGAGTGTGGTGAGGGGCAGACTTTGTGGCATTGCGAAGGTACTCTACTAATGCTAACAGTAGGCAGCCTTGATTTGATCATGGGGTTCAACATGCCAAAGAAACTTTGACTTCGAGGGTCAGCCATTGTAGACAGCTCTGGATAATTTCGACCATCTACGCTTCTTTAATGTGCACTGACACTATAAAGCACATGGGCACCTAGCATTTTTCCACCATCGAAATGTAATCATCCCAGCTAAGACCGAGCCCGCGTCACCCAGCTCACTAGACAAATGTCTAAACGCTGAAGCTGCCACAGTAGGGTGTAGGCAGCCTTGAGGCAGGGTTACATTTGCAGGCATGTTTTGTACAAGCCAAGCTTATATAAGCTAGGTATGGCCAAGCTGTGGCTCATGAGTAGCATGAGGCTCCTTGCAAAGTCCAGGTGCAGTTCACGACTGCTTGGCACCTGTCCAACTCTCACCATTCACAGTATTTCTGCATCTACAGCCAGCTTCTTTTTATTTTTTAGGAAAAAACAAAACAAAAATACAGCCAGCTCCTCTGTTCTTTCTCCTTTAAGTTCCAAACGACCTATTGTTTAGAATTCTTTTGAACAACGAAACAATATGCCACCCTTATGGACATACATCTAACAGAGCTGCTCACGACTGTAACCATGCTCATTCGAGAATTTCAATATGCTTGCTTTACAAATGGGGCAGTAGAGGCATATTAACAATCGTGGCATGAGTTCTTCACTGTGACCACCAGCTTTGTTAAATGAAAAAAAAAAAGTCATTCTTATCATTTACTTTGCTCTTTGTAAAATGTTGCCTTTTTAGTCAAGAGTTCTCATTAAAGGTATGGCAGCAGTTGTGTAGGACCATAGCTAAAGAGCTGTCTGACATATGCCCGCATTGTGTTAGCTTGCTCGTACATTGAACTGAGCCTTAGCAAGCTTCGCGGTGATGCAAAGAGATGTTTGCCCATGCTAACATCTCGGCATTTCCATAATGGCGCAGATCAGTGTCTTCACTCTACTTGTGCTATGAGCATTCCTGTCATTAGCACATATTGAAAGTAAAAAGGATGACAGCAGGCAATGCGACATATGCCAGCAGAGACACGTTCACCTGCTTTTCCTCTGCACATACAGTGAATTACAATCCCACAAGTGAAGTGGTCTGCCTGCTCCGCAAAAGAGCACCTGCATCCAGTACAGATTGTGTCCCGATTGCGTTTGGAACTCATGCCAGCGCAAGTAGGTGGTGCCCATGAACTGACAGAAGAATTGCCTGTTATTCTGTGTGCTAGCCTATGCTTCGTCTACACGTGCCAGCTGTTTTTAAACCTGTAATAGGTCTGCATTTCTCCCGCTGCTTCTTGGGATGGCAATAACATCAACAGTTTATGCCATTCTTTCGTATAGCCGAGTGCGGGCAAGCAGGGTAAAATTTCTTTGGCACTATTCTCAAATAAAAGGAAGTCGCAGTTCACCATTTTCACTGTTTCAGAGTTCAGGAATGGCTTTAAGATCATGAATAGCACATAAAGATGATTTCCGCACAAAATCTTCTAGTCACACTCCGAGCTGAGGTCTTTAAAAAAGATTATTGCACAATACTGCTACTCTTAGACTTGCTGTCCTCAAGAGTAAGCACTAGTTCATGACAGCAATTTGCATTCATAGCAGTGGCAAGTAATGATCATCTATTATGGAGCACAGAGGGCACAGTCAGCACAGCAGAGCATGCTACTGGAAATAGAAGGTGCAGCTGAACAAATACTCAAGCAAACTTCTAGCCGGTTCTGTTGATTTCGAAAGAACAATCCACTGCTCCAGGGACCGATCTTGGCTCAGCAATCGCTCCCCATCTGCATTGGGAAGATGGGACTTGTGTTCCGGATCTGCATTTGGAATACAGTTACTCCAAAAAGAGCAGAAAATAATGTTCTGTAAGTCACTAAACCCTATGATTGGAATTGACCATTAGTAAAGTCTTGTCATCTATCACCTCGATCTGCTCATAATTTAAGTAGCATTATAAAAGTCTGCGATTCTGCAGGAACCTCTGATCTCACACCAAGAATTCAGTGCCCATAACAGGCACAACGCGCATCTAGAGATGCCAGGTAATGTAACTCGAAAGAAATGTTATGCTAACTGTTCTTTACCTACTAAGAGAGCAAACAGTATTTCTGTCATCGAACCTTCTTTTAAACAACTATTTCATGGCAATGGCAAAAGGCATTTCGAGTCAACTGGAGGTCTAACCTAGTACAGTGGCGATGAACGAGCCCCTGAGCCTGCCATGTGCCAAGGCATAAATGCACTTCACTGCAATGTACGAGTAAACAAGTGGAAGGCTGGAAGCTTGAACAATCTGTTTCCAGTAAACAGTGACGTTTGGGTGGTTAGGTTGGAATACCAAGCAAGCACTCTGCCCATAGCTTCATCTACTAGATTTCCTCTCAAAGGTATAACCAGCAAACAATGTCTGCAACTTAAGCCAGGAGTACAATCCCAGCATGTTCTGAAGACTTCGATCATCACATTGACTTTTTAATCATGCCAGTCACCTCAACATCAAATCAAAGCAATATATGTGGCAGCTTATGGAACCCTCGCAGATACAAAACACACCGAGAAATGCAAGCCAGTCAGTCTAAAGCCAGCCTATCATCAGCATATTGTTCATGGCCTTCACAGTGCCACCAAGTTTGCTCCCTGACCACCCTATGAACATGCAGTGTTTGCACCCCAACTCGGGTTACACAAAATGTGGCGGCTCTTTAAACAAAATAGGAGCAGTGCACCAAGAAAGGCAAAAGTTCGTCCCTAGCTCCCATTATGTCAACTGAAGAATGTGCAAAGTCGGACAAGAAATATGGATTTCTGAAAACATGTATTCTGTATAGAAATATGAGTGATACCTAGGAATCTAGGAAGATAGTGGTACCAGTGCAGTAAGCAGTCTGCCCCTTGTGCATCATGAAGGGCCAATGCTCTCGAACTTCCAAACCTTTCATCATGCCAAAACATGCTCACCCGATCAATTATGAATTGTGAAAGGCTACACACTCTAAAGTGGAAACAGTTCCATGCAAAAAAAGTAAAAAGAAGCCAAATGCAGAATGTGATGTGACTGTTCAAACAATGTCTGGAAGTGCATGTGGCAACCAAGCAATTCATAAATGTGGTAGCCATTCATAATCTAGATCCAGACACAACACTAACTCCATATCAACTCTACCGTTGCTTCTACAAAACATGCATAAATTTAAACGAAAACACCACAACTGAATGATACTTTAATCAAAGGCTTGTTTTGCTTGGAATTCTGCATGCACTCTTCATTTTGAAACTTGCATGAATTTCATATTCTCACATCTGTGATGAATCAGTGGTATACTGAGTACGGAAAAACTGCACATTCTGATTCACATTTCATATTAGAGAAGATGCCAATGGGGCATCTCAGCACTAAGTCAGATTTTTTTCGCTTCATTTGTAAATAATTAAACAAGAAAATCAATACTATTGGTACTGTTGAATGCATAATTACCTTTACACCTTACTGACATGTCTGGACTGAAAGTCTGAGTTTGGTGTCTTTTATATGCGCTTAGTAGTTTTTGGGGATTACTTCAGTCACGACCAAAGTATGAAAAAGAAAATATCAAGCCCAATACAGGCGAAAAAATTCAAAATAGCTAAAAACGTTTTTTTTTTTTTTTTTTCCCTTCTACTACCCAAGGCTCGACAATGGAGTTTAAGTACGGTTGCTGCTGAATCATACTGCCGTCGCATGTTCGCCGGCTCCATACCTCGTAATCCGCAATATTTATGGAACATATGAATAATTCTAGCCCTGTAGTAACGCAGGTAGGTTTTACCGCTTATTCAATCCGTGTAGTTGCAACTGCACAAGCGCCGGATCTTCAACTGCAGCGCAACATAAGGCCCGGGTCGAGGCACTTGGAACTGGCCCATTCTAAATTCTTGCCGAAGGCTGAATTGCAGTAGGCGCCAGCATCGTGCACCCCGCAATGGTCTTACGAGTGATGATTTGTACGGCATATTCTACTCTGAGCGTGCAGCCCCTGGCACTAACTGTCTCTTTTCCTAGACACAGCAAACGCATTCACCCTTCCCTCGTCAAAAGCAAACTACCGTATGTTATAATGACATGCGCGTCTTGATGTTTACGAACTAGCGCTGTGTTGGCATGCATCATCAGTTCTGCGCGAAGTTTTTAGGAGAATGTACAGGGAAGATGGAAATTAACTTACCTCCGAGATGTCATATGTATGCCGGGTGGTGGCCGCCCTCCAATAGTCCCGTCGTCAGCGCAGTGTTTGCAGTGAGAGCGCACAAAGGAAACGCACTACCTGTCGGGCACGCGAGCACACTTTTTGCACAGGTATTCACACAACCTTACCACGCTTCTGCACATCGCACGAGCTATTTTGTTGAGCTCTGTGCCTCGTATATCTCGAAATAATGAAGCCGCAAGCAGCAAGGTCCCCAACAGCACACAAGAGAAAAAGGCGCGACTAAAGTAGGGGCTTTAGGCGCGACGACACTCTAACGCCACCTACTCATAATGGCTACGGCTAGCACTTCGATCCGCTTCGGCTGCCTCGTCTGGTTTCGACTTGTTTCGGTTTCGGAAGTCGCTGACCTAACGACTTTGCTGCTCGCCGAACAGTGGCAAGCACGATGTCGGGCGTCTACGCGCTAACGCTGCATGTTTGTCGTGTATACGCGCCTGTAGTTTGTACATTCAAAAATTAGCAGTGCTAGCGAAAGACCACCGTGAGTTTCGCTTCTTTTCTCGCGATGCTGGACAAACTAACTGCGTGCTTTGCTTGTCATGGACGTTAGGTTGACGGCGGTCTGTGGTTCGGCGAATCGGAGCTTTGGCCCAAATTCATTGCCATGTTCCTTGCGAAAACTCCTGTTCATAAACAGTTACAGTGGCAATTGTTTGTTTGTTAATATTGAAAGAATATACGGCGTTTTACAGATCAAGTGATTTGTTTGGAAACAGAAGATGCTGAATTGTGCTCGCTCATAAAAAACAGTGGGCGAGCCCAATTCGGCTCGCCCGCTGTTCCTTTATAGGCGCCACATCTATGGCTGTCAGCTCCAACTGGTCACCTGAGAGCGATCATTTCTTGTGTGATATGTGCCTCACTACTTCAGTGTTTAACCCTTAAATGGTGACGAAATTTTTTAATGCCTGTAGCTTATAGCAAAAGCAAGGACAGTGGGGTGAAAGCCTGAACTCTCAATCAGGAAAGATATGCGATATGCAAAAATAGCTTACCGGTCAAGCTTCAAGTGAAGGCAGTGTGGGGTGTTTGCACGCTCTTTACTTCAATTAAGAAACTGACCATACAAATATTTCAACTTATCTCTGTGGCCTACAGCATACAGTAAAGAAGCTAAAGCAATCAAGCTGCTCTTTCCATGCAGCATACTGATTATGCACTGCTGGTGGAAACTGCACAACATATATTCATGGAGTTGCACGTGCAGCTTTCCTCAATGCATCTCGCGTGACGCAGCCTACAGTTACACTGAAAAATATGCCATCTAAAATACATTTCCTTGCAATATGATGATTCAGCATATATGTGTATAGTGTGCATAGCTTCAAGATGCAACACATACTGTTGGTATCACCTCTCATAAAGTACTAGGATTTGTGTATCTCTTCATTAGTCTAAGATCACCGATTCAATCCTTTCTTTTTTTTCTTTTTATTTGACATTGAGACGGACAACATTTGCAAGTGTCATTACGCAGCAGAAAGCTTCAATTCAGAGTAGTGCAGTTTAGCAAATTTTTGCTATAGTCTCAGGAAACTTAAAAATGGTGTATATAGGTGTAGATGTGCAAGTCAAAACTCAAAAGGCTGTAGGAGCTGTTTTGCTCAGCCTATCCTTGTGCTGAAAAAGAGAGTCAGGCTGGTTGGTTATAATGAGTCGATTGAGTGAACAGTGCTCTAAGATAGTAAGGGAGATAAAGAAGCAGAATTGTTGTCATCTTCTCTCCCATCCCATCTGTTAGTGCTGTTCAGTCGTTTAAGAATTGTCTTTCTGTGGTCTTTACAAGTGAATATGAGCTCGTGAAGTTTAGTACTGGAGTTGGCTTTCACATTTCTGCTATCACATTTGCTTTTCCTTCTACAGATGAAACTCGAAGCCAGTTCTTCATACAAACTTGTGATGCCTAAAGGTGGTAATAGTGTGCAGTTATAGTGAGTTGCCTCCATTCATATGCAAAACACAATGTAAGGGAGATTTTGATCGCCAGTTTGACCGTCATCTACTTGGCAGGCAACACATCAATGTTGTGCACACAGCCTTTGTCGTGCATCTATGGCTTCGTCCAACTTTCAGAAACGAATGGTTGAAAGAGAAGCAAATGATGCTATTAGATCTAGTTGAAGTATCTCGCTTTTGACATTGTTTTACAGTGAGCTCGATATGTCGAGTAGTTGCTCAGCGTGCATGTTGTCATATAAAGATTTCTGCATAATGAAAGGAAGCAAGCACTTTTCTACTAATGTTGAAAATGTGCTGCAAGCCAAGACCAAAATTGTGAAATATGAAAAAGTGTACCTGTAGCAAATAATCATGAAGTAATCATTATATGAAAGCTCTAACTTTGACCTCTTTCATATTGGAAGGACCTACACAGTCTCAACGACTAATTTTTTAGCATGCAAGCATGTACACGGCCACGTAGTTTGCATGCTCTCTTAGAGCATCTGTTCACGCACTGGCTCCATGTGCTTCTGCAAGCTCGCACAAATACGTGACCAGCTCATTCTCATTCAATCTTGCACAGTGGCTGTGCGTGCTTCTGTGAGCTCGCTCATGGGCTCATTCAAACTCACAAGAACTTGTACAATCTCATGCGTTCCTGCACAGTGGCTCTACGTGCTCTCATAAATCCACGTTTAATCTCCCAAGAACTCACATATTCTTATACATTCTCATTCACTCTCACACTTTCTTGTACAGCTCACATACAGTTTTTTCAGTAGGGTAGTTTGGAAATCTTGCTGCAAAGCAGAAGTGAGCCGGCATCACTATGGCATCTCTCATTATATGACTCACTTTGGGGACGTTAAACCACATAAACCAAACGAAACAAAAAGTTTGTGCTTGTTGCTGTTGGCAACTTGATGTGAGCCCGTTTGTTTCTTTTCACCACTGTTTAAAGGAATAAACCAGAAACAAGGAATAAATTAGTCTAAGAATAAACACTCAAGAAATGCTTACGAGAGAATTGAAACAATTGGCTCTGTTGGTAATAAGAATTGTGTTGAGGTATTGACAGCATTAGCATACTGGGTGCACAAGATGCGCTGGTACACTGTTATGAGTCATAGAAAACAAGTTAGGAAAGCTCGTCAGTGTGCTGTCGTTTAAAGGTTTTTAATAAAACTCCATTTTGCGAGTTTTTAGTGCGGTGAATTTTATTATATACACGACATAAATTTATAGGCGGCGCGTCGTTGGCTTTAACCACCGTTCGGGGCCAGACGGAGTAGCCGGGCCCGGTTTGATCCAGAGGGATGTTTCGTGTCAGCTGATTAGTTGTTGGATGTGCGCAGCTTCTGGTCACGGGTGGCGGCGGGTCGTTGGCTCTAGCCATAGCGTGTGTGCCCTCAAGGACGCCGGGCGAGTCCACTTCGATGCTTCGCTCCTGCTGACAACCCGGCTGCACGGAGCTACTGTGAGAGACGCTGGGCCTGATTTGATCCGTCTCTTAACGCTAACTGTGGCACGTTCGGCTATACAGGCAACGCAGGAGGTGGGGAAGGTGGGTCTTTGGGCACGGGACCTGTTGACATCATGGGTTCAGGCTGATGAGGGCATATTTTTTCGTGATTCTTCAAATCCCAGGAATATACGAAGTGTGACGCCGAATAAGGGCATGGGACCTTTTCGGGCTGGTTCTTACGGCACTTAAAAATGTGAATACTTAAACGGCTGTGTCGTCACTTATCTTGGGGGTTCAGCGGACGTGTAAAAATATGGTAAAAATTCCCCGTGCATTGCGTTGCTTCATGAAGCCTCCGTAGGAGGCAAGGTACATCTCGTAGAAGCCAGGAAGCCAATGCGCTCCGCGGTAGCCACGCTGGGTGTCTCGAAGGGGATTGCCCTTGGCTGGTCCACCTGAGGCCGCTGGCACTATTCTTCAGGTGGTGTTGCCTGCATAATAATATTCACTCAAATTAGCACGTGCCGTCATGTTCCGCCCGGTTGCAAATGACGTTGAATCTTTTCCCTATGGTTTGTTTCGGACAATTCTCACGTCTTCGTACTGACGTTTAACCGTCTGGCCAAATTACTTGCTATTTCCCTATGTAGACAATCACGCAATGCTTCCGCATGAACCTTGGCATTAATATGGAACCGAGCGCTCCTTAACTAGGTGTAATATCAACATACCATTGTTTTTTTTAGGGAAGCAAGCACAAATCTAAAAAAGCAGGCAGCAAGCTAAACAGCGCGTTGGCACACGACATTGAGAAAAATGTTCAAAGAAATAGATGCAATATCCTAGAAAAGTTCTTCCACATGCGCATTTCCAAGACAAGTGTGAAAAAACAATCTTGTACCTACAGTTCACAATACATGTACCGCGCCAGCATATATGTACTAAATGAATATCTCAAAGCTTCCTCGGTCATTTTCCCGAGGCGCTTGGTCCATAATACTGTTACATTAGGCGGTGCATGCACTGATATGCGCAAAAGAAGGAAGAAGAAGAATCTAGTGAGTTTTGGAGAAGACTATGTTCGAGCAGTGTCGGTTGGTGCCTGGTTGACGCTGCTGTGTTTCTGTGTGCTGTGTCATCTTGGAATAATCTCTTTGCCTTACCTTGCCACGTATCAATATTTTAAAACTGAATCAGCTGAGTGCAACGCATCAACATTTTGTTCAGTGTATAATTAAGATGTCGAGTACATATTCCGTGACAAAATTAAAAGTTGTTTTTAGTAAACGCTAAGTATTTATGATCACCACGAAGTTCCTTTCGTATACGTGTACGTGTAAAGAAGGGTTAACAGGCGAGCACAGAACGCGCGCACAAAACGAGAAAAAAAAAAACCGATGCAATCGTCGCCGAGCAGGTAGAAGTGCGGAACGACTCGCATGAGCAAACACCTACACCGTAAATAAACTACTGCACCTTCGTGAAAGCAAAAGACGCGCAGAAGCAGGTTTAACACGCACGCACAACACCAACAGATTGCCGTATTCTGAAGAGAGAAAACTGCGTCATCTGCTCAGGTGGCACCCTCCCGACAAGCAGCGCCCTCTGCCGCTAACGATTGGCTTTCATTGCAAAAAACGCCATTCTCGGCCATAGGGAAGCGCGGGCGCTCGTCACACTAGCCAGTATATTCTAGGCACTATAGTATGGGGCAGTTTGGCCGCAGAAATGTGATTAGCGTAAAAATAAACGCTTAATCAAGCACGGAATGTCGCTTTTTTGTGAGTATACCACCTACTCTCGGATCGTTGTGTGTTTGTTTGCTCCCTGGAGTGAAATTTGTAAAAATAAAAAAGAAAACCGTGCCGCTGGTATCCGAGCAGGCATTCCGAAGTATCTCCGTTCATTCGAGCGAGCCAAATCTTGCGCACCTATGTACGCTTTCTACATTTAGCACAGTAGCATTCGAATGAGCACTTTCGGGATTTTACCACAAGAGACAGCGTCGCTTCTCTCACGTACCTCGCTCTGCGGTTATTTCCGCTCGCTGCTGCATTTGCTTTCGCATCGAGGAATCCGCAGCGGCGCTCGCGCCACTTCGTCGTTCCATGTATCTCGAGCTGGGCGTCGCGTCGGCGCGGCAGTTTTCGACGCGCGAAAATCGTGGAAAAAAACGCCGCATGTGTTCCGGCCTTAACCGGGAGGCCGACTAAGCCTTGGCAGCCATGTTGAGGCTGGGTGGATACGGCAAATACTAGTTTACAATTAAGTGCCTGATCCCCTTCCGTTCGAAATACCGCAGATGTGAAATTGAGCGTCTTATTAAAGTTCATTTCTGCAATAAAGAAACGGCAATCGTAAACTTACTCTGGCGATGCAATTGGATTGCTTAAGATGAAATCGGAAGAGCAAAACCATCTCCATCATGGCGCAAAAATGCGAAATAGTACGGTACGTGCTCTATTCAATTTTACTTTTATAATAAGATTCGCTTCTGCAATTAAGACATTGCAATCGTGGAGTAACTTTAGCGATGGATTTGCATTGCTACAAGGTAAAACCAGAAGATCGAAGCGGTAAAAAAATGGAAGTTCAACTTACATTACTCGCCCTCCGTCGTAACGCTGTTAAGACGGTTCCGTGCGCATCGGTATTTATAGACAAACACCGATCTGTGACGTAAGCACGATGCGGTGGCGCTTCTATCGCCAGCGTGGTCCGACTGGGGGTGAAAAATAGGCTTAGTGCCCATAGGAATACATTGAAGCGAAATATTCCAAAAAGCAGTTTTCTAATTTCACGGGTCATCTGTGATGTCGTTATTCGGCACAGATCCAACCATAAACGCCCTGGAATAGACCGAGGAAGTGTGAAATCTCATTACCAAGGCAAAGTATTTTTAAAACACCGCGAAACGTACCGGGATGCGAGTGAGAGGGCGACCCATAGAAATACATGCAAACACAACGTACCGCAGCATTTTGCTCGGTTCATTAGCGTTGAACCCTTCTCATTTTGTAGGGGGGGGGGGGGGGGACGTCTTGTACGACGCCCCGACGTCATGTTGCATGACACACTACATTCTCTTGCAAGTAATGCAAGTCTGACGACTTGCGGGACCGCTCACAGCACGATAAACTGACTGCGCACAGTTGCAGACGACCATGCACCCTCCGTTGTCGCTAGCAGACGCTCCGGAGCTGGAGGCGGCCGCGGTGGGTATCGCCAGATACGCTGTCGTCTGCTGCAATGCGCGAATCTCGTTCGGTTCATATTGTCGTATGGCGTTTGACAACTGCTTTTTAAATGTAATTCTGTCTGGCGCGTATCACTGGAGCGACAGTATTATTAAGCTTATTTACCCTATAAGCGGCAGCATATCAGACTGTAAGCAAAACTGCGCGATTCGCTACACCCAGCTTGCCTTTTGGCGCTGTCTGGATTCATAACACAGGTTATTCGGGGAGTTTTAAAAGTAGACTGCCTCCGTAATGACGCACCCTACTTTATCACACACTTCTTCAAAGCGCTGGTCAACGTTTGATGACCGGCCACCAATTCTGATGCTCTGTGAAATGAGAAAAATGCTCCGGTAAGTTGTGTTTACATGTATTTCTACGGGTCGCCCTCCCAACACCCATACGTTTCGCGGTATTTTAAAAATACTTCGCCTCGTTAATGAGATTTCATACTTTCGTGATGTGTTCTAGGATGTTCATAGTTGCTTTGTACTGAATAACTACATCACAGGTGCCCTGTGAAATGAGAAAACTGCTTAAAATATTTCGGTTCCATGTATTCCTATGGGCGCTAACGCTATTTTTCACCCCCAGTCGGCTGCGACGCCGCGAGCGCCCCCTTTGTTTGTAAACATGGTGTTGGTCTATACATGAAAGCGAAACATTCCAAAGCAGTTTTCTAATTTCACGGGTCATCTGTGATGTCGTTATTCGGTACAGAGCAACCATGAACATCGTAGAACAGATCACGAAAGTATGAAATCTTATTAACGAGGCGAAGTATTTTTAAAACACCGCGAAACGTATGCGGGTGCGAGTGGAGAGGAAACAGAACTTACCGCAACATATTTTACTCGGTTCAGCAGCGTTGAACCCTTCTCATTTTTTGGTGAACGTCTTGTATCACGCTCCCACATCATGCTGCATGGCATACTACATTCCCTTGCAAGTACTGCAAGTCTGACGACTTGCGGGACCGTTCACAGCCCGATAAACTGACCGCGCACAATTGCAGACGGCAATGCACCACCGGCGCTGTCACTAGCAGACGCTCCGGATCTAGTTCACTGTACTCCGGAGCTGGAGGCGGCCGCGGTGGATATCGCCAGCTACACTGTCGTCTGCTGCAATGCGCGAATCTCGTTCGGTTCATATTGTCGTATGGCGTTTGACAACTGCTTTTTAGATGTAATTCTGTCTAGCACGTATCACTGGAGTGACAATGATCAAGCCTATTTACCCTATGCGGCAGCATATCAGACTGTAAGCAAAACTGCGCGATTCGCTACACCCAGCTTGCCTTTTGGCGGTGTCTGGATTCATAACACAGGTTATTCGGAGAGTTTTAAAAGTAGACTGCCTCCGTAATGACGCACCATACTTTATAACACACTTCTTCAAAGCGCCGGTCAACGTTTAATGACCGGCCACCACTTCTGGTGCTCTCCGAAATGAGAAAAATGTTCCGGTAAGTTGTGTTTACATGTATTGCTACGAGAGGGAGCCCGGACCAGCAAAGCTTTGCCAGGCTTAATCCAATTTAATATAAAAGAAAAGGAGCTAAACGCCCAAAATAAAAAAAAATAATTTAGATGAAAAAAAAAACGTAGACATAAAAATGTA
The DNA here is from genome assembly GCF_055883805.1 of Amblyomma maculatum. NCBI lineage: Eukaryota > Metazoa > Arthropoda > Arachnida > Ixodida > Ixodidae > Amblyomma > Amblyomma maculatum. Next base: position 5,409,117 of record NC_139344.1, on the reverse strand, counting down.
AAAAATGTACATTAAAGATACAAAAGGAAACAAAGATCACAACTGCCTAGTTACAATAGATATATGAAATGGAAAAAGGATAAAGAAAGAAAAAGCGAAAGAAAAGCACAAAAAGATAAAGAAGTCCAGGAAAGAAGGAAGCAGAGAAGAAAATGTCCGTGGGTAGCCAAAAACTGCAAAAGAAGAGAGAAGAGAAATATAAAAATTGTGCATTAAGGATTAGCCAATTAGCAAAAAATATAACTTTAAAGTGAATATGCGAAACACACTTCAGCCTAGAAAAAATAAATATATGTATATAAAGAGGTTACCAAAGTCTGCAATGAAATGAGAAAAAATAGTATTGAAAAACGTCGCGAATACGAACCGGTGTGACATGATTGCACCGTCACTACGTTGCGGCGAAGCATTCGGCACAACTAGCGGCTGCGGGCGTGGCATTCCTACTCCTTCGCCGCGTCGCGGCGATGTACTAGGCGCCACCAGCCATCAGCTGCTATGGGCGGACATGCCTAACGACAGAGGACGACGTGCACTATCGGTGCCCACCGAAGACGACGTGTCCACGGCCACTCACGCACCACTGACCGTACCTGTGCACAGCAGTAGCAACGCACTGGTCAACGACAGTCAGCCCACCGAATGGCTAGATACTGGAGGTGAACTGATGAATCAAACCATCTATCTTCCTTTTTCTTGGGTGGACAACTGACATGGCTCATCGGGCGTGCCGCCTAACACACTCGCCATCGCTTGCACTGAATCGATGTAAATAAAATGAGCACATAATTGGTCATTTCAAGAAAACTGTCAGTTTTTACAATACCAGCGCGCATGCCCACACGGGTAGTTCGGACGCCCTTAAGTTTTGCGTGAGCTTTTTTTTGTGTCTGCGATACCCGTCTGTTTTAAAGCAGAAGCTTTGCTTGCCTTGCAGGTGCCAAGTACTTTGGCGGGCAGAATTTACCTCACCTGCTCCCTCTTGGCAAGTGCTGCGCGCTGAGCGGGTGGAGCTCGCTTCATTTTCTACTTCGCACAACTGGCAAACTATTCGCAACGGTACATATCGGCACAAATATACAACGTTGTCTGACACAGCCTATCAGTCTCCTGCCTGCCCTTTCCCTGCACCGCCGCCGATGGCTATCTGGCTCACCTTGCCCTTCAAAATCCTTCGACACCGTCGCGTCGTCTAGACCCGGTTGTGGTTCCCTTGTGGTTCGCAGATAGCCGTGGAGTAGTCATGTCTTAAACCCAGTGCTTCGGCTTCGTTTCCTTGACGTTCGCAGAGCGTCTTAATTCCAACAGCTTAATTCCAAAATCAACGTTTACGCGCCGTAAGATGCTGTAAAGTTGTTTGCTTTTTGCCACTAAAAAGCTGCATGTGTGTGGGCGCGCGTGTGTGTGCAAATAACTGATGCGCAGGTACTCAATATATTTGAGGCCCCGCATAAGGTTTTCATTGTAGTGAGGAAGCAATCACAATCCCTGCAGCGCGCTGCGAAGAAGCAGACTCGCGACTCTGAAGTCCCGGCGTCGCTTCGAATACCAGCCCTAACCCCGCCAGACCACCGGAAGAAAGAGAACGAAAGCAAAAACTGCGAACGCACAAAATCTGCGCTCACTCATTCCCCCGGGGAAGGAAAATTCTGTTTACTGCTTGAAGCCATGGGGGAGGGGAGAAGACTGTGTTGGAGGAGGAGCCATGGTGTGGACAAACCCTCAACAAAACTGCCGCGAGCGCTTCCTCTTACAAGGAAAAAAAAAAAAAAAGGGACTCCGCGAGATACGCGTACGTGACGTGTAGGCTACGTCACCCATGTGTCACGTGATTGCGCATCGTCGACCTGCAAAAACATTCTCCCGCCAGTGATGGCCCTCCGCTAGTGTGGCCATGCCGAGGCAGTTGTCGACTTCTATGTTGTTTAGAAGACAGTCCAGACAGAGGTCGCGCGCCTCATCCATAAGCAGCATATCGGCGTCGGCCAGCACCTAGGTCACATTGTCGTTGTCAATGCGCACCTACAGCAATAATTACCGTAGAGTTAATTCTCTCGCTGGTAAAAACAGTTTCTCGCGATTTGCGCCTCCTGTGCATTAGAGAATGTTGTCTTTCATGGGATCGTAATGCAGGCTGGCTACATAGCGCCGCGAGCCAGTAATCTGATTCCGGGGAACACCTGACCGTTCTGAAAATGACGAACACTTCGTTTTCAAATCTCACGTCTACACCACAGCTCTTGTCACACGGAACGCCTCCGCAGAAACAGTTTTTTTTTTTTTGGTAATCCACACCCTTTCTTCTTGAGCGAACTTGATCCTTAGAAGCTCTCTTCAAGCATTGTTAAGCATTGTCATTCTAGCACTGTCAAATCTATTACTTTGAGAGACAGGCAAAATATGAGTAAATTTTCAGTTCAGTTGAAAAAAAAAAAGGGATATTTAGTTTTTCCCACGAAAATTGAAAATTTGCAAAAAATAAACACACGTTTAGAAGAGCGTGGACTCATTACCTATATTGCACGAATGACTATCAGACTGCGGATAAATAAATTTAGTCCGTGACTATTGTATCAAATGCATGTGACAAGCGCCAATTAGTTGCAACAGTTGCTAGTGCATGCGTCAAGCCGGGACTAATGCCACTATCATATCTCTTCCAAGGATTTTCACTTGCGCATCTCACCAGCGCCGTACAACGCAGTGTGAGGACTCTTGCCTGTTGCGATTTATCACTAAAACAGTTCTGTTGGCTGAGCAGCGAGAAACTTATGTGTGCCTCGCCATGGACCCATCCGTTAAGAGAACCGCTCAACGAACTCATTCTTCAAGGAATCATTTACACCATGCTTCACTCGCGTGCACTTCGAGTCAGCCAAGCTCCGCGCTGAAGGTATTGAGAAGCCACTACGACGCGGTTCAGGTGTTCACAAACGAAAAGCGACAGATATAGCGCCTTTATTTCCCTGTAAAACAATCATTATTATCATTGTTATTATTACAGTACTTGCATATTGCCCGCTTTTTAAACATAAAATGCTTTTAGTTCTCGCGGCCGGTGCCCTTGAGGGGATGTAGGCAACATTCAAGCAGCGATTTCCTTTCATCTGGGCGCCGCAACAGAACATACTGGCACCGACCGATCGCTCTCTGAGGACTCCGCGTCCTCCCTTGCCACACGCGCGTAGAACGCCGCTCGACGTTGGCCCTTTAAGAGGATGCAGCTCGAAGGGTGTTCCGAGATTTTGTCTGTCACTGCGTTGCGGCGTCAGCTCATGGCATTTATCTCATAAGCAGACGGTTGTACATGGAGCACTCGTACGCGCTGCTTGTCCGTTTCTTATTAGGCCGGCGTCCCTCGTGACCATCGTTCTGAATTTTCACTCCACCACTATCCGAGGTGGTGTTGTTAATAAACCTCTAAAGCGACAGCAGCCCATTACCCGAAACTCTGGTCGCGACGTGTGGTTTGATGGCACCCTAAAAAGCTTTCATGTGTCCACAGAAACAAGTATGAGAGGAACCGCGCTTTTCCTTTTCTGTGAATCAATTAGGGCGAAAACCTTTCTAGGTTCATGGTGAAAATCTCACGTCGGCGAGATGTGTCAGCGAGGTTTTGATTGTGAAAGATACGGCGTTTTTCCTTTCCTGTAAACCAATTTTAGGAACTCAGAGCCCTTTAATGCGTTCAGCGAAACGCTGGTTCTGTTCGACAAGGGGCTCGCGACGTACGCAGCAGCGTTAATAATAATTGGTTAACAAGAAAAGAAGGGCACAGTTTGTCACACTTGTTCTTTGGACACCTGAACAGCGCCGTGATGAAAGGGAGGAAGATGGAAGTGGGAGCGGAAAGAGAGAAAGGGGTGTCATAGTGGAGGGCTTCGGAGTTTTTGCGACCACCTGAAGATCTATAGCGTGTACTGGCATCGCACAGCACACGGAGGCCTCTTCGTTTCACCTCCATAGAAACGCAGTCGACAGCGATCGGAATCAGTTACGGGTACTCCGGAACAGTAGACGGGCACCTTTACCACTGCACCAAGACAGCGGGGCAATGTACAGCAGCAACCCTCAGGCTTTCGCACTTCTCCACGGCCGATGCTGCAGTGCTCTAGGAATATTTATATATATGTAAGCAATTGTATGGCTATGTAGGCGGGTTTCGCATGGACGTGACATTGTCGAAGCATGTAAAAGAGGAACTAGTTCATATATAGAAAAAGAATGGTACCATCAGATAGAGCGTCAAGAAAAGATGTGCAAGTGACAGAATGGTTGATGTGAGCTTATGAGGTAAATTATTAGAGCCAATTAGTGTGTAACTCCGATCGAAGATGGCCGCCAGCCACGTCCGGTTTCGCTTCTCAGCTGCCAGTCACGTGTCTCAGTGGAATGCTCCCTGTCGTTTCTTTGAATGCAGCAGAGTTCACCGGCGTTCTGAAATCTGTGTACTGTAAGGGAAAGGCGCAGTATCTCTTACTCGCGGAACCAAGCAACACGCAGTAGCTGTCACTTGTTTCTGTGAACACCTAACCTGCGCCGTAAGGGAAAGCAGGAAGTGCGAGTGAAATTGAAAAGAGGGAAAAGGGAACCGGTAGTGGAGGGCTGCGGAGTATTTTCGACCACATTGGGATCTTTGACGTGCTCTGACATCGCATAGCAGACGGATGCATCTTCGTTTCGCCATTGAAACGAAGCTGCCGGTGCTCGGTACCGATCCTGGGTACTCTGGCACAGTAGTCAGGCCTCTTAACCACCGCGCCATCGTGGCAAGACGAGAATAAGGTAGGAAGCGTTTTGCGGAAATCGATCCGTTTGAGAGGTACACGCCACAGCCCGCCCCTGCCGAAAACGCAACGATTATGCAGCCTCTCGCGGAGGTGACAAGCCGCAACCGGCCGCAACTGCTTTCCTAAGGCCGCGCAATTGCAGGCGATTGCTTCGAAGCGAGAAGAAAAATCATAGAGCGACGCTGAGCACGCGGCACGTTTGAAAAAAAAGAAAGATCACTAGCGGTTCGATGATGCTGGACACCTGAATATCGAGTGGTAGCTCTGTGTAACTTGGCAGTGTGGGAAGACGCGTCGATAGGGGGGGGGGGGGGGGGAGTAGTAGGGTCAGGAGGTCCCATTTCCGCGTCAATACCTGATTATGTTAACTTACTGATTTGCGCTTCGACTCCATCGAAACATGGCCGTCGTGGTGGGGGCTTGAATCCGGGTGCTCCGGTAACGAGCCGAGTGTCTTAACCACCGAGTCATCGCGATGAGTCTTTTTGGTTTTGTGCCGCCTTCATCGCGCACCCGCATATTCGTCATTTTGTTCGACTTAACCGCAAGGTAAAACACTAGACGTTGTGTTCAGCCGGGTGCATCCATGGGACCTCCCTTAAGCCCACTTTCACGAAGCACGAAGCTCTTAAAGGTGAGCTAGCTCAAATGACAGAATCACTCGGCTATACTAATCTGAAGAGATCTGGGTTCGATCTCGGCAGTGGTAAACTTTCGGCGCAGGCGAGACGCAGGGCACCCATCCGCTTTCGGATATCAGTGCATGTTAAAGAATTCAATGTATTCGAAATTAACGGAGCCCTCTTAGTCGATGTAGCTTTGGAACGTTAAGCTGCATAAAAACGTAAGAACAGAGAGTGGCCGCTGCTCTCTACTCTTTCGCCGTGGCGTGGTCTGGCGACTTGAAAATCCAAAAATGAACACAAACTGAAAGCTCACAGTCAAATTGCCATGAAATTGCACTAGGCAATTTTGGGCTTCCGAAGCGAAAGCTTCAATTCGCCATATAAAGCCAACATCGCCGTGCGGACGCGGAGTCGCTGCTGCAAATGCTCTGAGCAACAGGTGCACCAAGCATGACGTTAGAGTTGCGTCACCAGTGCCGCCCACTCCGCAGCCTCGCTGCGCCGAAGGAACTGTGCGCCGCTCGGCCGGCGCAAACTACACAGCCTCGCTGCGCGCGATGCGAATGCGCAGCAGCTACAGATGCGAAGTATCTAACATGCGTGACAGATGCGTCGTGTGTTATTATTTCAGAATTAGCTGCCGCAACAGTATCTGGGGTAGTCGCTATGTATGTGTTAGCTAAATGGGCGACTAACAGGAGGTGAATAAGCTGCGAGAATAAAATGATTTACTACGTGTAACCGTGCGTGCAAGCCTTCGCGACACTCTAGGTTTAACCGGACATAAACCACAGCAAGTTTTGAAGGCGACAACCTTTGTAGGCTCATCGAACGAAATCCCGAGCACGAGATCTGTGCGCGAGATCTGTCATATTCCGCGAGATTCCCAGAAATGTGTTATTAGCTAGCGTTCCTCTCGTCTGCAATCCCACACTTGAACGCGCACCAAGGAACGCCACACGACAGGAGCCGTGGTGTACCGTCCGAACACACACCTGCCGGAGAAAGTGACAGAGACTGCGCCTTAGTTTTCCTGTAAGATTGCATGTAGCACTGCAACGAACGCCGATAAGAAGGCAAATGACAGAAGGTAGGCTTTCGCCATTCGCCTCTTAACTGATATATCAGAGACCCACTCATTTTTTTCCCTCCTTTGTCCTCCACGAAAACAGAACGACGTTTTTTTTTAATAAAATGGTTCCTTTTTTTTTCATGTCTACACATCTCTGTGACATTTCAGAAAGTGCATGGTGATGGAAAGCGCTACCATCACGCCGACTGTAGGTTTTTAAGGTAGCTGCTTGCAAAACCTAAAAGCTCAGTCTCAGCCCTGGTTGTGCTTCTTCCCCGCATTGTACGGTCCTGAACCCAGCGCAAACTTACCTCGCCTGTACAGTAGCATTTGAGGAGGACGCCCAGAGCGGTTTCCGGGACACCCTTGAGCAGCAGCTCCTTGGGTAACCGTATTCCGGGCCGAACGCCGCCCGAACGAAAGGGCTTGCCGTGCACAGGATGGACCGGTTGACCCTGAACATGGAACCATCGGCTGCGCGAATCGAGCAGTCACAGGACCTGTCGCCTCCGGGAAGGAGCGGACCTAGGAAGGTAGGCATGGCTCCCGATCGAGGTGATGACGTGTTGTTGTTGTTGTTGTCCAAATAACTTATGGCACATACCCACAGAGGGGGATCGGCCAAGAATTGGGTAGCAAAGAATTTTTTTTTTTTAATATACTTGCATAAAAAAAAAAATATTTGAGGGGTAGAGCAAAGGAAACAAAACGGGAGATAAGTGAAATATAAAATGAAAAGTGGTAACACTCACGGGAGATTGACACTACAATTTTAGAGCAAGTTATGTTTAAATATTTAGCAAGGCAAACGATTTGAGTCCAGTAAAAAATTTTGCATGGCAGTTAACACAGACCTGTGACTGTGCCCAAGGATTGTGGCGCCAAATGATAACAATGTCGGGCTGCTTAAACTAAGGCCAAGCTGTTGCAATGGCCTTTCCATCAACTGCTTTCTCAGCGTAGTAAAGCGGCGGAAAAACAATAAAAAGTGATCTAATGTTTCTTGTTCACCGCAAAATGCGCAGACGGGAGACAGTGCCAAACCAGACCTGTAAAGATAGAAATTTAAAGGTGGGATACGGCATCGCAGCCTTGTTAGTGAAATCTCAAGTTGCCGTGAATGACATAATTTTCTATTCCAAGAATAATTTAGATGCAGGTAGTCATCAGATCTTAAAAGATGTCCATTTTTCATATTTAATAGGACGTTTCTTCGAAACCTCGCTGCGGTAATGTACGCGGTCGCCGGAAGGATAGATAATACGGGGCCATTAAGGGACTCTTTTGCCAAATTGTCAGCATATTCATTTAAAGTCACATTGCTGTGGCCTGGAACCCATACCATATGTACAATCTTCAAATGTCTAGGGATCAGGGAGACAAAGGTTTTTACTATTGCAGAATCCACCGACGAAGAGAGAGATGAACACAAGGATAGAGAGTCGGAAATTACTGCCACTTTAGAAAAAGAGGAGTCTAATTTTCGTAAAGCGAGTACCACCGCCAGAAACTCTGCCTCAAAAATTGGGGTGAAGTCCGGAAGCCGGACAGAAAAAGACCAGTCTAAATGTGGACAATATATACCCACACCCGCCTTTTCATTACTTTGAGATGCGTCAGTAGCTACAACTAAACTAGCAGAAATACTTCTTAAATGGTCTTCTAATAATCCGTTTAGAATAACGGATGATAAGTTTTTAGCATTATTCGGGAATATGTCGTCAAAGACAATTTTAATAGATGAACCGATGGTTTGTATGGGTAGAATACTAGGAATACCGAGAAAGCCATGCGCAGTCTTCTTTTTCTTTGCTCAACAGTCCGCGAGCGTCACGTTCAATCGTTAACGTCGTCTTCTCCTGGCCTCCGAACTGCAATATACTGACGCAGCCCGCGTGAGGTTGCCTGTGGCGTTGCATCGAGCGTTCCGTTGAACGTGCTCTGCGACGCGTCGACGCCCGTCTCTCAAGTCCAGAACAGCGTTCGTGCTGACCGGTGACGTCATCACTCAAAAGGGCTTACGGACAAGAAACTGGGTTTTCCTGGATTTGAAGATGAGACGTCTTGTGTTCCTCGCGTCTGCCTCGTCTGTGACGCGACATGGTGTAGGAAGTTTCCGAATTAGTGTCAGGAAAGTAACCTCATGCCATCTTTCATCACTGTCAATCTCTCTGCAAAGACATGTGACATCAGCATGCCAGGTGACGGGTTAAAACTGTCTTCCTCCAGAATCTTTGCCATTGAGCCACCATCACACATCAAATTTGAAAGAACATCCGAGTGGCCAGCGGGATAGCAAGCATTCGACGACTACCGATTCGGTTCGGGATTGAACGAACGGAGCGAGGAAGCTGAAGTCCGGATTCACCTTTACACTATGGGAAGACAAGCGAGGACGATATTTCAAACCTTCGGCTCGTCGGAAGACGACGCCAAAAGAAAAACGGCGTCAAGGAGAAGTTTGACAATTATTTCGTGGCTGCTTGCAATGTCGTATACGAAAGCCCTTGCTTCCACTGAAAATGCCAATATCCGAGCAGGTCCTTCGGCCACTTAGTCCCAGCCACGCACTTGTAGACAGGTGCGACTTCGGCAGCTTCAAAGAGACAATGATTCGCGACCACTTTGTTGTTGTCCTCAGGGATGGAAAGCTCTCTGAAGCGCTGCAAATGGACGCCGCCTCACACTGTTAAGCGATGTCGCCAAGGCCCGTCTCAGAGAAACCGTACACAAGCAGAAGCAGCCCCTACGGGACAGCGGCTGAGGTGCGTTACTTATGACAACGGATGCAGACGTGGACGCCATCCATAAGGAGAGCGAGAATTCTCAGCCTCTTCGAAAGGAGCGCCTCACAACTCAAGACAAAGCTCAGTAGTACCTTTTCTGCTGGCAAGCTTCGCATACAAGGATTGCCTAGCTGTAAGTGCTACCACATGGTATGTGAAGGAACATTTCAGTGTGGTCTGTCGCAAGAACGACTTCACACGCAGGAAGGTAGGACTGTTTTCCCTTGAGAAGGACAATGCATTTTACTTTCTCCGTACTGTTGGCTATCACTCAGCAAGCGCCAAGTTCATTGAGTTTTTTATTAACGGATGGCCGACTTCAGCGAAGATCTCTGCAGTGAGGCGACTCGGACAATAAACAAAAATCAGATACACTACAATGTTTACCATGCCCAATGGTGGCAGAGCGCCGGCGTCAGTCCGGAGGACTTCTCAATGTGTTCAGGCACATCAAATGGGTCCAGGTGCACAACGCCCCCAATGTACAGCTTCTCATTGTAGCGCTGTTTATCCGATTACGACAAGCTTTTCACGTAGCCCGACATTGCTGCAGCGCACACTACATTCCTTTTCAAGCGCTGCCAGTCTGACGATTTAAGGAACTGTTCACAGCACGATAAACTCACTGCGCACAGCTGCAGATGACCATGCACCACCGGCGCTGTCGCTAGCAGACGCTCAGGAGCTGGAGGCAGCCGCGGTGGGTATCACCATCTGCGCCGTCGTCTGCTTCAATGCGCGATTCTCGTTCGGTCCTTATTGTCGCACGGCGTTCGGAAACTGCTTTATATACGCAATTCTGTCTAAGATGTATCACTTGAGCGCTGGTATTATCAAGCTAATTTACCTCATGCGGCAGCATATCAGACTGTAAACAAACTGCGCGATTCGCTACATCTGAGCGTGCAGTGAGTCTTTTGGGGGTGTCCGGATTCACGACATATCTAGATCATTAAGGAATATTTAGTAGTAGACTGCCTCTACAATGACACAGCATATTTTGTCACACACGTCTTCAAAGCGCTGGACAAGGATAACGACCGGCCACCACCTCTGATGCTCCGCGAAACGAGAAAAATGTTGCGGTAAGTTCTGTTTATGTGTTTCTATGGGTCGCCTTCCCGAAACGCACACCCATACGTTTCACGGTGTTCACCTCGGTAATGAATTTCATACTTCCACGATCTGTTCTAGGATGGTCATCAAATAAAGACATCATAGGTGCCCTATAAAATGAAAAAACTGCTTTGGAATCGTTCGATTCCATGTACTCCTATGGGTGCTAACCCTACTTATCATCACCAGTCGGCTGCGGAGCCGCGAGGCTTGGAGTGGTATAGAGCAATATTGAGCAGTGTAACGACCGGCGCCGGAGAGCGGCCCGCTTTTGCGATAACAGCCACCTACTTCCGCGAGAGGGCGCGACGTGCTACAGGGGTGCCGCGTTCGCCGCTCGGCGGGTAGCGGCCGCGGAGGTAGCGGGGGTACGGGGAGGCGCGCGGTGCTCTATGGAGCTATTTTCACAAGCTGTGCAATTGGTACGATATTTGATAAAGAGGCTACCTATTCCTGGTGCTTAAACTGATCCCTGAAATTCCTTTACATTTCTCTGGAGACGCCATGCACGGTTGGGTGTCCCTTTTGAGCAGCGCGACATTTTTGCATCGCTATTTGAAACTCCTTCAACGCTTCTTCTTCCTGCGGTCAGTCTTAAATAGTCCAGATGACAGATTTGTACTAAATGTTTAAAACGAAGCGTGGTGTTTTGCATTCGTTCTTCCCGTAAGGTAATACATGCTGGTGCCGAGGAGCGCTACTAACACGCGGAGAAAAACAGTATACATGCGAATCAAAGCTTGTGCTTTCTAAGGCCTCTTTAGGAACACCTTATTTTTTACGAACCTTATTTACTAACATGTGTTACATTTTGCAGCTCGTGCTTATAAATACATAACAGAGTTTACCATAAACCGTTAGTAATCTGTAATATATCTACATAATCGGTGTTCTTTCTGTGCTCTAATCAGCGCTTATAGAAATAACAAATACAGTGCGTGAGCAAAACACATTTGTTCATAACCGTGCTAATTTAAAGCACGGCGGTATTTCAAGGATTTATTCTTTATGAGTGATTAATAAATGCATAAATCGCGGACATTTAATTTGTTTACGTGCCGTTTACCAATAGGGTGAACCAGCTGTACAGATGAAAAAAAAAAAAGTCAATTGCAGCTAGAGCAATTGTTGAGAAAAAAGATGAACAATTAAACCTGTCACACACGAGGAAATACATTCATAGTGGGCACTTGAGTGCGGACTCTTTACTAGCATCAAATGGCAGATGTACAGAGCAAAAAAAAAAAAAAAAAAAAAAAAAAACAATTGCGCGTCGTCTATGATGCAGTTCTTGGCGCGCACCGAGAGAAAATGAAAAAAAAAAAAAATGCGAAAACGTTTAGGAGCCCCTAATGCTGAAGCAATTAATATAAGGCCGGATTCAACTGCGGACACTAATGCGTGCTTATTCTTCGAGCGTGTGATTCGTAATATGAGTAATCAACGGGATATACTTGCCAACTATAGCTACACACCTATAATCGGGCTACTTGCCGGTTACACTTTGCAGAACTGATCAGGCTATAATTGTTCCCCCATGAAAACTATCACAAGGTTGATATTACACTTCAAAGGGAATTTAATTATTTTCCCCTTTGGCAGCTCTTGTCGCGGTTAGCTGACTAAAGGGAGCAGACGCAAAACACCTGAAATTTAATTACTTCAAGTGTGAGCTTTCTGGTCCAGCTGAAATGTTTGAACCTCCACACTTTACAGAAAGGTTGCAAAATCTGAAGTGCAAAGATGTCCAGAAGGACCACCCGAGTCAAATTTTGGGGTAAATTGTGACCTAGCTTGGAGCCTATGGCCCAATTTTGTTTCTTCCTGCGTAATCGAGTGCCGGCCCCACAACCTCTCTTTCGCCGAATGTTAGGAGCCGCATACTCACAATATGAAGTAATATACACATTTTGATGTTATAAGAATGATCTAGCGGAAGCGTATTACAAGCGCGCACTACAGCCTCTGCGTCCCCTATCTTTCCGTCGTTCTAACTTTTTCAGAGCAATTCTATTTTTTTTTTTTTTTGTATGTGCACCCAAAAAGGACTAGGTTGATTTTCTGGGGGCAATGATTGCATATTACCGGTTGCTGAGCACGCAAAATAAAAACTATCTAGAATGAAAGCATTTTCTGGAACAATTAAGTTATCGTCAAATTATCAACGCCTTGAGAATAAATGTCTTATGTATAGCGCACATCTCTGGGTATTTAAAGCTACTGGTTACAAGAAGGTTCCAGCTTATTTAAAAAAAAAAGGGTTTTTAATTAGATTAGTCTACAGTTTCACAAAGTTGTAGAGCCTTAAATTTCGACGCTTATATCTTTATACGCGTTCGGTTGCACGCCCCGCTTGTCGCCTCTTTGTGCACTGCTTTCCCCTTCCCAGGTCCTTATTTGGTTCTTCATCTCGGTTGTTTCCTTCTTTTTTATTGCGTATATCTTCATTGTTTATCGTCTTTAGCTGCCTGCATGCTTTCTTCTCCGTCGTGCGTTTGCCGTGCCGCTCGAAAATTCCAAACCTTTGTTCACATTCGCGGTCGCTGCTTTCACGGCGCAGCGTGCCTTCCACCTCTTTCTCCCTCCCTGCTAGGCGACACATGTTTTTGTTTTCCGATGCATCCTTTACCTCCTACTTCTTCCACCTTTCCTGACCCACTGTGCTCTGTTATTCAATAGCCAACTTACCTGGTGTGTCGTTCGATTTGATGCCCTTGCTATATCTCTACCTCCATGCGGGGTAGTCCACATTTAATTCATTCAAACTGAGAGCTGACTTTTCTTGTGGCTTCAGGTGACACACTGTAGTCGGCATGGTTTTCGTATGATACAACAGAATTTACTGCTTTGGACTGTTTTAGTAATGGGTTACCGATGACGAGGTTTATTTAGTCGGCGCTCGAACGCACCTGCTGCACGTTTTGACTTCTTCATACATCCTGTCTCCACACTGCCTTCTTTTTAAAACGAATGCATTCCAAAACGAGAATTAGGTTCTTTAGGACTGCAGAAGCAAGCTGTATGCCGAGTGAAGCGTGCTGTGAGAGTCTGAATTCGTACGCCGCTCTCCAAGCTGTTCTCTTCGGAGCCCAACTGCTGTCATGTTGCTCCCCGAGGTGTTGCCGACGGCCAAAATGGAAAATAAATTAGGCGATTGCGAACCGTACTGAGCCCCGTTAACCAGCATATTTGTAAAATGTTGACGCTAGCAGATCGAGACGACGCACAGGCAAACAAGAACGTAGAGTGCGCGCGGTAGCCGCCCAGACGGCGCGCGGTATCCGCGCGGCACCCATACGGTTGACACAACAGTTTCTGGTGGCGCACTCTGCGCTGCGGCGCCTCCGTCATCGCAAAAGCTCTCCCCGCTCCCATGCATTTCACAGTGCGGTCGACCCACTGTCCAATATTCTACCTGAATCGGTCTGCGTGGGGAAGAAGCGGGAAGAGAAACAGCGGAATAAACGCTGCTTCCTTCTCAGTGCAAAGGCGTCTTGAGACTCGGCCCCTTACAATCCCATAACAATTGTGGCGACGGGGTGAAATTTTTTTCAGGCTTTGCACTAAATCCTCTGCAACTGCCGACCTTCGGAGTATTTAACCATTCCACGGGGAGGGAGCAGCCTGGACAGAGTATCTTGAGCAAGTTTCTTTCATAGAAACTCGCTCTTTCATAGAGCGAGTTTCTTTTCTTTCATAGATGCCGCTGTCAGCTGCAAAAAAAAAAAGCGGTGTTTGGGATCTTTCCCCATGATTAGGCATGGAGCTATTCTTTCTGCATCCCGGATTATATTTCTATATTGTTTGCGCAATGTTTAGCTTTTCGATTGGCTCTACACAAAATTCTGTGTCATGTCACACGTTATCATTTTTGCGATTATCAGCTTGAGCCTCGATTGAAACTTCACAGGTTAGTTGAGCCCTTTACTTCGACTTTTTTCCATGCACTTTGAAAGAGGTTCGTTTTGACTTATTCGATACTATAAATATCTGTAAATGCATTTAGTGTATCGGTATCAGGTATCGAGGGCTGAAAATGAAAGTATAGGAGTATCGGTATCGAAAATACATTTTTGGTGTATCGTGTATTTAAACGATACTCGATTCTCCGCAGAATATTGAAGCCAGTGTGTGTCAGACATTTGGTCGACGGCGCTCGCTCAGGCGCTAGTACAAACTGGGAGGCATCTTTGCTTGCAGTGCACCCTGATTTCCCTCCTGCTCGAAGTTTCCTTCACAGGCTCCGTCTTCTTAGCCTCCATCTATCCATGTTCTATTTGTTTAAAGCTGAAGGAGCCAATTGCATGTAGGTGCTCATGATATTGTTTACTTGTGAGCACCGCGTGCGTACCACGAAGCCGCTAAGCCGTTAACAGACACGCAGAAACAAAGAACTCCTTGTCCGCCTCTGAGGCATGTGATTCTTGTCAAGCGGCATGCTACGTGTACTGACGAACTCAGTAACTTATGCACGACCATAGCTCTCCAGACCCTTGAGCTTCGCATGTCGGCTCTGCTTGGCGACAAGAATATGAGCGTCTAACGCCTCAGTCTCGCACGATGCAGTCGCCGGTCTTGTAGTTTACAGCGTTTGATTCGAAAAAAAAAAAAAACCATCTTTCTTCCACTAGGCTTTATCTGTAAAAACTATTGCAGCTAAAATATTAAGAAAAATACGACGTAAAAGCTATGTAACCGCACTTTCCCAGCACATAAATTTCAATAACAAATACACGATCAAAGAATTTTCGCCAAAAACATTTCAGCGAAACGTGAACAAACCTTGCGAAGATACGTTTGTTTCTTAAAGCGATAAACTGTTAAAATGTTTTTGAAATATGCGAATTGATTGGCGTTATATTAGCTACTCTCTCTTAAAAAAAGAACACTTCTCTCTTTTATCTAAACCAGACTAAGTTCTCGAGAGGCGCTAGTGAATCTTGATTTTGTTAACTACATTCAAGATCATCGAGTCGACGCTCTTATCTTCTGGTAAAGGGCCCAGTCATCAAATACAACAGTGAGGCGTGCTCGTCCAATTATATAGAGAGGCTTCTCTTATTTGCCTTGCTTACAGAACGCCCACATCGCGGGACTATTTCGGAACTAATAAAAACGTTCAGGCATTTGATTTTTGTTCTCATCTATGTTTTAACAGATAATGTGAGCTTCAAATGTCTGCTATCGCACTAATATCAAAATACCTGCTCAGTTGCCAAAGAGCACTCAGCACTGAGCCTTATACCAAAGAAAAAACGGAAGGGGTCATCGCGTAAGTAACGTGCAATATATGAAATGTAAAGCAATAGAAGTTCCAGATTTAATGTAGCCAAGTGCTCACAAGGTGGTTCGTGCGAAGAACACTAGCTGAAAGAAATTGTTCGCTAGGCTGCTTGTCGAAGCTTTGTAACCCTGGCTTCAATTCGATGTGAAGTTGTGACTAAGGCCAGCTGCCCAGACAGCGGATCTTCAATAAATTCGTGCTGTCGGGTTCCTTTAGGCCCTTTTAGAGAAACTAAAACTGCGTATAGGTACCACAGAAAGTTATAAAAACCATGGTAAAAATTTTCCAGCTTCTCTAATAATATTACCGCCTTTATCATATTGGAATTTCAGAGATGTATCGAATATACAGTATCGAGTAACTGTATCGGAAAACAATTTCGCTTCTGTATCTTGTATCGGTATCGGAAATACAATTTTTCAAGGCATCGAGTATCGGTGTCGAAGATACTTTTTCGAAGTATCTTGACCAGCCCTGGCTCCTAATGCGTCCACATATCCAGTCTCTAAATTCAGTGCGCTGTCGATTCATTGACTGCAGCCGCTCCAGCACAAATCCGTCAGGCTATGGGATTTCTTATTCAAAACCAGTGATTATCAGTACTTAGCATATAATTGGAACGTCCGTTCATGCAGAACCACTCTATGTGCGGTTACAATCAGGCTGTTCTGGTGCAGGATTCCGAGTTCGAATTTTTATCTACCGAGATGTGGGTGGACACCGAAAATCCTATGTGACTCATTGGGGAAGGTTGAATCTATGAAGCATTTCCTCCTATCTTGCATGAAGTTTGCCCTCCACAACAAGCTTTACTTAGGCGCCTCTCTCCAGGTTAGGCTTTCCTTTCTCTCTACAAGTGCTAGCATCGTTTGGTGCGAGCGGCAAAATATTTTCTTTTGGCTCGGTTGGCGGGATTGTCCATGATTACATAATTAAACCTGGTAGGTTGAATTTCTTGCACTTCCAAATTTCTTTGAGATCTTCTTTTTTCTACAAAATGTTGTTTTTACTTTGGTTTAAATGCGCTTCTGTAGTTTGTCATCTCTATATTTTTTTAAATTCCCGCTTTGCGCTACGCTACTATTTTTGCCATAGTCGTATCTGAAACTTTACTTGTATACGCCGTTACACCTTTGCCAAACTCCCATGTAGGTATGTGCCAGGTTTCAAGAGGCAAAGGGGAAGAAAACGAAGTTGGCTCTCGAGCGTTTGCTGATGCCTCCGAGATCACCCTCACGCGCGTGTTTCTCTCCGGCCGTTCCAATCGGCGCGCGCCCCAGCCAAATGTTGTAAGTTTGCAGTTCCTCCAGGCGCCACCAGGCGGCAGTGCGCGCCAATGCGTCGTAAAATCCCTTGATAATTTGAAAGTAGCGACACTCTCCTCCGCGCCGCGCTTTCCTCCTCGATTCTCCTCGCGCGGCGGCGGCGAGCGCTGCGCACGACACGCTTTTTCCCCTTGACGCCCGCCGGCCGGCCGCAGCAGTGAGTGAAGCGCGAGCTTTTGGGCCAGGTCTGCGCTCCAGGAGTGCACGAAATTTTTGAAAAATTGCGAGAAAAGCATTGAGAATGCCGATAGTAAAGTTCATGAATTGATTGGTTTCTTCTTAGAACTGTTTGAATGGGGAATACTGATAAACAAAGCTTTCAGGCGAGTTCTGTGCTACAGACACTTTTTAAGTCTCATGATAAGGTCTTACTTTGTGCACTTAATCTAGTACTGCCTCTGACTTTGTGTTTGTTTTTTTAGAGCGTGAAATCTGTCACCGCGTTAAAACTTCAGAAAACGATCCAGGCTGGTGCTTTGAACTTCAAGATTAGAGAAGGTTAAAGCAGGACTTAGTCTATTTCGCTACTGTCAAGCTATCTCTCTAAGCATAGTATATGTCACGCGATCAACCATGAGATTGGATTATTGGTTAATTGTACATGCATTTCAATCAATTACTGGGCCAAATTAATTGATATTTAGTAAATTGCAATTAAAATCTAAATTTTAGCTGCAACACCGAACCGTATACCGTTGGAAAGCTTAGGCCAAGTGTAATGGCACTGTGCTAGTTAGCGATCCGCGATAATCTGCGTTCATTAGTTAATTTTGTATAAAATCAAATTTTGAGCTGTTCCTTGCTGCTTCGAGGCAAGGAACAGGTTTGCCACGGCAGTCTTGATATGATGCTGATGGAGGAATTAAATAATTTTATGAGTACGTGGCCCCTCACTGACTTCGCGTGTGGTTAAAAGACAGCAGGGTACACTGGGAGAAGTGGTGGGCCCTATTGCCGATACACTGAAGTTCTGGGGCAAGCATGCTGTGGTCTCATGCGCTGTGTAAAAGAGCTTGATTTCATTGAACGCAACAATCAAATAAAAAAATTACAAGGTGCACATAGGTCTTCAACGTGCGGAAATGAGAAAGCATATAACTGCCAATTCATTAACTATCGCTATCCTATCTATCACTATATCTACTAATGCCAGAGACCTATCGTAACTGTCACTATCCGCAACGAACACTATCACCTCACTATCCGGGCCTATTACTATAATTTACTATTATTATCCGTAACAGTCACCATCATTACCTATCACTATTCATAACCATCACTATTTAATCTGATGCCGTCCCATGACCCATTGATATACTTCAATTTTCATTGACTTACGTTGTCAGTCATATCTCTATTATCTCATAATATCTGACGAGACAACTGTACATTGACTTTTAATTCTTATACTTTCTTGTTTTCTCAAAAATGGAGGTGGGAAAAGAGCAAGCCACAGAAATAACTGACTACTATCAGCGCGAGGTTCATGTCTCTGTCGAGGAGGCTTCCTTTACTTCAGGACAGGTCGGTGAGAGAAAATTGATGGAACAGCGTTTGGTCTGTTTCTTTTTTTCGAGTTCGTGTAATATTGGCGGCTCAAACTGGTCTTCAGTGAAATGTAGCTAGAGCATAGAGCGATGAGATAATTACTCAGGCTAGGTGAAAAAAAAAATCTCGCATACAATTGAAATGAGTAATATGTTACAGTGTTAAGAATTGTTGCTCGCAAAATGTTCCCCTATTTTTACATAATAACTATAATCATCATTGATTGTTTAAGTTTCGTAAATACAGAAAATTGATGCAATGATTCCGGCTGATTTGACATCGATGGGATAACTTTTCTCGCAATAAATGAATACGCGGAATCGCGCTTTTAGAGCTCCAGCTTTCAAAGCGAAGGTAACCTGCCAACGCCTAGTAGTCACGGTCAAAGTGAAGCGTGTGTGATCATATGAACACCTCCTGCACATTGGCCGTATCCCTGATAAAACGAACGCATATTTTTTAACCCACGCGTGCGTCGAAGCATGGCAAGACACATTCAAGAATTGAAAAAAAAAAAAATGCCATACGACCTAACTAGTGCAGATTACCCGCAACACCTCGGGCTTACTTGCCAAAGTTTTTCAGGGCCAGCATTCATTGCTCCCGAGTAACCGACGCACACTACAAGTAAAAGCTGGAAAGGCTAGCTCCTCTACAAGCCCGAATTTTGATTTTTAGTGAAGGAGGCCAGGGATCCTAGCATAATCGCGACAAATGCAATCGAGAGACTGTAATTTTCCAGTTATTTCTGACAGCAAAAAGCAGATTATAGCGCCCTGTTTCTGACTGTACAGAAGTCGGAGCGTGTTAAATGATGGAGCCTTGGAGCCTCGCAGAATATTCAGCATGCTGCAGAGGACAACCTTATTTTTATACAATGAACATGCTGCCGCCGCAAAAATATTGAGCAGCAAGCAGGAATAAAAAACGCAGCGTCAGGTGACGCGTTATTACGGGGAGTGAGAAAGGCACTCGACGTCGCAAACAACTCTGTTGTTTCTAGGAATAAACGTCTTTCGACTAATCTTGTGAATCCATTGACTCGTGCGCAAGCCGTCACGCTTGCCTTGAGATATCATGAATACCGCATAACCATCTTCAGGTCGCTTGCTGCAGTTGTACGCGCAACAGCACGGCATAGAGCTTGCACGCTGCAATATTCGCTCGCCGAGACTGGGAGAAAAATGGCGCGAAGGAAAAAGAAAACACAAGGAAAACGCCGGACGCGCGTCGGTTTCCAATGGCAACGGCAGGGAGACCAATCGTCGCTCAGGAAATCGGGCGGAGAGCCGGCCTTCAGCGAAGGGGCGCGCAAGGGGCGAGGAGGAGGCGAGATAGTAGCGCGGCGGCGGCAAAGTTCAATCGTTGGCGTAACTTTCAAAGTATCAAGGGGTTTCAATGCGTCGATGCATCGTCCAGCCCACTCGCGGCGTATCTCCGCTGGCGGTTCTCTCGTTTTTTGCGCGTATACATTGACGAACGAGCGTGTCACGCAGCCTTTCATTTTTAGCTGGTTTTCCAGCAAAAACTGACCGCAAAGTGTGTTCGAAATGTTTCACAATTTAAGTGTTGTGTTTATTACCGAAGCGGAGGGTTGATGTTCTTGCTGCCTTCACATAATGCGTTCCGTTCTACTTAGAATTTACGCATTGTGCTCGTGTAGATAGTTTTCTTTGCTTGTGAAACAGTTACTCGTCAAGACTACCTCGTGTAGGTGGTAGTCTTTGAGTGCCTAACGGTCACTCGTGAAGCCGGCAGTCAATCAACGTTACGAGCGTATGCTCGAGTGGTCAAAGGCATGCATGTTTCTCAGCTGCAAGGTCTTGTTGCAGTTTGGTGAACTGATGAGACATTCGTTTTCCTCCCCATTTTTAATCCTAAGGCTTCTGAGCTTGCTTGCAAATATAACAAATTGCAGTGGAGCGTACATCGTTACATTCCATGTGTAGCGTACATGTCGCAAGCTTATGTTGCTTACTTCGAGAGGTGCTCTCTTCTAGCTTTGTGCACCAAGAAAGGACCACGCCACTGAAACAACGAAGATAATCAAAGGAAAGTTGCTTAGGCCACAGCTAATCAACGCAGGAAAAATAGTAATTGATCAAGCAGCTTACCGGAAAAAAAGAAATAAAACCTGCTGAGCAAGATAGGAGCTGCGTGTTTAGTTTGCCTGTTTTATCTTTGCGAATAGAAAACTACGCAAGTAGTCATCATGTGGTGATTGAACTTTGTAAATAAAGAAATGTCTAACAAAACTTGAAGTTGGGCTAGATGGTGCATTGTAACTTGACTGAAGATAAAGCGCACGGGAAGACACACACAAGAGAAGAAGCGTGTCCTGTGTCTTCTTCTCTTGTGTGTGTCTTCCCGTGCGCTTTATCTTCAGTAAAGAAATGTCTGTGTGTACTTCTTGATTGTGCTTGCCCATATTGTTTTTCTCTTTGTCCACCTCATGAGCTTTGTAAATAAAGAAACATGTACGTCTTTTTTAAATTGCTCACAGTGTTTGCCTCGTAATTTTGTTCAGAAAGTGGCTAGTATCATTACAACCGGCGGAGGTTTAGTGCCAAAAATGTTCTGATAAGTTTCGCATATCATTGAAAGGTAATGAAAAATTGCTAAATAGTGTGGCAGGCGTGTATGATAGTGCCATTCGATAGTCTAATCATAATTCGTTTGAATTAACCCATTTGGTCGGCTTGGCCCTCTGCGTGTATAGGCATAGGAGTAAAAATTAAAAATAAAAGCACTGCACCCAGTCTGTAGGATATGCAAACAAGTGAAAACAAGAAATAAGCTGAAACTCGCGTGATAATATCGCACATTTATGCTATGGCGGGCCGCGTAGTTTACAAACGAGGTAATAGCTTCTCCTCACTTTCGATCGCATAAGCTGATCCGTTTTTATCGGGATCACTTCCGAAAACCTCGCATATACTCATATGACGGCAGAGGTGCCTGAACATGCCCCGATTACCCTCAACCTTTATCGAACCTTTTTTTATTACGCAAGCTTGCCGTAAGGCATATTATAAAAACACATGTAAATTGGTTCAGTAAGGACTCTATCGAACTTGCGTGCTTACGATCTTCCAAGGCTGCTTTAAAACCGTGCGAGAAAAAAAATAGCTATCGTGACATGCATCTAAGTAAGCAATAATCATGTGGCTGTGGCGGAACCATTTAGAGAATTGCATTCGTGCGATGGATGTTTATGTAAGTCGCCGCACTCATAAATACTGTATTTAGCGAGTTAATGAACCTGCAAATGTACGGCATGTATATACACACTGACTAAAAAAAAAAGTTAAATTAAAACAAGAAAGCGCAATGTACAAGAAAGACTAATAGTCAACATTGCTCAACTCCCAAGCCTATTCCTAGCGCATGCAAGGAGGACGACGATGTGAATGACATGGAAGTGTGTTTACAAATGCCGACTCTTTTGACTGCGCGCCTTTCTAGCTCCTTCAAGCACTTTCACCTTAGGAACAATATTATCGGCAACTATACATAGTGAACTAAAAATTAATTTCTAGCTCACTTTACCGCCAACGAAAGTCATAGAATTTCATATTTAATAAGAACTCAATCTTTTAGTAATTGTAACATGTTCCCATAGTGCGCTGCCAACTTGTTTTCGCCTGCTCGATAAAAAAGACTTTTGACGTCTCTCTTATCTTACATGCGTAGCCAAGGTCATTCACAGGTTAAAATATACATGAAGGCCAGTAAGAATGCTCTCATTTTTTTCTCTTTGCTCCCTAGGAGAGACGCATGAGTGCAGATGCAAATTAGCGTTCTCCACGATCGCTTGCAGCGAAATTTGCGCGATCTGCTTATGTTTTATTAATATACTGGAAATTTTTTTATTCGAATGCGCGTCACTTATTATGCTTATTTTACACCCCTCATTGCCGATTCAACTTTGGGACATTAAACTCCATGTACCACATATACTTAAATATCCTGCTCAACCAGAGCTACGTTGTATGTGGATATTTAATTCTTGTGTTAATGACCTTCAAAAAGAAAATTTAAGACTATGAGAAATAACGCTGCGGGACTGCCCGGATCATAACGGTGTTACTATAGAACGGGTGTTGAAAAATCCCTCAAAACTCGCGAAAGTAAAAACTAAGAAAATCTATTTTGCAATTAATTCCGCGTGCCTGTTATATCGGCCATATCGCGCTGGATTAACCGCTCAAGGTAATTACAATTACCCTCACAGCAGCTTATTCTTTTTCTGTGTGAATATATGCACGGGCAGTACTGCAGGTGAATCGAACTAGTGCAGCTTCCCTGCGGAATTATACGCACACGGAATATCGCGTCTAAACTTCTTATAACTTGATAGTATATCAAAACGGGCACGAGCTGCAGGCGTTTATTGTTACTGCTATCTTCGTCGTGGCACCGAAAAGTAATCACGACAATTAAGGATTGCAAACGAACTCATCTAGTTGCAGTGCAGAAATGTAACGCATGTTAATCCGTCACCGAAGTCTACTTGTCGCGCTCAACACCGCTTCCCTTCGCTCTCACCTTTATCCGACCGCAAGAAACATGTTAAAACAAATGCCATTTTGTTTTTTGCGCGTGCAATCAACCGCACCACAGATTGCGGAAATATCGGGAATTATGCCCGAAAACGCAGCAAGCGCCGTGCATCCAATGCAGACGGTTCAGGCTTTTGCCTACACCACGAAAGTCACTGCTGTCGCCAGCGCCGCCGCATCTCCACTGACGTCACGGGCTGACGCTTGTCTATAGACCAACACCGATCTGTGACGTAAGCACAATGCGGTGGCGCTTCTATCGCCAGCGTGGTCCGACTGGGGGTGAAAAATAGGCTTAGCGCCCATAGGAATACATTGAAGCGAAATATTCCAAAGCAGATTTCTAATTTCACGGGTCATCTGTGATGTCGTTATTCGGCACAGATCCAACCATAAACGCCCTGGAATAGACCGTGGAAGTGTGAAATCTCATACCAAGGCAAAGTATTTTTAAAACACCGCGAAACGTACCGCGATGCGAGTGAGAGGGCGACCCATAGAAGCCGTCGAGCGTTTTGGATGACTCACGATATCTGTCGGTGTTGACATGGGTGGAGTACGAAGAACTGTATCTAGGAGCGCGTACGTGAGCGCGTGCTCGAGAGCTCGCTCGCGCTGACTTTTTTGAAGCCTACCCTACTGAAAATATTGTACAAGGCTCTGCGTGGTTATCTGTGCATGGTTATCGACCCGCACAGCGCGAGAATGTGCGAACAAGAATGAGCGAACGAGAATGAGCGAACGAGAATGTGCGAATGAGGATGTGCGAACGAGGATGTGCGAACGAGGATGTGCGATAAGAGGACGCGTGATAAGAGGACGCGCGATAAGAGGACGCGCGATGTGTGCACGGTGGGAGAACGTGCAACGTGCTCACGGCGCGAAGGCGTGCACACTGTGAGGACTTTTGTACCCGTGTGTGTGCGGCAAAATTTGTGCATAGCTATCAACATTCAGAGTGCATGGATGTGGGCACTCAAGGCCCCAATATAGTCCGATGTAACGCGCGCGTGCGCACGTCGGCGAAAAACCGAGGTCTACAGTCCAACGGCACGGCGTGATGAACGTAGCGAGCGCGAGCCGACGCGGCCTAACGTCGCCGACGCGCAAATAGAATCTCGCCTATTTCTCGCCGACCGCGTCAGCCGCGTCGGCCACACATTCTAGCATTCCTCACGCGCAGTGAAGATGGCGGCTTGCATGTAGACAGAGACCATGCTAAAACCACGCGCACATTTCAGACACTGTTGCGGAAAAGCTGCTAGAAGGAATTCGAGGGCGGCCCTGCATCTATGATACCAAGCGGATTGACTCTACAGAGACGTTCAGAGGAAAGAAAAATGGCTGCGATGCAAACTGTCACTAGTGCGGCTGGGCACAGCTGCGTTCTTCGCTGTGGTGCGTGTGCCATGCTCGTTTTAATGCATTGCTCTAGGTGGTGTAACGATGATGTTGTTTCACTTATCTGCAGTACATTCATAGGAAGAATACCAAAAACTGCGGAAGCGACTTCGCATATTGTGACCGGTACACGCCGGAATCGAAGGTCGTACTCGATTTGGCCTCAAGGAACGTCAGTGGCTCAGCAACCAGGGAATTCGCGAAATTTATGGAATTCTACAGGAACTGCGGCCAGCCGAGAAAGTGATCCTCATTACTGTGTAATCTCTAACTCCTCTGTAATCGTACATATACTTAAATTTTGATTAGTTTTCAGTAAAACACGCACATATACAATCATCGTTCCATCTGTAGCCGGCGGCGGCGTGGGCTCAGGCCGTTGCTGGGCTGGACGTCTCCACAGCTGGCTGTAAATGCCTTGTGCCATTTGAACATTTGCAGTAAACACATTGCGTCATTGCCTTGATCACAACAGTATTTAGTGCCTTGATAGGCTGCAGCCAGGTCCCTGTAGGTGCCCTGTCGTCTGCTCGAAAATGCACCCCGAAAACGTACCAGCCCTCGAGGGCGTCTTGTGCGCAAGCGCACCGCGGCATCGGGCACACCAGCCGCGCCAGACTCTAGAAGCGGCAGTTTTTTGACGCGCCCGTCGTAGCCGACGTGCCGTGGCTAACGTCGCAGACTTAGCCAGTCGCGTTGAAAACGTCGGACTATATTGGGGCCTTTAGTGCAAGGAATGAGTGCACTCTGAAGGTGCAAGACATTAGTCTGATCTCAGACGATGAGACATTCAGCATGGGAATGCTACCATGCTATGGTGATACTCTGCATGGTTGCAAGGCTCCTACATCACACCTCATGTTTGTGTTGTGCATAATACTAATATGCCAGCTTTAGGCCT
Organism: Amblyomma maculatum; assembly: GCF_055883805.1. NCBI lineage: Eukaryota > Metazoa > Arthropoda > Arachnida > Ixodida > Ixodidae > Amblyomma > Amblyomma maculatum. The sequence continues at coordinate 5,383,706 of NC_139344.1, read as the reverse complement.
TGTGCAAGGCCTCAATCAGTTTCTGCTACAGTTATGACACAAAATGTTTTGCAGAAATGATGCTCTCCATGAGATGAGTCTCAAGTGCAAAGAATGCAAGCTTCCAAAAGATACATGTGGTCACCTGGATTGGCTTTATTGGCTGATACACTGTGGTCACAAAACATCTGCTTTCGGTCCACTAGGTTCGAGCTTGGATGCAGGTTTCCTTCTTCAGCTGCTCTTGGCCTGTTGGATTCGAGCTTGGATACAGGTTTTCACTGTGCGACGTCTGCAAAATGCAAAAAAAAAAGCCGGACTATATTCCAAAATCCGAAAATTCAGCTGTCTTTACAAGACATTCTGAGAAAGGGGTAATTAGGCGCTCTATTTTTAATTGATAACAATTCAAAAAGGTTCGATTCTGAACTACAGAAATATAACGAACTGACACAAGAATACAGGCGTTCAGCATCAGTCCATCACAAAATCTAATACCTTAGTCGAACAGATATTTCAAGGGTCTTTGAACCATATCCTATCAATCAAAGACATCTGAGCACTGCTTCATGGAAAGCTACAATAACTAGAGTGAACAGAGCAGTGCAAAACCGGAGATTTAAATGGACTTTGAGAAATAGAAGTGTGCATTCTAGGATATGGCTTAGCACACAGGGCTAGGAATAAAACCAAACCTGAAATGAAAGATTATGCAATTCTACATATATGATCATAGAAGAAAAACAAAATTTCATACAGAACAGTATGGAAAGTATATCATCATTGCAACTTGTACAAAAACAGTTGATAACACATCTTCAAAAGTGCACGAGTATTACTTGAGCCCAGCAGCGAATTATCAATGGCAATAGCGGGGTACAAGAGCTTAGTGAGATGATGGAATCTTTCAATGGTGATCGAGAATGCCATGTAGAAGTGGCACAACTCTCCCCAAGTTTACTAAAAGCTCAGTTAGGATTCATGACGGCCCCTCAGCCTTCCTTCCAATAAGGTCGAGAAATACCCTAACCATCCGAGGCAGTGGAAACAGTGCATAGGGATCAGGTTAACTGATATTCACAAACATGCCTTGACTAACACCTTTACTCCAAGCGGTTCTCGAGGCCCTTTTTTTTTTAAATGAAGCTCCACTTGAATTGCTCCTCGAGTGCATGAGAAAACAGAGCATCTATAAGTGGCAATGGCACTACTACGGGGACACCTAGACTTCCACTTGCACACATGGGGCATCGCAGCTTTCACACACTGTGCAGACTTCGTTCTACTGCATACCAAGCCTTTCATGAAAGTGGATATAATAAGGATTCACAGACCCACTCTCTGAAGCATTGGCTCCGAGAACCTCAATCTGACTCGAAAATACTGAAATATCGTTTCAAGTATGACCAAGAAAAGCCTCCTAAGTTTCTGCGGCTGACGTTGAGCATGGATAACTATCGTCAGTTGCAGATTTCAATGCTGTAGTTGATCATCGCATTACGCTACTGTGGTGTAAACACATTTCAAGTCATCACCAGATACCTTAGCAACATTTCAGAGCACGCCGAGTGCCAAGTTGCAGAAAGCATTTGATGGCTAACAGCAAATGAAACATGTGCAGTGGTGGTTTCTGTGAACCACTGTTGACAGTGGTGCAATCGTGGGGAATGTCATATTGTAAATAGGAAGACAGCGAGGTACCGGAGGTGCAGTTGTGCCATGGAACACCTGTGCTGCACACATCAATGGCTTTCTGATTGCCTCAAATATACTTGTATGTCTAGATGCAGTGCTGAAGGGGGGGAGGGTCAATTCTGTCTTTTTAGCTGTGGAGAGATATTTGCAGTTGGTGGAAGGCATGGCTTTTCAAGTGCACTTAAAATTAAAGCTCCTAGCTTGCTTGGAAACAGAAGCGGCATTTGCTTCTGGAAAGACAAATTTGTTGGCTTGGGTGCATGCACTATAACATGCTTCTTTGAACCTCACATGTGCTCAACGCTCGCCGCTGAGCACTCAGAGGGCAAATATGCAACTAGGTCACTAGAGTTCACAGCAGTTCGAGCAGTTCTCAATGCCTAAATCCTGTTCTACATGAGCCATATGTCACTGGCAGTGAATGTTGGTAGATGTGAATTGCTTTCAGCCATTTTTCACAGCTGCCTTGTTCATGCAGTGTGCAAAACATATTTTACTAGGCTGTGACTTTTTTTTTAACGTCCAAAAGCGACTCAGGCTGTGAGAAATGCTGTAGTGGAGGACTTCAGAAATTTCAACCACCTGGAGTTCTTTAATGTGCACTGATGTCGCACCGCACATGGGCGCCTTGCTTTTAGTCTCCATCGAAAAGCGGCCGCCACAGCCTACTAGCCTGTGACTCGACTCTTGAGGCAGCTTGTGGATGCTGTTCACAAGGACTTGACATTAGAAAATGAGCATGTTACACGTAGTGGCATGCACTTTCCGGGCCAAATTTTGGCCTTATGGCCCATTCAGTTGGGGGGACGAGAGCAGAGGTGCCGAGCAGTACAGAGAAGTACAGGAGCACGCCGAGCGAGGGTGTAATTTTCCTCCCACGGGAACGCTCTCTGCGTGTCGAGAGCAGTACGCCACGACCATTGTGACCACGCTTCCCTCCCCAGCATTCTCCGCCTACTCGCTGTAGCAGCAGTTGCAACCCGAGGAGAAGCAAACACTTCATGTAGAACTGCTTTGCATGCCTTTGTTCTCACAGCGCGGCGATCTGCCTCCTTTGGCCCTTTCGATGCCAGCAGTGACTCTCAAACCTGAGCAATGCTTTGCAGCCACCATTTAGAGCGTCACTGACTCGAGAAAAGAAAAAAGATGGTGCGGATACACCGCTTTATGTCATGTGACTTCCTCTACACTCGCTTTAGATGAGGGAGCAGCCGGGAGTGCATTCAGGTGCTCTCAGCAAAGGAAAAGACCTCCTCCTCTACCATTGGAAGCCAGTGATTCTACTCCTGCTCTACCACTGGAGGGCACCCGCTTGTCTGAGAGCACTTTCTAAGTGCTCTCGAGGGCGCCTGCTCTCCCACTCGAATTCGCCATAAGTCTTGCCCCGTATGCCACTTGTGCTGTCTGGAGTGGAGAAATATTTCTGAAGGGTAAGTCGGAGGAAATGCTGAAAAGCATTCAAGAATCTGAACTGAACCTTAAGTAGAGAAAAGACTGTTTTCTGCACTTTATGGAGCTGAGGTAGCGTCGAGTGGAGACATGTTTTTGAATTCGGCCACAAGGGTAAAATTTGAATTAACTATTCCACACGCAAAACACTCATGTCCTAATGTCAAGTCCTCTGAACATTCAGAAGCAAACTCGATATTCACAGGCTAACAGAACATGTTTCCCAGGCTGCATGAAAAGGCAGCTGTGAAAAACAGCTGAAAACGCTTAATTTTAGGCAAAATGTCGCTGCTGCTGTGATATTGTTCATGTAGAACATGACATATGCATTGAGAAATGCTGTGAAATTTAGTGACCAAATTTGTTTATTAAGATTTGATTTGAAGTTGCTGCTACACTTGATCTTTGAGCTTGCAGGGCTCAGGGGAGAGGGAAGAAAATATGCGTGCTTCTTCGCTACATATACACCCAAACCAACAAATTCAACTCGCTGATTTCAGTTTCCAAACAAAGCTTGGAGCCACAATGGTCACTGCACTTGAAAAGCCATGCCTTCTGCCTACCGTGAATATCTCTCCACAGAACAAGTGAACCAACCACTTTGACAGCACCGTGTGTCCGAAGAGCACATAGTACCCTGATGTGACAAGCAAGCCATTGATGCCTGTAGCACAGATGTTGACATTGTTCACAAGGCTCAATCGCGCTACTAGTGGCCCCAGCTTCCTTTATACGTACTTGCTAAGACCAAAAATGGGAAGACTGCAAAAATGAAGGGGGGGGAGGGGGGGGAGGGGGGGGGGGGAGGCAGCATTTGTGTACAAAAGGGGGAGGTGGCTGCTACTTTCAGGCAGTGTCGGATGCGTCCTAATCTAAACATCCTAAGCATAAACACATGCAGCAGCAAGCATGCAATGCATGTCTAAAGGTGTGCGTCCGTCGAGATATCTGCAGGCCGCCAGCAAATGTTCTCACTACGTCTCTATAGCCAACGCAAAACTGATCTGCATGCCCACCACCAGTTTTCTCTCAGTACCATCAGAGCGCTGTTTAAATTTTTTAATGCAAAACCATAACTAGCCCTTTTACACGTAATTTCATCCGTGACCATCGTTGGCTGCGTTGGTTCCGAAAAAAGAGCAATCACGCCATTGCTGAGCATAGAGCAGCTTAGTAACATAAGGCATGTGGCTGAGCTCAATAAGAAGGGTCAGATAACATGACATTTGGGCAAAGCCTTTAACCTCAAGTACACTGAGTGGCTGCCCTTAGCTGAGATCGAAAGCGAAGCCAGCACAGCATCTATATCTACTGTGGCTGCATTAGCTGTGCATCGCTGCCTACAAGAAACCCAGTACACCAACTGTTTTCGCAGCCAGCGACACCTACTCTTGCTCGGCTAAAGTCTGCTTTGATTGATTTCCTGCTTAGCCAATGATGCCGATGGTGCTAGTGTGGCCTCTGATGGAGATGCTCGAAATTATAATGCCACTGCTGATTTCTCGGTGCTGGTTCCGCAAAAGCCATTCTTTGCAGGCAGAAGCCCCTTATCGGAAGATTTAGGGCAGTGATCGTGCAATCAGAAAGTTTGGTCAAACATCTGAAGTCTTCTAAAAAATCGGAAGGGTTGGCTGCAGGTATGTACGCAACATGCCTTCCCCACAGGTGTGTCCTTGTCTGTGGAAGCCACCAAGCAGAGCAAACTTACTATTAGTCCTCAAATTTGTACCGTAGCTCAGCACTAAGTAGGTTCTGAAACACTGCTCATATACAGCGACAACTTAAAATGTGCAGCACCACAGAAGTATGTGATGATCAACTACAGCACTGGAGTTAGTGATAGACCATGATTATGCATACTTGGTGTCAGAAGCTGGGATGTCAGGAGGGATGCCAAAGCCATACCCAGAAAAAATAATGTGCTAGAAGTTCTAAGTTAACCAGGGTTGACCTGGGCTGTCACTCAGCCAATGCTTCAGAGAACAGATCTGTGCATACTCACTGTATCCACTTTAGTAAAAAGCTTGTAAACCTGCAGTACAAAGCCCACAGAGAGAGCAAATGATAAGATGTCAAGTGTTTGCAAGTTGAGTGCCAGTCTATGAGCCCTCAAGGTCACATAACTGCCAATAAATGAAAAGCAGGCATTCAGGGCTACGTGGAGTTGAAGTCAATGTATTCTTATGAAGTGAAGATTTCATGTCACTATACTCAATCTCACAAGCTGTCTGCTGCACCTGGCCCATTCGAGATCATAGATTATAGTAGGTAATTGTGCTCTTAAGTGCCTCTCACCCCTTGAATTGGCCAGGGTGAAAGTAGGAGCACAATGACCTACTTGGACCCTTTGCAAAACTCAATGCGTCACCTATATTATATAGCAAAATCCTTGTGGGAGAATATTTTTGCACATCTTGGGTGCACAGTCACGTGACACATGGGTGATGTAGCCTATATGTCACATACACATATCTCCTAGATTTTTTTTTTTTTACAGAGGCATGCTGCTCAGTCAAAAGACGCGATGCGCGGGAGTGTAGTGCGCACCGATTCTGTGCGTTTGCAATTTTTTGTTTTCGTTCTGTTTCTTCCGATAGTTTGGTGAAACGGCTGATATGCAATGCGATGCGGGATTCTGGAGTCGTGAGTCTGTTTTTTCGCAGCATGTCGCCGGGATGGTGCGTTTGCTTTCTGCAGTCTAAAAAAAATGTGCAAGAGTACTTGCTGTGTGCGGGGCTGCATATATATTGAGTACCAGAGTGAGAGTTATTTGCACACACGCATGCCCATACGTGCCCATACACATGCAGTTTTGTAGTGGCGCAAAAAAAAGTAATTCTGTCAAGACAGAGCATCTTCTAAAGGGCACGTAAACTTTGACGTCTGGATTAAGCAATAGAATTATGCATGATGTTTCACATAAGGTTTGCTTTATGGGGTTTAACGCCCCAAAGCGACTCAGGCTTGTATCACATGGGGGGCTTAACTCAAGGTACAAAACCGGCCCATGTCCGGACACAGAGCAGTCAAACCTTCGGTGCTACAAAAAAAAAAAAAAAAAAAAAAAAAAAAAAAAAAAAAAAAAAAAAAAAGGCAAGCATGCACACTGCTCTGTGCTTTGCCGAGGCAGCTCCAAGCTATCACTCACTTGAAACCGTGCTGCCTGCGTTGGCCAGCCTGCCCCCCCCCCCCCCCCCCCCCTCGTTCATTCATTTTTTCCGCACTGCTAAATAAAAAAAAAAGAAAGCATGCATACTGCTGTGCATTTAGCTCGCAGGACAGCTAGACTCCCCTCCCATTACCTCCAATCCCCCTTCCCACCCGCCACTCATTTTAAAGGACAGCCAACATCCCAGCACCCTTGCGTCCTTCCCGCGCAGACCAGGCAACCCTTTTCTCACTCCCTCCCAGTAGAATGAAAAAAAAAAAAAAAAGCCCATGCAGGACATGCAGGAGTGACATAGCCACGTCACTTTTGTTTCAACAACGTTTGGGCTGCTTTGACCTGAGCAGCAGTATAGGGAGCGCTCAAGATTTGATTGCTTCTGTGCGCAGCGCGTTAGAGCACAGGGCTCGATCGGCCACCTTTGTACCTTAAGTTAAACCCGTTGTGTGAAACGATAGTGCGGGAAAATTGTTGGTTCATAAGCTAAGCCACATCTTTTATGAATTTAAAGCTTAACTTCAAACACCAACGTTTATGTGCCTTTAGAAGATGCTCTCAGTCTTGACAGTTATTTCTTTTCTGCCACTGCAAAACAGCATGTGTGTGGCGTGCGTGTGTGCAAGTAACTCATGCACTAGCCTTGCATGTTTTCATTACAATGAGGAAAACAAATGCACAATCCCTGCAGCGCACTGTGAAGAAGCAGACTCTTGACTCCGTGTCCTTGCATTGCTCGAATACCACCAACGCCACTAAACCACCGGAAGAAAAAGAATGAAAGCTAAGCAAAAGATAGCAAACGCACAGAATCGGCGCTCACTCTAAATTCCCTTGCATCATGCTTTTTGACTGAGCAGCGCTTCTCTCTCAAGGAAAAAAAGAATACAAACTCCACAAGATATGTGTACGTAACACATAGGCTATGTCACTGATGTATCACGTGATTGTGCACTGAAGACATGCAAAAATATCCTCCCAATTCCCTTTGGGGAAGAAGTTGGGTGCAATGCTGAATATTTCTGTATCAAACCTCATGTTATGCACGAATCTGACGACGAGCATGCCTTCACTATTGAAAACCAGAAGGGCAGAAGTGGGGGGGGGGGGTTATGAATTTTGTTACCGAGTGGAGCAGGTAATGGATGTGGTCACTGTCACAAGAAATGTCTCCTGGCAGCCACCTATTTCTGCCCCCAAAACAGGTTTGGCCGCCACAGTGAAGGGGTTTGCGCTGAGCAGAGAAGCATTGCAGAAATATTCTTCCAGAAAAACCCCATACTTCATTCATGGTCTATGATTACATATGGCATAGTATTATCAATAACACTCCCCTGTTTTCTCTTTTCACTTTACATACAAATTATATTCGCACTCAGTTTAGCTACCAAAAAAAGTGCAGGGGGGCCTTTTAGAGAGGAAATTTGTCAGAGCTGATTTATAAGAAAGCAGCCATCAACGGGTCTAGTTGAAGACAGGAAGACCAGAAAAATAACCCTCCAGAAAGGTCTTCAAGGAGTTCCAATTTGAGAAAAATTTATTCACAGCAGTTTTGCATAAATGTGTGAAATTTAGGAAAACAAAGACAAACATGCTGAAAAAAAGAAAAATTAAATAGGGACAAGAGAGGTGGCAACTGCGAAAAAGAGAGCCACCTGTAACCATGGTCTGGACGCGTATATCCGATCCCAACAAACGGATGCGACGCGAGGGGGAAAACGAAGATGGAGAGGGAGAAGAGGCCGTCGGCTGGCTGTTACGAGCTGCGGCCGACACCCCCATTCCACGCTAGCGACCCGTGGGCCTCGGCCAACACCTTCTCGGCGCCCGTGTTGTGGTGGCAGCAGCGGCAGTGCGCGATGCGCGGTGTTGCGTGGATGTGTGTGCGCGCTCGTGTGCTATACTTGTGCCGCGAGTTTTCTCCAAAGACCGCATGAGGCTAGTCATCTTGTCTTGCACCGCCCCGGATGAACTAAATGCGATTTGTGCATTGATTCAATCGCTGGCGCAAGGCCGCTCCACGAAGCCCTTCGTGGCTCAGACGCAGGTTTGTTACATACCGCTTACATGCAAATCGGCCCCGAAATGCGATCTATTTTATGAGGTAACCCAAGCCTTGTATTTCGGCAAGATCCCCACTAAGGTACGACTGTATTACTTACGCCCTCCGGTGAAGAAAAGACCTGCATTTAAAAAAAAGCAAACCGTCCGCAGCTGTGCTTTCTGACCGCCTCTACTGCGTGCAGACACGTTCCGCCGTGCATGCACTGAGAGTGATTTGTGCATTTCGCAAGGCTACAATGAAATGAAAGTGCGGAGACCAAATGCATTTGGCTGCTTTCGGGATGACGTGTTTTGTTCTACTGACAGTAATGTGCGGCTTCTGCAAGCTCTAAATGAAACAGCTGTGATTGAAGTTTGGCTATGTGTAAAGCACGAAGTTCGTTACTCGTCCGCTTTCATGAATGACATGCACGCCCTTTTTTATTTGATCTTGGAAACCAATTCCAAAATTTGGAGATTGCCCGCATTATCATCAGAGGAAGTGACCTTTACAGTATGAAACATTGTTTTTGTATGCTACTTTTTCGATAAATGACAGCCATGTGGCACATTTGAGAACAATCTTGTTTGCGTTATGCCCCGTCGCCATCTGCTGCCTCTGACTGCACTCGCGAGTTTTGTTTCGTTAATTTGCATGGTTACTAAACAGCTTTTTGTTGCTCTTTTGGTGTGGTATAAGGGGTTCAACTTCTACAAGCAAGTTTCTTTTTTTTTGCAAAGTAAGTGATGACAATTTGTTGCTACAATATATTAATCCATTTCTCTCTGCCACCAGCCCAAAGTGCCATGTCCGGTGAAGGTATATGTCTATACTGATCAGTTAAGCGAGACAGAATGCATGAAACAAAGTCAGTGACTGTTTTCACATAGAGGAATAGAGAAGAAGTAATTCATTTGTAGCCAATGTGCATGAAGCAAAAAAGGTACTATCATTGGCATGTTTTAACCTTTGCAGCATATCTGCACTCTTGCTGCCCATGCAGCCACTAGTTGCTACTGTTACGATATGGACAAACTGTCCCGATGAACTAGAATTCTGGCAGGATTATCCACAATCACTATAATATTTGGCTTCTGCTGTGCCTTGGTTGTATAGTCCTTCCCCCTAGCAATAGCAACACACTTTCACCACTAGTACATCAAGTGAAAGTTGCTGGTTTGCATCATGCACCTTGCAGCACAACCTTGTGCCACTCTTAGGATAAATTAAATTTGAAGGGAATAAACACTGCATGTGATGAATAAGACACCAGTGGAGTGCACGTCAATAGAGTGCCCAGATGTACAGGCGCCCAAATCTTTAACTGGCGTGTGCGAGCGGCGACTTTTCTGTGCGTCAGCGCCATATGACGGAGCGAAGTTGGAAACAGGATGAGGCTAAGCGCATGCTCACAAAGCACGCTCAGCTGGGTTCCGTCCAGCTGAGCGTGCTTTGTGAGCATGCGCTTAGCCTCATCCTGTTTCCAACTTCGCTCCGTCATATGGCGCTGACGCACAGAAAAGTCGCCGCTCGCACACGCCAGTTAAAGATTTGGGCGCCTGTACCATTCACAGTAGCATACTGCACCAGTGAAAACTGTCAAAAAGTGTGAAAAGCTCATAGCCAACTTTATTATAAGCGGAACATATTTCAGCTCCATCATGTAATGAGTTGCAAGACGAGAAGCGAAACTTTTCCATAGACGTATCATCAATAGTGGTATTTAGTTAGAAATGTTGCAGTAAGGTGTTCACTTGGCACAAATGGTCTGAGGCTAAGGTTGATGGAAACTGCCTAGCCGGTGTCATCGTCCAGAAGAGCCAGACTTTTTCCATGGCCACAGTGGAAAATGTGAAGTGCTTCCGAGCTTCTCCTTTCCTACTTTTTTTACCCTCCGTCTTTGTTTATACATAACTTATTTTTCATTTTCAATTCAGTTTCATTGCTTCATTAACATAAACTTGTATTTTTTTACATTGAGAAAAACATCCATGAGCAATTTCATTGCTTCAAAATATGGACCTCTGTTAAGAACTTATTCCTGCTTCATTTCTTCACATGCACCAAGCAAAAACCATTAAGCTCTGGTGTCGTAATTTCTGGATGCATAAACAATACTGCCCTACACTGTCACTATCTGCAAAAAAATCTGTTATTGTGTCCTGTAAAGCTGGAAAAAAGGTACAAAATTCTTGTGATGCTCAAGTTGGCAGACAATCTCTGCATACTGTCGATTTCAGTCGTACTCCATGTCTGTCATCTTAAAGTAGAAGGGTATGAAAAGTGAACCAGATATGATTAACGCAGCCTTTTTGATATATTTTGTTCTCAGTGACTTATGAATACACAGCTTTCTAAATATATTTTCTGTCACATATGGCCCCTATAGCCAACATGATTAAATGGTTTAGAAGAATGTCAGTTTGGGCTAAATAGTGCATACTGTTCGAGACTGAAAATAATAGTGCTAAGAAGTGACACAAGAGAGAATGACGCAGGACGAGCGCTAAATTCATCTGGCCTTTATTCACTGCCAAGGCAGCAAATATATAGAAATTTTAAGGCATGCGCATGAACAACAACACGATACATTAAACAAACCGTTCAAGATATGTCATCTCGGTCTTGAAAAGGTGAACCGATGTACCACTCACACGCTTTCCCTCTCTTTCTTATGTGAAACGCCTCCAAGACCTCGCGTGCCTTCAAATCTCTACTTCTGCCCAGAATCTTTATCTCATGAAGCTGTGGTTCACATATCTTTCAGTGCACGCATATTTTTTTCCCCCGGTGCATGTTTTGCCGCTCGGTTGCACATGAAGCAATTTGCACAATGCTGTGAAAGATGTGCACCTCCTGGTTCTTTTTGTGATAGTGCATGCTCAGCTACACGGTCATTCACACGGCGCCTCGATTGGCCCACATAGGCTTTTCCGCAGGCCAGTGGTATCTCATATACTACTCCTATGCAGCACTTCACGTACTGCTTGCCATGTTTTTTGCTGCAAGCGCCCTCCTTTTCTCGCAATGCGCGCGCATAATTGTGCAAGCTTTCGTGGAACCTTTTTCACATTGTGCGGAACCCTGTGAACATAGGGTACTACTTCTGGTTTCACGCTTGACTTTCTTGTCTCGCACGACTTTTTGAACATTGCACGTTTTGGTTTTCCTTAGGAAGGCTTCAGCATCACCAGTGATTACCGAGCTTGGGAACCCCGCCATAGCAAATCAATCCACTTGCTTTTCAAAGCTCGCCTGCATAGTATGTTCACACGACTTCACAAGAGCAGACCCAAGGCAGAGGTTAGCAATAGCGCGTTTCAGTCTTTGAATGAGCCGAGGAATAAGGCAGCAGCTCCTTCCGTGTTCGAGGCGAGTATTGCCAACACACATGATGCTCGCCCAAGGTAATACTTAAATCTATACTTAAACTGAAAATATCCTCGCAAAGGGAGTTCACGGGTAAAACACAATCCCTGCCCCTCTTCTTGAAAGTTGGCTAAAACTGGGCTTACAGCATCTGTGTAGGTCAAATCTTTCTGTTCTTTAATAACTATTAGAAAATCATCAACATACCTGAAAACGTTTAGTACCTCCTTCTCAGTCAAACTGAGTTCTAGGGTGCGGTCATTAAAGGCTAAAAAAATGTTAGCACAGTGGCTACGCAGGATCTCATGCAAATCCTTCGTCTTTGTCGGTAAAAGCTGTTATCAAAAGATACAAACGTCACACTGAGATGAAATTATACCAGCTTCATAAAATTACTAATTGACACACCTGAGGAGTTCTGAAATCAACTGTGCCGCTACTCTCTATGGAATCCCTTACAGAAGTGAACAAGGAAGGCATCGTGGGGCTGTCACATGAATATGCATTCATGCACTTTGAACTCGGGTGACTACAGTTTCTGGACCAAAAAGGTACATTTAACCTAGCAGCAATGAACATTTGTCAGTATCCTTCCTTTAACTGTGCTTTGTAGGCCATATCTGTTAGCAGCTTCCTAGCACCCTCTACAGACAAAAGCTTGTGGATGTGTGTTATCAAACAGCCTGGTAGGTACCATAGGTTTTGGTGGAACCAATAAGCTTGAAATGGTTGTGAAAATGTTATGAACTCTGGGGACTATGGTTTCTGGGCCAAAAAGGTACATTTAACCTAGCAGCAACAAACAATTGTCAGCATCCTTCCTTGAACTGTGCTTTGTAGGCCATATCCTACCTGCAACTCAAGTCTGAAGAGTTCTGTACCCACATTATGGCAGTTGTCCAGCTGTCCCCTTTCTTAGCAACCGAACTCTCGTCTTCATTCATGCTGCATATACATTTAGTATGTTTCCTTTTTGTTGTGGCATGAAAGGATTGGATAACCACAATATTTAAGATGACTACTGGCAGAGCACTCCAGTATTAAATTTAACAAGGACTTTATAACGTCTTAAATTACACAGCAGAAGTCAAACTTATTGAAGCACTATTGATTTTCTAATGTACCGGTGAAAAACACAAGAACACACAATTTCAACAAAGACAGGCAATTTCCTTCAATTTGTTTACTGCACGGCAATGACATCTGAACAGCACGCACGAGCTGTTATAATTTGGTTAAAAAAAAGCATGCATCTGCTCTGGTGTATGTATGTAGGGTATGCTGTATTGCTATTTCTAAAGAAAAAAAAAAACACTTTGACCAAAATGTGGCTTCCCTGGCTTAGGGAGAGCGAACCACTTTGCAGCTCTTCATCTATTTACAAAAATACTCTATTACCATCAAGCAAAAAGCCAGGCTTGCTAACCAAGTGTACATATGTTTTACAAAGCTAGAATTTGCATGTTTCGATTGTAGTTTGTACTGCCTTGCAGTGGATATCTAATGGGGGAGGCAGTAAGTTACAACTGGTCGGCCCCACAGCTACAAATAAATATAGCAACGACATACCAAACCCCCACAAAAATACTTATCATCGATGTGTGACCGCTTACAGAGTAAAGGATAAAAAATAATCATTTAGGCAACCAGCGCCAAGGCAACGACGAAATTGAGTCGTGTGTGTTGTCCATTTTGGCCTTGAAGTCGAACCAACTTGCCCAACAGCACAAGTCTCAATCGAACAGTTTGAAGCATGAGCGCTCAAATCTCGAAGCAGTAGTACAAGTATAACAGTAGAAACTTCAATTAATGACGCACATTTCGTGGCACCACCAAAGAACTATATGGATCTAGCGCCAGTGCAGTCAAACCAGACAGGCAGACGCTTTAAAACTCGGATCAACATTATGCTACTAGCCAGAGCCAAGTACTTGCGGGCAACACATGCGGCAACAGCCGTAGACATCCTATGGTAACAGCGGACCGCGTCCGTGAAAACCGCATACATTCAGAACATAAATATCTTTAGTGCATTTCCGTAAGCACAAGACAATTCACGAAAGCCAATAGTTTAAAATCCGGCTTAATGTGGAAACAGACGGTGCCTGAAGTGGTCATCAGAAAACCAACATCGCTTCAGCACTATTGCTGGGAAAAAATGTGAACTTGCAGCGCAACTGTTTCCACACTCGTTTAAGGTTAATTTCAAAAGAAATGCTTTGCAAACCGGGAGGAGCAAAACAAACCTCTGAGATATTCTGAGGAGATAGCGAGCTCGCTATACTGGGCGCAGCCATCTTGCAAAATAACATCAATGACACTAAGAGAAAAAACAAAATGTGTCAAATATAGCCACATTTAACTGTTCCAAAACATGCACGCAAAGTAGTGAATTATATTGTATTTTGTGTTATGACGAGTAAACAAAATAATTTGTAATGTGTCTAAAGGCACATGATTGTATGTGAACAGTAGCAGTAGTCAGGCAGTCAATAGGTAGCAGCGTAGCAACACAACGCAACCACAGCGACATTAGCAGCATGGCGCATTGTGGTGCAGCACGGGAAGAAACTTGTACACGGTGGTTTTGAATTCGGACATCATCAAAGTGGAGCCATAGAGCTTTCATCATCAGGAACGTTGTAAACTTCGGCAGTGGATCATGGTTCGGGCCAGCGGACGGAGACCCGAGGACGACGAGCAGCGTAGGCGCGGTGTGTTCCATGCAGTGATAACTAAAAGATGACCCTTCGTTTAGGACTCCATACGGGTGTTGTAGCTAGAACGCAGCTCAGGGCTTATTCCGAAGCACACGTCTCTGGCAAGGCTGTAAACAACCTAATATTTGAGACGGGGCCTGCTGTCCTAAAACGACTAGCGTACTGCAGCTTTTTTGCAGATGCCTGCGGCTGTTTCGTTGGTGATACTCTGACGATGCGCGAGTGCTGCCATGGCTTTGTGAAAACTTTCAAAAGCTGCATTTCAAAATGCGCAAAATAAGAGAGCTAGATAATGCAACCATAGTACATGCTCTCTAGGTAAGTATGAACTTCATGCTGCAAACTGAATTATAGCTCAATTATTCAGCAATCTTGATTCAAAGGTAATTGCGTGAAATGTAGGGACAAGGAAGAAATAATTAAGCCACCATCTTCCACAACTGCACAAATGTAACGAGCGCTCATATTTTGCACAGTTTTGCATAAAGTTCTCACGAGCAAACTTCTTTCACCTCCCAGTTATGAGCATGCATTGTGTGCCCGTTATTGCTTCCAAAGCATTTTATAACACCAGTACAATTAGTCATACCTTGCTAACAGGTACACATTGATTCTAGACTCAAACTGCCTCATAAAAAGTTTCCTGTTATCAGAAATCTTGATGAAACAAAGATTAAATGCAGTGTCAAGCCAAGTTTGTAGCAGTCAATTGTTCAGTTCTTTCATGTGCAATATCGTGGTTGACATTTCATGCAAATGATTTAACACCTTGACGTGCCTAGTGAGTTATGACAAAACATGGTATAGGCTACATTCTCATCTTTACAGTGGAACTGTGTTTGTTAAATAAGTGTCTCGTCTCGCACATAATTGCTGTAGAATTGTTACTGAAAGGGCCCACGAAAAGCCATTTATTAAAACTAGAAAACGCGTGCAAGCAATCAGTACCTCTGCAATGCAAACATTTTCAAGCTACCTGCATTAGCACTGATCGTATCGGTGCAAAAAATTACTCTTGTCCTCATCAACTCAGCGCATGCCACCATGCCCTATCCCGCCTGCCTGCCTGCATCACCTGGGAGTGTCCAGTTATTTTGTGCACCCAGCAGACCCCAATAACATCATTGAAGAGTGAGCGCACGAGAGGCGTCACCTTATTTGATTGCGAGCAGTTGCCAGGAGCACTTTTTAAACATTATCTGCAAAGTTTTGAAATCTGACTTGAGTGCTCAGAAAGACCACCTCCGTGAACTTCTTGCATTAGAATATTACCATTGAAGCACTCATCAGCTCAGCATGTTTATCAGCTTCAAGCAGGTAGGACAACTTTATAGACTGTGACTGTACTAGCTTAATCAAGCAATTCTTGAAGCTTTGTGAGGGGTGTGACGATACCTCTGAGCATGTCCATCTGCTTCATTCTTTTGCTTGCCTGTGCCCGCAATGAACATGAATTCTTTCCTGCTGAATGATAGTCATAAAGGACCTATGAAAATGGCTTTCTGGGCTGTGTTAAATGCTTCACAAATTTTCCTGATTGTCGTTGCGTTTGCCACATGTCAAAACCTACTTTCTCAAGCACTGACGCACATTTACCCCCATTTTTCAATGATATGCTAGGTCTCCTAGGGCACCACTCACATCACACTTGTGTTCAACAGCACCACTTCCACACAGTATTAACATTACAGCGGGCCTGACATAACGGAGACAATGTTTAGTTCGGGGTCATTTCCTTTTTGCATTAACTGGAATAGTCCTTTCCGCTTGCAAAGGTAACAATTTCTTTTTCCAACGGATGCCAAGCGTTGCCCTTAAGTGGACTGATGAAGCCAAGACATTTGCAGGGGTCAAGTGGATTCAACTAGTGCAGGACCTGGTTAACTCGAGAAATATGGGAGAGACCTTTGTCCTACCTGGGCCTAGAAGCAGTGTGTCCTACTCAAGATCCAAGGGTCTTGGAGGGCTGGATTCCGATCTCACCCTCTTATCTCAAAGGCAAAGTCTGAGTTTGCAGCACTTGCCAAAGTGGCCATGCCGTATAATCTTCTGCCATAAAGACAACCTGATACCCAGTAAGCGCCCGGCCATGACAGCTGCGAACTACTTTCTGACAAAGTTAAAGTGGAAAGACGGGCTAGTTGGTATTGGTATGATGACTGCGGGTACAAAAACACAGGATGAAGGAAGGAGACAGGCGCAGGATGAACGCTTCGTCCTGCATCCTTTGAAGCATTTGCCCTGCGTCTGTCTCCTTTCTTCTTCCTGTGTTTTTTGCACTGAGATGCATATTTTTTTCTGGCAATGGCATGTGATTTTTCGCTCATGATGCTGACACATTCCATAACGCTGACAGCAAATTTTCTGCAAAACACTGCAAAAATTTTGTTTTTAAAATTAAATTTTAAATTTTAAAAGTTTTACAGGCTTCCCACGCGAATTCAGTTGAGTGGTACCTTCTCGTAAGTGCAGAATAAAGCTCGCTCGATGGCCGATTGGCTGCTGTTGCCTTTTTGTCCTACCAAAATGTTTGCTCACCTATGCCAATGTCAAAATGACATTGCGGCAAAGCGAGCCAGTTCCAAATCAAACAGTTTCATGGTGTAGCGCCTTCCCCTGGCTGCGCAAAGACTGCGGCCAAAGCATGGCCGCTGGAAAAATGAAAAAGGACGCCGGCTGGCAGTGGCACTTGAAACCACAGTTGGCTGGTCTGTTCTAGTCTAGATCCTTATCAGCTGTCTCGTCCTTCGCTCCTGAGGTCTTCAGCCTACAATGTATTCGGCCCCTGTTCCTTTTTGCATAATGCCAGCCTTGCCTCGAGCCCAAGTAGCATTTAGCTTCTGCGGCATTGTTTTGATATGATAGCTTAAAGACTTCGTTTTCCAGAAAATCCAGCAACAGCAGCAATATTGATGTGAGCGAAAAATCATGGGCATGCCTCTGGCAGGTAGCAGTTGGCAGGTGAGAAGCCGTGCACTGACTGGTCAGCAGGTTGTCTGTCGCCACGAAGCCACAAGACATGGCCGACTTGGAACTCCTGACTCAAGCAGCTTCTTTGAGATGGAGGGGGAAATGAGAATCGGACTCACCGGAAGCCTTCTATACTGTAACAAGAATCTCCCATTGATAGCGCAAGGTACAACACCGATGCATCGTATCCTCGTCGATCGGAGCAGCCAGCTGGGAGCCCCAACCGAGTGCCGTGCGCCGAGTAGAGTGGTTGGCAGCCATTGTCTCCCTCCTCACACAGAGCAGACAACTGACGTTACATGGCATCTCTTCTCTAGCTGCAACACAGCAGGCCCACACCTGTGTAGCCTAGACTAGTTGAACCTGTTATGCCCATTTAGAAACTGCTTGAGTAATTCATCCATACTAAACAGGCATGAAACAGATAACGAGTCAAGCACATTACTCCTATGCCATGCAGGCACGTTCTTGGTTGAAGCAGGTCTTTTTAGCTATGGCTGTTGGTGTTTCACGTAATGTGCTGGCTCACGAGTATAAGCTAATGAGTAGGTGTGGGATGATAGTGTCACAAATTCAGGAATTGGTGATTCAGCGAGTTGTAAAGTAATGAGGATCTGCAGGGGAAGCCATTAAAACTATCGCATTAGGGCTGATGTCTTCGGGTACGGACACACTGGCGGGAGAACGCGCGCGGTGTGCCGCCAGCGGTAGGACGCCCGCGCGGCAGAGAGGCCACATCGGTTTCGCGCGGCGATCGCCGCGGAGGTCATGTGACAGCGCTGATCTCGCCTTGTGTCGGACTGTGTGAGCTGATCTACAAATCTTTTTTCGGCCAGCAGACCTCATTCCAGCTTCTCCTTGTCCCTCATCATCTACCGCGACGATCGTGTTTGCTCCGCAGCACACCGCTCGAGCATTCGAAACAAATTTACTGTCCTGTTTACATTTTCCCCGACCTGAATGTTCAGCGGACACTCAAGTATGAAAACAACTCGCCTGCGAGATCGAATGCTTTGCCGATGATCGCTCATCGGTTGATTTTCGCGTAAAAGGGGAATAAGCGAGCAGCCTCAAGAAAGTTCCATTATTCTCTCACTGAGGCCAAGTTTTCAACACGGAGGCACAAAAGGAGAATGCTCGCTTCGTCGTTGATTGCACGGAGCACTTGAGTTAACTTCGGTAGCAAGCACGAGATGGCGACACTGACGCACACGTCGCTGAGCCGGACGTCTCTCATTGGCTCTTCTGATTCGCGGCACGCGGTAAGCCGCCGAAAATGGCTCCTCGACCCATTCGGCGCGCGGCAGGTTTTGCGGCAAGCTGCTTGCCGCCGGCGGCATGCCGCGCGCGTCTTCCCGCTAGTGTGTCCCTACCCTTCCAGTTTTTTTCTCTTTTCTTGCGTTTTTTTTAAGGTTTGATTTTTTTTTTATTTTTGAGGAAATATGCTAAAAGGAACCTATAAAGGTAATTATTGTCATTGTAATGCAGTACACTTCTAGGATTTTTTTTGTTGGTATTCAAGTCAAATTTTAAATGTCTCTGCATACCCCCTTTAATTTACAAATTTCTCAAAATTGCTTTTCGCAGTCTATTTGGACATCATCTCGCGGCCTATTCTTAGCTGCCCCCTACTGACATAAACTTGGCCATCTGGGACCAAATGATGCAGGCAAAATGGGCCACAGTGGGGAATGGTTGTGACATTTTCTTTACTTTTCTCATCGGCATGTGTCGAGTTGAAGGGAAAGGAGGGGCATTATTTTTTACCTCCATCTGTGTTGCTTAAAAATTTGTGTCGTGGAAATGAGTGATGAAATACTAATCGTTAGTGCACCTTTTCTAGCCACAGCAAATACCTTTTCATTGTTCCTTTAATTGAGCTGAACTAGTTCGTTCATTATCACAAAAATGTATGCAGCTTTGCTTTCATCTATTTGTTCCTTCTTTGTTGTGGTTTCCATGCAGCAGTTTTATAACAACTTTATTCCTTTCGTGCACAGACAAGTGTAGGAAAATGAATGGCTCGTGACGACATGCATATGAAAAAAGCCAAAAGTGGTTGAAATCAAGTAAAGCATATGGAAATTTTTATTAATGTTGTTTCACAGGATATTCAATGGAAAATTATTACCTTAATCGTTTTTTACCTGAAAGATTACGGTGGAAGTAGGAGAGACGGCAACTATATGTAAATAGAGAGATCCAAAGCTAGAGCAGTGGCTGTTAAACCTTGTTCGTCCGAGTATACTAATTCGGTTGTGCATAGCCGAATATTGAGATTGCTCACAAGGGTCACCCCCAACCAATGCGGCAATAGGTCTAATACCACAAGTGCCACTTGGAATGCGATTGAGTGGTGAGAGTAGCAGCTGTACCAAAACCCTTTAGTCCTCCTCTAGGAGCACCAAAGGGTTCTAGCCAGAGCCACTGTTAAAGGTATACTTCAGGGAATTTGCAACTTTCTCTGAAATCGCTGAAATTGCATTCAGGAGATGCAGTTATCAAAAGCTGTTTTGTGCACTGCTTTGAGATTATTGTACTGGCAAGTTATATTTTGTAGAAGATGGCTGTAAAAGTGTGAACTTTCCTTAGAACTAGTGCTAGGTAGTTTTTAATGAGGAATTATATACAACTCTGAAAAGTTTTGTTAAGCAAAAGCTGTAAAGAACTGTATTAACACGATAAGTACAAACCATCTTCTCTTGGTCACGTGTCAGTGTATGTTGTGCCTCGAGGCTCCAGTATTGTGCTCTTTCTGTGATGGGTTCCTTGCGACATAGGCAAGTGGCTTTGCCTTATGAGTGACCTTAAAGCAACTCGCACTTCCTTTAGTTTTGCACTTGTACAATCAAGCACAAGAGACGAATTATAGGGTCATTCAGCACTACACATCTTGCATCTACAGTACACCTAATGTGGAAAGCCTGGGAGTGTTGCCAGCAATCTCTCTGTTATGCTTTTCTCACTCCGAATTTTTTTTTTATACTGTCCTCAACAGTTGAAAACGCAGCTGAGTTGATGCAGATAATTTTCGGATAATGATTTGGTTTGTCCGCACATTCACGAAGCATGCTTGGGTAGGAATACAGAAAAATACCGAGTTCTCACTATACACTAACTATCTTAAACGCAGTGGCGAACTGATTGTAATCTTCATTTATCGGAATTTGTTTTTGGCAGAATCACAAAGTGGCGGAAATATGTGTAGGTGGTTTCTTCACATTCACATTCAAGAGACTAACAGACCAAAATGTGTCATAAATTATGATGGAAATGGCAAGCTCTTGCCTTGCAATTGAGGACAGCAGTACAGGGAGCAAAAGGATTTATTTATCACTGAAAATCTTATCAAATGAGCTAGAGTGTTACATTGCTGTGAAACCTTGCCGTTACCGGTGCATCCCACCATATGGCCACATCTCGGTGAAGTATTAGAGTGCACATGATTTTTTCTATTTCTTTCACGAGTGTTCATGTTCTATTTTAGTTTATGCACTCTCTGGCCATCACTCTGCTGATTATAAATGCTCCCTTCACTTCGCCAGTGAAGTGCGTCTAGCTTCTGTCACTCTGTGGAACAACAATGTTTTGCATTTCTTGGCTGCAATGGCGACCACGGTCATTTAACCCTTTCACTGTCGGCTGTTTCTGACCGGGACGCACCCCCAGTGTCGGCTTGGTTTCAGAGAACGAGCATATCAGGGAACGAGCATAAGGATTTATGAAGTCGAAAGAGAAAAAGATGGAAAGAGGCTAAAACACTCGTGTGCTGCTCCTGCTAACGGCAAGCTGTCCTCAAGCGAGGGCGCATGGAGAGAGCGAATGCAGCAATCGAGTCATATGTCAGTCGGAGAAAGGCAACCGCGTGTGGCCCTGAACTTGCCACGCCGTAGCGGAAGCGCGACAAGGAATAAAAATAAAAACCTCCAAACCTGCCGCAGATGGCAGAGCAAACTTTGAACCCATAACCGCACGCGCACGCCGCTCGAGAGAGTAGTGTCACGGAGCGACCACGCCCACTCCCACGAGCAAAGAACGGGCGGGCGCGGTCGCACCATACTTTTCCATATATGTGTCATATCGGCGCGGAGCGAGCATATCAGCTTGTAGAAAGATTCAACAGATGGCGGAGCAAGTCCAAGCGCGGTAGCTTCACGGTGAGGCGCGAAGATTTGAACGCAAGATAGAATACGTACGGGTACGTTATTGACACTGCGGGGAGGAAACGCGAATACGTACCGGTACGTTCGTGACAGTGAAAGGGTTAATGCTTGCATAGACTTAGGCGTTTGTCAAAGTGCCATAACGGCTGGGTGCGGGAACTCATATATATATTATTCTCTTCTGTAAAAAAAAATGAATGTCTGGCAGCAGAGCTTTCTTTTTATATTAGCTTTCAATACATCCTTTTTGCCCGCCTGTGATTGACATTTTGCTCATTTATCATGGTTTCCAGCTTCTTCATACAAACAAAAGACATCAGTAACATCAACTGATGAAAATATTCTTGGTAAAAACTTTTCTACAGCATTTCTAACAAAAATTTCATGGAATGATTACCTTAGAAGTATGTTTTTCATTGTGCCAAAAAGATTAGGTGTTTAAACTTTTGTAAGGTGTGAGAAATGTACTCATTTTGCAAAGACATTGTTGTTGCATGTTGCAGCCATAAAAAGTTTGCAATCTGCAGTTCTCGTAGGACGTAAATTCACTAAGGTGTAAACAAAAAAAATGAGAGATATAATTAGCTGAGGAGGAAAAACTCGAAAGCCCATCATATTCTCCACTGTAGCCATAGAAAAAAGTCTAGCTCTTCCGCACGATGACACAGCTAGGCAGCTCCGAATGGCTTTATTAACCACTGGCTGTTTGTGTCACAGGAACACTTTTGTTCCTAATACAGTGTGCATTAAAAGACGTTTTGCTTTTTGTCCTGTAACTCATTACATGATGGAACTGAAAGAATTTACATTTAAAATAACGCTTAGAAATGAGCTCAGTCCTACTTCACACATTTTGATTCAGTTTTCACTGGTGGCAGCACGCTAACTGTGACTGGTGCATCTGTTGACTAAACTATCAGTGAACAGCAGTTGATGATTTTTTTATTCTAGGAAGCAGCTAGAAATTCAATGGCACAAGGTTGGTACTGTGGGGGGCACGAGGTAAACCAGCAACTTTTGATGTACAGACTGATGTACAGACGTCAGCAAGTCTGCCCGGAGTGCTCGAACACCAACCTGTCGCACAAAGAAAGTGAAATTTTTGAGCAGGGGCCCAATTCTAGGAACAATGATGGCGCTATACTGAAGGTGCATAGGCATACTACTTGCACTGACAGCTACACTTTACCACTAATAGAGCAGCCCAGACAAAATTTCACTTTGTTTGCTCCGCAGCACACCTCTTCAGCATTGTGGACGTGTCGACGACTGCACTAGTGGTGAAAGTGTGTTGCTATTGCTAGGGGGAAGGACTATACAACCAAGGCACAGCAAAAGTCAAATATTATAGTGATTGTGTTCAGCCATTTCGCTGCTAATATGTTATTATTATGCTATTATGAATCAAATCATATAAGAATACCCAAGTACAGATGCAGATCTGCTAAGCGAACTCCGAAGCAGATATCTCAATACCGGTAGCAACCCCAATGCTACCTATGAGTACAAAGGGGTTCCTAATGAAGACTTCGACAGAGAGATCGCGGAAGCGGAAATTTGGGCCGCAATTCGCCATTTACATACTACCTCTCAGCTATTAACGACTTAATGAATGAATATTGGAACAAAGGTGAACTTTCGCAGATGTGGAAACACGTGAAGGTTGTCTTTATTCCTAAACACAAAAAGAAACTAAGCATAGAGAACTTAAGGCCCATCTCTCTTACGTCGTGCTTAGGTAAACTTATGGAACATGTTATTCTAAATAGGCTTTAGAACTACGCAGAAGAGAATGACCTTCTGCCCAGCTCAATGATTGGCTTCAAAACTCAACTCTCTACTCAGGACGTAATGCTTCAGTTGCATGCAGAAGTGATAGATCCCCCTAACAAAACCGGAACCAAAGCGATTTTTGCCTTGGATCTGGAAAAAGCCTTCGACAATGTCTCATGAAGCCATTCTCCAAACCCTCGCCAACATAAACGCAGGGAACAAAACCTTTAATTACATTCCTTCCTTTCTCTCGGGAAGGACTGCGGGCAGAGCTAAGTATCGCAGGACTTGCATCGGACAAAATAGCAATAGGAGACAGAGGAACCCCGCAAGGATCAGTCCTCTCTCCCTTCTTGTTCAACCTAGCAATGATAGATCTGCCTCCCAAACTTGAAGAAATCCAAGATCTTCAACACTCCCTATATACTGACGATGTCACCTTGTGGGTAGCAAAAGGTTCGGACGCTCACATAGAGGAAACGCTTCAAGAAGCAGTGAATGTAGTCCAGTCATACACTAACCAGATTGGGCTGAAATGCTCACAACATAAGTCTGAACTACTAGCAGTGAGAAGGAAAACGCAAGACAAAGTAGAGATAAAAGTCTGCCTGCACGGACTACCCATACCCACAGTCGATACTATTGGAGTGCTCGGGCTCTACATCCAGAGCAATAGGAAGAGCAATGTTACTATCAACAGGCTGGAAATGACTGTGCGATAAATCACTAGACTGATACACAGAGTAACGGAAAG
Organism: Amblyomma maculatum; assembly: GCF_055883805.1. NCBI lineage: Eukaryota > Metazoa > Arthropoda > Arachnida > Ixodida > Ixodidae > Amblyomma > Amblyomma maculatum. The sequence continues at coordinate 5,359,627 of NC_139344.1, read as the reverse complement.
AAAGAGGCTGACATTTGTAGTCTTATCCACGCCTTTGTACTAAGTCGATTCACATACTCTGTCCCTTATCTCCGCCTCATTCAATCTGACAAGGAGAAATTAGACACTCATTAGAAGCACCTACAAGGCTGGGCTAGGTCTACCCAGAAACACTGCAACCGAAAAACTTCTCTCACTTGGGATACACAACAATGTAGAGGAGCTGATTGCAGCTACAAAGACTAACAAACTCTAAAGCAGGCAGACAAATTCTCAACCGCATGAGAATTAATGCCGAACCACTAGCCAACCACTAGGACCACTACCAAGAGGAGCTGGCGACAAAATTATCTCCAAACCTGTGCCCAAAAACATGCATCCCTCCTTCCATGAAGGCAGGAGGAAAGCTAGAGCTAGGGCCCTAAACAGAAAATACCGAAATCATGATGGGGTGGTGTATACCAACGCCTTGTATTACTATATGGCTGACGGTGCCGTTGCTATCTTTGTAATTAAGCAGTACAGTAAGTAAATGCGTATCAGCTGCTTCGGTCAAAGTCCGCTACTCGGACCAGGAGGAAGAAGCCGCAATCGCTTTAGCCATCGCTACAGCAGATGCGGACATAATTGTCACTGATTCAAAAACTGCCATACGTAACTTCTCGCGTAGCAGAATATCAAATACTGCCAGAAACAACCTCGCGGATATCAGACTCGACAGAGAGATAGAACTCGTATGGACGCCTGCCCACTCAGGGTACCGAGGCAATGAGGCTGCTCATCAACACGCTCGAGGTTTTGTCGGCCGAGCGGTGAGACCTAATGCCGAGGAACTTGAAATGGAAGAATTGCTCACATACAGCGACCTACAGCGACATACCCCTGCCAGCATTTTAGTTCATCGGGACAGTTTGCCCATATGATAACAGTAGCAACTAGTGCAGCTCCCTCATGACTGCATGGGCAGCAAGAGCGCAAGTATGCTGCAAGGGAATACACTGTCAAGGTTAAAACATGCCAAAGTTAATACTTTTCTTGCTTCGTGCACACTGACTACAAATGAATTACTTCTCCTCTATGTGAAAACAGTAATAGACTTTGTTTCATGCATTTTGCCTCGCTTAACTGATCAGTATTAGACACATACCTTCACCAGACATTGCACTTCGGGCTGGTAGCAGAAATAAATGGATTAATATATTGTACCAATAAATTATTATTAAGCATTTACCACTTTGTTCGCAAGAAAAAAAAAACATTTTTGCAAATGTGTGTAACATGCAAGGCTGATTTTGTTAATGCCCACATCGCATTGACACAGATAAAGTAACATAGTGTGTACCAGTGAAAAAAGTGATTTCTAGTCTGTGCTTGTGCTAGGCTTTGTTTCTGCTGCTGTCTGCAATCAACAAACTGCATTTCTAAGGATTGCATTTGCAAAAGAAAATAGTACTCATATTAAGACATGCTAGGCCGAGGACCTGGGTTCAGTTCCAGCCATAGTGGTCGTTACATATCAATGAAGGTGAAATGCAAGACACACTTGCAATGTCAGTGCACACGAAGAACCTCAAATCAATGGCATTAATGCAGAGCTGTCCACTATGACGTCTCTTATAGGCAGTTTTTCTATATCACTTATGGAAGTTAAACACCATATCCCACACCGAAGGAGGAACAACACTTTCTTTACTGACCAAATAAGTTAAAAAGAAACGAAACTTGTGATTGCCCTGGCTTTTAACCCTGATGTTGAAGGAAAGAAAGTGTATTCAGAGGCAGCAGCTGGTGGTGGCAATTTCCACCTGAGCATGGATATTCAATGAATGCTTGTTTTAATCTGAAAGTAAATCTTTAGAAGGAAAATTGTTGAAGGGCGACATCTGCAGGTTTTGTTGATGCTATATTGCCATTTATGACACTGTGAGCACCCTTTCACTCTTATCTACTACCCTGCGAAACTAAGAAGCAAACAAGATAGCTTTGAACAGTGCCACATTGCTGCAATACCTAAGCAACAGCTGCACGAGCTGTTTAAAGCCACTTGCAAAATACACAAATCATTTTCACTACATGCACGGCGGAAGGTGTTTGCACGCAGTAGAGGCACTCGTAAAAGTAATGTATCAGCTTTTGGGGTTGAAGCGCAGCTACGGACGATCGCTTTTTTTTTTTTTTTTTTTTCTTTTTAAGCAGGCCTTTGCTTCACCGGACGGTTTAGGTGGGGTTCTCACCGAAATACAAAGCGTGCGACAGCATTTCGGAGCCGATTTGCATGTTAACGATATGCAACACAAACCTGCACTGAGAGCCACGACGGGTTTCATGACGCGGTCGTGCACCAGCGATCGAAAACGTGCACAAATAAACCGCATTTAATTGATTCGTGGCAAGACTAGCCACTAGAGCACTAGCCTCATGCAGTCTTTGGGGTAGTCTCGCGGCACATCACGCACGCACATCCAACGGCTAGCAGCAACGTTACTAGAACAAACTCTAGCAGTCAGCACAAGGGATCTTGCGGAAATACAAGGCTTGCGTTCCCTCATAAAATAGATCGCATTTCGGGGCCGATTTGCATGTAAGCGGTATGTAACAAACCTGCGTCTGAGCCACGAAGGGCTTCGTGGAGCGACCGAGCGCCAGCGATTGAATCAATGCACAAATAGCATTTAGTTCATCCGGGGCAAGACAAGACGACTAGCCTCATGCGGTCTTTGGAGAAGACTCGCGGCACAAGTATAGCACAAGAGCGCGCACACACATCCACGCGACAACGCGCATCGCACGCTGCCACAACAACACGAACGCCGAGGCCCATGCCTTGAGTCGCTAGCGTGGAATGGGGGTGCCGGCCGCAGCTCGTAACAGCCAGCCGAAGGCCTCTTCTCCCTCTCCATCTTCGTTTTCCCCCTCGCGCCGCATCCGTTTGTTGGGATCGGATATACGCGGTCTGGACGCATGCCAGGCTGTCACTTTGGGTTTATATTATATAGGCTCATGCTCTACTGCGAAAAAGAGAGCCACCTGTAACCATGGTCTGGACGCATGCCAGGCTGTCACTTTGGGTTTATATTATATAGGCTCATGCTCTCTTCGATTGTTCCCTCTGAAGTGCACTTTTAGTTTTCATGTAGGCTCACTTTTAGAGAAAAACCACGCAATTTTTTTTAGAATTTTAAGAAGCAAATAATTTCAGGAGTTCCAAAGCTCCCTGAAATAGTTCCTGAAAACCAAGGGTACTCAATGATATCAAAGGCCTGTGTAAACCACACTCCATGATCATCATATTGAAGGGAATGCCTTACCAGCCCAGCCTCTGGGGCCTGTGCCCAATAAAGTATGGATGCATCATGTAGAACTTATGAAATCAGCTGGTAATGACATCTGTTTCAAAACTTCTGGCTTTTCCTATCTTAAAGTAAGCTCGCATTTTCAGTAAGTAGCACATTAGTGGATAGAATGCAGTAATTTATAATAAAAGACAGCATCAGCTTGTCCTCAATGTCCTTTTATTACTCTAAAGCTGAACATGAGCTATGAGAGACATCATGAAGGAGGGCTCTGGGTTAATTTCCAGAGCCCTCTTCCACAAAAGTTCTTCAAGCTATGCAGTGGCACCAAATGTGGGCAGGCAAATTTGCATTTTGCCTCTATCAACAGGCCACAGGCACCATTCCACTCCACATTCTCAAACTCAACAGCCAAATGTCATAGCCAATAAGCAACGGCAGCAAGCAAAGAAAACACTGAAGAAACCTAAATGTCAAAATAAACATGAGGGGTCACAAATGCAGTAGTGGGTTAGGCAAATAAAAAACTACACATACTGAAAGATGTCTTCAGTACTTACATCAATGTCCTGCTTCTTGCCCACCACAGCACAGCACAATTCCGGCAAAGGGTATAGAGCTTGAAGGAGCCATTGCTTACGAAGTCACATGGAACTTGCTGCAAGGTAAAAAGTACCATGACCCAACAAATTAGTGAAAACGTAATATGGTGCAACACGTACATGCAGAGGCTTTGTGAGCAAGAAATAAAGGCACAGAGTAGGAACACCACAATACTGTTTTTTTTTTCTTGAAATGATGCACGACATGCTGGTGCAGGTCACTGCATGAAATTTGCCTCTGCCTGCTAAATAATCTTAAATTATTATTTTTTTAATTCAAAATTTCACTTTGGGATTCAATTAGTTGAAGGGCGATTGCCTACAATGCCAGAGAAGAAACAATGTTGACATCACCCGAGACATACCAACAGTGAAATAAAATAACTCCTTTCACTACATCTCGTCGCCAGCCTGGCAAAAGAGCAAGTCAGCCATCACAGTGCCCCTAGTTACAAATAAAAAAGCATTTACTTGACTTTAACTGCAAGTGCATTTTAACAGCCTATCCATAATCCACCAGTTCCCACTAGGTTCGAGATCAGACAAGCCCTCCCTCTCTTTATGCTTTACATCGAGCGAGCACCTTAATTGGTACTGCAGGGCCTAATACATGCCTGCAACTACAATACTACTTTTCTAAGAGATGTGGAACTTCATTAAAATTCATTTTATGGCCGAAGTAGCAAAGATTGTATTTTATCTTGAAAGAAGCAGCAAGAAAAAACAAGGGTATGAAAGGAGACAATACTGGCACTAGCTTACAACTAATGTTTATTGAAGCACACATGAAATATATAAAGAAGACGAGCAACAACGCAAACCACTCAATCACTGATAAGCAAAACGCAAGACATGAATCACTAAAATTTAAGAACAGTTCCCTATCTAGATAACCCAACTCACTGCATGGTAACATGATGGATGGCTCACTAACACATCCATTACCTAGTTGTAAAATATGTCTAGCTTCAATGATTTCCCAGCTGATTTGCAATGGATGACAGCCAGAATGTGCACAGCAGAAAGAAACTGAAAGCAACCAGTGCATTCTTACAATGCACAGCCAAGTTGACCTCTACCTATATCTACTCAAATGGAACCGTTCGGAAGTTTTAGTGATTCATGTTTTGCTGTCTGCTTATTGGTGATTGAGCGGTTTGCAGTGTTGCTTGGCATTATATATTTCTTATTTGCATCAATAAACATTAGTTGCGAGTTAGCATCTGCTTGCTTCTTTTCACGTCCTTGTTTTTTCGTGCTGCTACTTTCAAGATGACACCTTACCAACTCACCCAAATTACATCCTTATGATTGTATTTTAGTCAGCGAAATTTTACTTCATGTGACACTAATCAACACACATGACCACGTTTCATGGAACTTAAAGCCAATCAATGACAGCCTCATCATAAAGTCTGAAAGTTGGCTCAGATATGCAGCTCTCCATGCCAACACAGCTTGCACAGACATGATTTTCTGTGGTAAACAAAACACTGGGCTGCTGCAAGGGTGGTACAGAGCAAGCAGAGGGTGCTCTGACACTGAGAAGAAATGTGGCATTGAATATTGCTGTACATGGGGACAATGTTTTGGGGCTGTGCAGCCGAGTCTAGGTACGAAAGAAAAGGAGAAAAGTTTCTGTCCCCTTGCCGTGAAGAGTGGTTTGCTCACTATTTGGGCTAGGAGTGTACTGGGCTGAAGTAACCCACTCTACATGGCAAGGGGAAAGAGGTATGTTGCCTCTTCCTTTCTGCCTAACTTCAGCTGCATAGCCACAGTTATCCCCGAGTATAGTGATGTGCTACCGTGATCAAGACTTGTAGAACTGAAAACTGAAAGTAACAAAGGGGTATGGCATGATTAAAATATCTATGGTGTCCAGGTGAATAGCACGCTGCACTCCAGGGTTGCTGACGGCGCATTTACTTATTTTTTATTTATCGCATACTGCGGACCAAACATGGTCCAAGCAGGAGAGGCACGGTATAAAAGAAAGTACAAAAAAACTGACCCTTGACAGCATTGGTATTGACAGAACACGCACAAAAAAGAAAAAAAAAAACGAACAATGAATACTTATACAAAACTAAATGGGGTGAAATCATGCATCAAAATTTTATATTTAAAAAAAAAACAGTAGTTAGTGACCCATAAATATGATACTTCTGCTATTATGAGAACTCCACAGCTATGTAAATTGCATGAAGAAAGTGAACCTATGGATAGCTTGCACTGACAACTCACTAGGCACCCACTGGTGAACCAAAAGTACAACAAAAATCTGTCTAATTTGCATTCACCATCTTCATCATGAAGGTATTGCAGACACTAAGCACAGTTCACCATCATAGCACTTATGATATCATATCCAAGCCATCTATAAAAGTTACCCAGATTGTCACATGAACATTTCAGCAGAGATATGACTTTCCAAGGGTCATATTATGACACTGACCAAATTCTCATGAAAAAAAAAAAAAAATAATAAGACCAAATCAGCACCTTTCTCGGTGCATGGGCGTGAGATATGCTTTTACACTTCTTTTCGTCGACTGCTACTGTTTCAGGGAAAGGGGTCATCAAACTAAGTAACCTGAGTAGAGTTGCAAACAACGAAATTTAGGAGTGTGGTGAGGGGCAGACTTTGTGGCATTGCGAAGGTACTCTACTAATGCTAACAGTAGGCAGCCTTGATTTGATCATGGGGTTCAACATGCCAAAGAAACTTTGACTTCGAGGGTCAGCCATTGTAGACAGCTCTGGATAATTTCGACCATCTACGCTTCTTTAATGTGCACTGACACTATAAAGCACATGGGCACCTAGCATTTTTCCACCATCGAAATGTAATCATCCCAGCTAAGACTGAGCCCGCGTCACCCAGCTCACTAGACAAATGTCTAAACGCTGAAGCTGCCACAGTAGGGTGTAGGCAGCCTTGAGGCAGGGTTACATTTGCAGGCATGTTTTGTACAAGCCAAGCTTATATAAGCTAGGTATGGCCAAGCTGTGGCTCATGAGTAGCATGAGGCTCCTTGCAAAGTCCAGGTGCAGTTCACGACTGCTTGGCACCTGTCCAACTCTCACCATTCACAGTATTTCTGCATCTACAGCCAGCTTCTTTTTATTTTTTAGGAAAAAACAAAACAAAAATACAGCCAGCTCCTCTGTTCTTTCTCCTTTAAGTTCCAAACGACCTATTGTTTAGAATTCTTTTGAACAACGAAACAATATGCCACCCTTATGGACATACATCTAACAGAGCTGCTCACGACTGTAACCATGCTCATTCGAGAATTTCAATATGCTTGCTTTACAAATGGGGCAGTAGAGGCATATTAACAATCGTGGCATGAGTTCTTCACTGTGACCACCAGCTTTGTTAAATGAAAAAAAAAAAGTCATTCTTATCATTTACTTTGCTCTTTGTAAAATGTTGCCTTTTTAGTCAAGAGTTCTCATTAAAGGTATGGCAGCAGTTGTGTAGGACCATAGCTAAAGAGCTGTCTGACATATGCCCGCATTGTGTTAGCTTGCTCGTACATTGAACTGAGCCTTAGCAAGCTTCGCGGTGATGCAAAGAGATGTTTGCCCATGCTAACATCTCGGCATTTCCATAATGGCGCAGATCAGTGTCTTCACTCTACTTGTGCTATGAGCATTCCTGTCATTAGCACATATTGAAAGTAAAAAGGATGACAGCAGGCAATGCGACATATGCCAGCAGAGACACGTTCACCTGCTTTTCCTCTGCACATACAGTGAATTACAATCCCACAAGTGAAGTGGTCTGCCTGCTCCGCAAAAGAGCACCTGCATCCAGTACAGATTGTGTCCCGATTGCGTTTGGAACTCATGCCAGCGCAAGTAGGTGGTGCCCATGAACTGACAGAAGAATTGCCTGTTATTCTGTGTGCTAGCCTATGCTTCGTCTACACGTGCCAGCTGTTTTTAAACCTGTAATAGGTCTGCATTTCTCCCGCTGCTTCTTGGGATGGCAATAACATCAACAGTTTATGCCATTCTTTCGTATAGCCGAGTGCGGGCAAGCAGGGTAAAATTTCTTTGGCACTATTCTCAAATAAAAGGAAGTCGCAGTTCACCATTTTCACTGTTTCAGAGTTCAGGAATGGCTTTAAGATCATGAATAGCACATAAAGATGATTTCCGCACAAAATCTTCTAGTCACACTCCGAGCTGAGGTCTTTAAAAAAGATTATTGCACAATACTGCTACTCTTAGACTTGCTGTCCTCAAGAGTAAGCACTAGTTCATGACAGCAATTTGCATTCATAGCAGTGGCAAGTAATGATCATCTATTATGGAGCACAGAGGGCACAGTCAGCACAGCAGAGCATGCTACTGGAAATAGAAGGTGCAGCTGAACAAATACTCAAGCAAACTTCTAGCCGGTTCTGTTGATTTCGGAAGAACAATCCACTGCTCCAGGGACCGATCTTGGCTCAGCAATCGCTCCCCATCTGCATTGGGAAGATGGGACTTGTGTTCCGGATCTGCATTTGGAATACAGTTACTCCAAAAAGAGCAGAAAATAATGTTCTGTAAGTCACTAAACCCTATGATTGGAATTGACCATTAGTAAAGTCTTGTCATCTATCACCTCGATCTGCTCATAATTTAAGTAGCATTATAAAAGTCTGCGATTCTGCAGGAACCTCTGATCTCACACCAAGAATTCAGTGCCCATAACAGGCACAACGCGCATCTAGAGATGCCAGGTAATGTAACTCGAAAGAAATGTTATGCTAACTGTTCTTTACCTACTAAGAGAGCAAACAGTATTTCTGTCATCGAACCTTCTTTTAAACAACTATTTCATGGCAATGGCAAAAGGCATTTCGAGTCAACTGGAGGTCTAACCTAGTACAGTGGCGATGAACGAGCCCCTGAGCCTGCCATGTGCCAAGGCATAAATGCACTTCACTGCAATGTACGAGTAAACAAGTGGAAGGCTGGAAGCTTGAACAATCTGTTTCCAGTAAACAGTGACGTTTGGGTGGTTAGGTTGGAATACCAAGCAAGCACTCTGCCCATAGCTTCATCTACTAGATTTCCTCTCAAAGGTATAACCAGCAAACAATGTCTGCAACTTAAGCCAGGAGTACAATCCCAGCATGTTCTGAAGACTTCGATCATCACATTGACTTTTTAATCATGCCAGTCACCTCAACATCAAATCAAAGCAATATATGTGGCAGCTTATGGAACCCTCGCAGATACAAAACACACCGAGAAATGCAAGCCAGTTAGTCTAAAGCCAGCCTATCATCAGCATATTGTTCATGGCCTTCACAGTGCCACCAAGTTTGCTCCCTGACCACCCTATGAACATGCAGTGTTTGCACCCCAACTCGGGTTACACAAAATGTGGCGGCTCTTTAAACAAAATAGGAGCAGTGCACCAAGAAAGGCAAAAGTTCGTCCCTAGCTCCCATTATGTCAACTGAAGAATGTGCAAAGTCGGACAAGAAATATGGATTTCTGAAAACATGTATTCTGTATAGAAATATGAGTGATACCTAGGAATCTAGGAAGATAGTGGTACCAGTGCAGTAAGCAGTCTGCCCCTTGTGCATCATGAAGGGCCAATGCTCTCGAACTTCCAAACCCTTCATCATGCCAAAACATGCTCACCCGATCAATTATGAATTGTGAAAGGCTACACACTCTAAAGTGGAAACAGTTCCATGCAAAAAAAGTAAAAAGAAGCCAAATGCAGAATGTGATGTGACTGTTCAAACAATGTCTGGAAGTGCATGTGGCAACCAAGCAATTCATAAATGTGGTAGCCATTCATAATCTAGATCCAGACACAACACTAACTCCATATCAACTCTACCGTTGCTTCTACAAAACATGCATAAATTTAAACGAAAACACCACAACTGAATGATACTTTAATCAAAGGCTTGTTTTGCTTGGAATTCTGCATGCACTCTTCATTTTGAAACTTGCATGAATTTCATATTCTCACATCTGTGATGAATCAGTGGTATACTGAGTACGGAAAAACTGCACATTCTGATTCACATTTCATATTAGAGAAGATGCCAATGGGGCATCTCAGCACTAAGTCAGATTTTTTTCGCTTCATTTGTAAATAATTAAACAAGAAAATCAATACTATTGGTACTGTTGAATGCATAATTACCTTTACACCTTACTGACATGTCTGGACTGAAAGTCTGAGTTTGGTGTCTTTTATATGCGCTTAGTAGTTTTTGGGGATTACTTCAGTCACGACCAAAGTATGAAAAAGAAAATATCAAGCCCAATACAGGCGAAAAAATTCAAAATAGCTAAAAACGTTTTTTTTTTTTTTTTCCCTTCTACTACCCAAGGCTCGACAATGGAGTTTAAGTACGGTTGCTGCTGAATCATACTGCCGTCGCATGTTCGCCGGCTCCATACCTCGTAATCCGCAATATTTATGGAACATATGAATAATTCTAGCCCTGTAGTAACGCAGGTAGGTTTTACCGCTTATTCAATCCGTGTAGTTGCAACTGCACAAGCGCCGGATCTTCAACTGCAGCGCAACATAAGGCCCGGGTCGAGGCACTTGGAACTGGCCCATTCTAAATTCTTGCCGAAGGCTGAATTGCAGTAGGCGCCAGCATCGTGCACCCCGCAATGGTCTTACGAGTGATGATTTGTACGGCATATTCTACTCTGAGCGTGCAGCCCCTGGCACTAACTGTCTCTTTTCCTAGACACAGCAAACGCATTCACCCTTCCCTCGTCAAAAGCAAACTACCGTATGTTATAATGACATGCGCGTCTTGATGTTTACGAACTAGCGCTGTGTTGGCATGCATCATCAGTTCTGCGCGAAGTTTTTAGGAGAATGTACAGGGAAGATGGAAATTAACTTACCTCCGAGATGTCATATGTATGCCGGGTGGTGGCCGCCCTCCAATAGTCCCGTCGTCAGCGCAGTGTTTGCAGTGAGAGCGCACAAAGGAAACGCACTACCTGTCGGGCACGCGAGCACACTTTTTGCACAGGTATTCACACAACCTTACCACGCTTCTGCACATCGCACGAGCTATTTTGTTGAGCTCTGTGCCTCGTATATCTCGAAATAATGAAGCCGCAAGCAGCAAGGTCCCCAACAGCACACAAGAGAAAAAGGCGCGACTAAAGTAGGGGCTTTAGGCGCGACGACACTCTAACGCCACCTACTCATAATGGCTACGGCTAGCACTTCGATCCGCTTCGGCTGCCTCGTCTGGTTTCGACTTGTTTCGGTTTCGGAAGTCGCTGACCTAACGACTTTGCTGCTCGCCGAACAGTGGCAAGCACGATGTCGGGCGTCTACGCGCTAACGCTGCATGTTTGTCGTGTATACGCGCCTGTAGTTTGTACATTCAAAAATTAGCAGTGCTAGCGAAAGACCACCGTGAGTTTCGCTTCTTTTCTCGCGATGCTGGACAAACTAACTGCGTGCTTTGCTTGTCATGGACGTTAGGTTGACGGCGGTCTGTGGTTCGGCGAATCGGAGCTTTGGCCCAAATTCATTGCCATGTTCCTTGCGAAAACTCCTGTTCATAAACAGTTACAGTGGCAATTGTTTGTTTGTTAATATTGAAAGAATATACGGCGTTTTACAGATCAAGTGATTTGTTTGGAAACAGAAGATGCTGAATTGTGCTCGCTCATAAAAAACAGTGGGCGAGCCCAATTCGGCTCGCCCGCTGTTCCTTTATAGGCGCCACATCTATGGCTGTCAGCTCCAACTGGTCACCTGAGAGCGATCATTTCTTGTGTGATATGTGCCTCACTACTTCAGTGTTTAACCCTTAAATGGTGACGAAATTTTTTAATGCCTGTAGCTTATAGCAAAAGCAAGGACAGTGGGGTGAAAGCCTGAACTCTCAATCAGGAAAGATATGCGATATGCAAAAATAGCTTACCGGTCAAGCTTCAAGTGAAGGCAGTGTGGGGTGTTTGCACGCTCTTTACTTCAATTAAGAAACTGACCATACAAATATTTCAACTTATCTCTGTGGCCTACAGCATACAGTAAAGAAGCTAAAGCAATCAAGCTGCTCTTTCCATGCAGCATACTGATTATGCACTGCTGGTGGAAACTGCACAACATATATTCATGGAGTTGCACGTGCAGCTTTCCTCAATGCATCTCGCGTGACGCAGCCTACAGTTACACTGAAAAATATGCCATCTAAAATACATTTCCTTGCAATATGATGATTCAGCATATATGTGTATAGTGTGCATAGCTTCAAGATGCAACACATACTGTTGGTATCACCTCTCATAAAGTACTAGGATTTGTGTATCTCTTCATTAGTCTAAGATCACCGATTCAATCCTTTCTTTTTTTTCTTTTTATTTGACATTGAGACGGACAACATTTGCAAGTGTCATTACGCAGCAGAAAGCTTCAATTCAGAGTAGTGCAGTTTAGCAAATTTTTGCTATAGTCTCAGGAAACTTAAAAATGGTGTATATAGGTGTAGATGTGCAAGTCAAAACTCAAAAGGCTGTAGGAGCTGTTTTGCTCAGCCTATCCTTGTGCTGAAAAAGAGAGTCAGGCTGGTTGGTTATAATGAGTCGATTGAGTGAACAGTGCTCTAAGATAGTAAGGGAGATAAAGAAGCAGAATTGTTGTCATCTTCTCTCCCATCCCATCTGTTAGTGCTGTTCAGTCGTTTAAGAATTGTCTTTCTGTGGTCTTTACAAGTGAATATGAGCTCGTGAAGTTTAGTACTGGAGTTGGCTTTCACATTTCTGCTATCACATTTGCTTTTCCTTCTACAGATGAAACTCGAAGCCAGTTCTTCATACAAACTTGTGATGCCTAAAGGTGGTAATAGTGTGCAGTTATAGTGAGTTGTCTCCATTCATATGCAAAACACAATGTAAGGGAGATTTTGATCGCCAGTTTGACCGTCATCTACTTGGCAGGCAACACATCAATGTTGTGCACACAGCCTTTGTCGTGCATCTATGGCTTCGTCCAACTTTCAGAAACGAATGGTTGAAAGAGAAGCAAATGATGCTATTAGATCTAGTTGAAGTATCTCGCTTTTGACATTGTTTTACAGTGAGCTCGATATGTCGAGTAGTTGCTCAGCGTGCATGTTGTCATATAAAGATTTCTGCATAATGAAAGGAAGCAAGCACTTTTCTACTAATGTTGAAAATGTGCTGTAAGCCAAGACCAAAATTGTGAAATATGAAAAAGTGTACCTGTAGCAAATAATCATGAAGTAATCATTATATGAAAGCTCTAACTTTGACCTCTTTCATATTGGAAGGACCTACACAGTCTCAACGACTAATTTTTTAGCATGCAAGCATGTACACGGCCACGTAGTTTGCATGCTCTCTTAGAGCATCTGTTCACGCACTGGCTCCATGTGCTTCTGCAAGCTCGCACAAATACGTGACCAGCTCATTCTCATTCAATCTTGCACAGTGGCTGTGCGTGCTTCTGTGAGCTCGCTCATGGGCTCATTCAAACTCACAAGAACTTGTACAATCTCATGCGTTCCTGCACAGTGGCTCTACGTGCTCTCATAAATCCACGTTTAATCTCCCAAGAACTCACATATTCTTATACATTCTCATTCACTCTCACACTTTCTTGTACAGCTCACATACAGTTTTTTCAGTAGGGTAGTTTGGAAATCTTGCTGCAAAGCAGAAGTGAGCCGGCATCACTATGGCATCTCTCATTATATGACCCACTTTGGGGACGTTAAACCACATAAACCAAACGAAACAAAAAGTTTGTGCTTGTTGCTGTTGGCAACTTGATGTGAGCCCGTTTGTTTCTTTTCACCACTGTTTAAAGGAATAAACCAGAAACAAGGAATAAATTAGTCTAAGAATAAACACTCAAGAAATGCTTACGAGAGAATTGAAACAATTGGCTCTGTTGGTAATAAGAATTGTGTTGAGGTATTGACAGCATTAGCATACTGGGTGCACAAGATGCGCTGGTACACTGTTATGAGTCATAGAAAACAAGTTAGGAAAGCTCGTCAGTGTGCTGTCGTTTAAAGGTTTTTAATAAAACTCCATTTTGCGAGTTTTTAGTGCGGTGAATTTTATTATATACACGACATAAATTTATAGGCGGCGCGTCGTTGGCTTTAACCACCGTTCGGGGCCAGACGGAGTAGCCGGGCCCGGTTTGATCCAGAGGGATGTTTCGTGTCAGCTGATTAGTTGTTGGATGTGCGCAGCTTCTGGTCACGGGTGGCGGCGGGTCGTTGGCTCTAGCCATAGCGTGTGTGCCCTCAAGGACGCCGGGCGAGTCCACTTCGATGCTTCGCTCCTGCTGACAACCCGGCTGCACGGAGCTACTGTGAGAGACGCTGGGCCTGATTTGATCCGTCTCTTAACGCTAACTGTGGCACGTTCGGCTATACAGGCAACGCAGGAGGTGGGGAAGGTGGGTCTTTGGGCACGGGACCTGTTGACATCATGGGTTCAGGCTGATGAGGGCATATTTTTTCGTGATTCTTCAAATCCCAGGAATATACGAAGTGTGACGCCGAATAAGGGCATGGGACCTTTTCGGGCTGGTTCTTACGGCACTTAAAAATGTGAATACTTAAACGGCTGTGTCGTCACTTATCTTGGGGGTTCAGCGGACGTGTAAAAATATGGTAAAAATTCCCCGTGCATTGCGTTGCTTCATGAAGCCTCCGTAGGAGGCAAGGTACATCTCGTAGAAGCCAGGAAGCCAATGCGCTCCGCGGTAGCCACGCTGGGTGTCTCGAAGGGGATTGCCCTTGGCTGGTCCACCTGAGGCCGCTGGCACTATTCTTCAGGTGGTGTTGCCTGCATAATAATATTCACTCAAATTAGCACGTGCCGTCATGTTCCGCCCGGTTGCAAATGACGTTGAATCTTTTCCCTATGGTTTGTTTCGGACAATTCTCACGTCTTCGTACTGACGTTTAACCGTCTGGCCAAATTACTTGCTATTTCCCTATGTAGACAATCACGCAATGCTTCCGCATGAACCTTGGCATTAATATGGAACCGAGCGCTCCTTAACTAGGTGTAATATCAACATACCATTGTTTTTTTTAGGGAAGCAAGCACAAATCTAAAAAAGCAGGCAGCAAGCTAAACAGCGCGTTGGCACACGACATTGAGAAAAATGTTCAAAGAAATAGATGCAATATCCTAGAAAAGTTCTTCCACATGCGCATTTCCAAGACAAGTGTGAAAAAACAATCTTGTACCTACAGTTCACAATACATGTACCGCGCCAGCATATATGTACTAAATGAATATCTCAAAGCTTCCTCGGTCATTTTCCCGAGGCGCTTGGTCCATAATACTGTTACATTAGGCGGTGCATGCACTGATATGCGCAAAAGAAGGAAGAAGAAGAATCTAGTGAGTTTTGGAGAAGACTATGTTCGAGCAGTGTCGGTTGGTGCCTGGTTGACGCTGCTGTGTTTCTGTGTGCTGTGTCATCTTGGAATAATCTCTTTGCCTTACCTTGCCACGTATCAATATTTTAAAACTGAATCAGCTGAGTGCAACGCATCAACATTTTGTTCAGTGTATAATTAAGATGTCGAGTACATATTCCGTGACAAAATTAAAAGTTGTTTTTAGTAAACGCTAAGTATTTATGATCACCACGAAGTTCCTTTCGTATACGTGTACGTGTAAAGAAGGGTTACAGGCGAGCACAGAACGCGCGCACAAAACGAGAAAAAAAAAAACCGATGCAATCGTCGCCGAGCAGGTAGAAGTGCGGAACGACTCGCATGAGCAAACACCTACACCGTAAATAAACTACTGCACCTTCGTGAAAGCAAAAGACGCGCAGAAGCAGGTTTAACACGCACGCACAACACCAACAGATTGCCGTATTCTGAAGAGAGAAAACTGCGTCATCTGTTCAGGTGGCACCCTCCCGACAAGCAGCGCCCTCTGCCGCTAACGATTGGCTTTCATTGCAAAAAACGCCATTCTCGGCCATAGGGAAGCGCGGGCGCTCGTCACACTAGCCAGTATATTCTAGGCACTATAGTATGGGGCAGTTTGGCCGCAGAAATGTGATTAGCGTAAAAATAAACGCTTAATCAAGCACGGAATGTCGCTTTTTTGTGAGTATACCACCTACTCTCGGATCGTTGTGTGTTTGTTTGCTCCCTGGAGTGAAATTTGTAAAAATAAAAAAGAAAACCGTGCCGCTGGTATCCGAGCAGGCATTCCGAAGTATCTCCGTTCATTCGAGCGAGCCAAATCTTGCGCACCTATGTACGCTTTCTACATTTAGCACAGTAGCATTCGAATGAGCACTTTCGGGATTTTACCACAAGAGACAGCGTCGCTTCTCTCACGTACCTCGCTCTGCGGTTATTTCCGCTCGCTGCTGCATTTGCTTTCGCATCGAGGAATCCGCAGCGGCGCTCGCGCCACTTCGTCGTTCCATGTATCTCGAGCTGGGCGTCGCGTCGGCGCGGCAGTTTTCGACGCGCGAAAATCGTGGAAAAAAACGCCGCATGTGTTCCGGCCTTAACCGGGAGGCCGACTAAGCCTTGGCAGCCATGTTGAGGCTGGGTGGATACGGCAAATACTAGTTTACAATTAAGTGCCTGATCCCCTTCCGTTCGAAATACCGCAGATGTGAAATTGAGCGTCTTATTAAAGTTCATTTCTGCAATAAAGAAACGGCAATCGTAAACTTACTCTGGCGATGCAATTGGATTGCTTAAGATGAAATCGGAAGAGCAAAACCATCTCCATCATGGCGCAAAAATGCGAAATAGTACGGTACGTGCTCTATTCAATTTTACTTTTATAATAAGATTCGCTTCTGCAATTAAGACATTGCAATCGTGGAGTAACTTTAGCGATGGATTTGCATTGCTACAAGGTAAAACCAGAAGATCGAAGCGGTAAAAAAATGGAAGTTCAACTTACATTACTCGCCCTCCGTCGTAACGCTGTTAAGACGGTTCCGTGCGCATCGGTATTTATAGACAAACACCGATCTGTGACGTAAGCACGATGCGGTGGCGCTTCTATCGCCAGCGTGGTCCGACTGGGGGTGAAAAATAGGCTTAGTGCCCATAGGAATACATTGAAGCGAAATATTCCAAAAAGCAGTTTTCTAATTTCACGGGTCATCTGTGATGTCGTTATTCGGCACAGATCCAACCATAAACGCCCTGGAATAGACCGAGGAAGTGTGAAATCTCATTACCAAGGCAAAGTATTTTTAAAACACCGCGAAACGTACCGGGATGCGAGTGAGAGGGCGACCCATAGAAATACATGCAAACACAACGTACCGCAGCATTTTGCTCGGTTCATTAGCGTTGAACCCTTCTCATTTTGTAGGGGGGGGGGGGGGGACGTCTTGTACGACGCCCCGACGTCATGTTGCATGACACACTACATTCTCTTGCAAGTAATGCAAGTCTGACGACTTGCGGGACCGCTCACAGCACGATAAACTGACTGCGCACAGTTGCAGACGACCATGCACCCTCCGTTGTCGCTAGCAGACGCTCCGGAGCTGGAGGCGGCCGCGGTGGGTATCGCCAGATACGCTGTCGTCTGCTGCAATGCGCGAATCTCGTTCGGTTCATATTGTCGTATGGCGTTTGACAACTGCTTTTTAAATGTAATTCTGTCTGGCGCGTATCACTGGAGCGACAGTATTATTAAGCTTATTTACCCTATAAGCGGCAGCATATCAGACTGTAAGCAAAACTGCGCGATTCGCTACACCCAGCTTGCCTTTTGGCGCTGTCTGGATTCATAACACAGGTTATTCGGGGAGTTTTAAAAGTAGACTGCCTCCGTAATGACGCACCCTACTTTATCACACACTTCTTCAAAGCGCTGGTCAACGTTTGATGACCGGCCACCAATTCTGATGCTCTGTGAAATGAGAAAAATGCTCCGGTAAGTTGTGTTTACATGTATTTCTACGGGTCGCCCTCCCAACACCCATACGTTTCGCGGTATTTTAAAAATACTTCGCCTCGTTAATGAGATTTCATACTTTCGTGATGTGTTCTAGGATGTTCATAGTTGCTTTGTACTGAATAACTACATCACAGGTGCCCTGTGAAATGAGAAAACTGCTTAAAATATTTCGGTTCCATGTATTCCTATGGGCGCTAACGCTATTTTTCACCCCCAGTCGGCTGCGACGCCGCGAGCGCCCCCTTTGTTTGTAAACATGGTGTTGGTCTATACATGAAAGCGAAACATTCCAAAGCAGTTTTCTAATTTCACGGGTCATCTGTGATGTCGTTATTCGGTACAGAGCAACCATGAAAATCGTAGAACAGATCACGAAAGTATGAAATCTTATTAACGAGGCGAAGTATTTTTAAAACACCGCGAAACGTATGCGGGTGCGAGTGGAGAGGAAACAGAACTTACCGCAACATATTTTACTCGGTTCAGCAGCGTTGAACCCTTCTCATTTTTTGGTGAACGTCTTGTATCACGCTCCCACATCATGCTGCATGGCATACTACATTCCCTTGCAAGTACTGCAAGTCTGACGACTTGCGGGACCGTTCACAGCCCGATAAACTGACCGCGCACAATTGCAGACGGCAATGCACCACCGGCGCTGTCACTAGCAGACGCTCCGGATCTAGTTCACTGTACTCCGGAGCTGGAGGCGGCCGCGGTGGATATCGCCAGCTACACTGTCGTCTGCTGCAATGCGCGAATCTCGTTCGGTTCATATTGTCGTATGGCGTTTGACAACTGCTTTTTAGATGTAATTCTGTCTAGCACGTATCACTGGAGTGACAATGATCAAGCCTATTTACCCTATGCGGCAGCATATCAGACTGTAAGCAAAACTGCGCGATTCGCTACACCCAGCTTGCCTTTTGGCGGTGTCTGGATTCATAACACAGGTTATTCGGAGAGTTTTAAAAGTAGACTGCCTCCGTAATGACGCACCATACTTTATAACACACTTCTTCAAAGCGCCGGTCAACGTTTAATGACCGGCCACCACTTCTGGTGCTCTCCGAAATGAGAAAAATGTTCCGGTAAGTTGTGTTTACATGTATTGCTACGAGAGGGAGCCCGGACCAGCAAAGCTTTGCCAGGCTTAATCCAATTTAATATAAAAGAAAAGGAGCTAAACGCCCAAAATAAAAAAAAATAATTTAGATGAAAAAAAAAACGTAGACATAAAAATGTAAAAAATGTACATTAAAGATACAAAAGGAAACAAAGATCACAACTGCCTAGTTACAATAGATATATGAAATGGAAAAAGGATAAAGAAAGAAAAAGCGAAACAAAAGCACAAAAAGATAAAGAAGTCCAGGAAAGAAGGAAGCAGAGAAGAAAATGTCCGTGGGTAGCCAAAAACTGCAAAAGAAGAGAGAAGAGAAATATAAAAATTGTGCATTAAGGATTAGCCAATTAGCAAAAAATATAACTTTAAAGTGAATATGCGAAACACACTTCAGCCTAGAAAAAATAAATATATGTATATAAAGAGGTTACCAAAGTCTGCAATGAAATGAGAAAACATAGTATTGAAAAACGTCGCGAATACGAACCGGTGTGACATGATTGCACCGTCACTACGTTGCGGCGAAGCATTCGGCACAACTAGCGGCTGCGGGCGTGGCATTCCTACTCCTTCGCCGCGTCGCGGCGATGTACTAGGCGCCACCAGCCATCAGCTGCTATGGGCGGACATGCCTAACGACAGAGGACGACGTGCACTATCGGTGCCCACCGAAGACGACGTGTCCACGGCCACTCACGCACCACTGACCGTACCTGTGCACAGCAGTAGCAACGCACTGGTCACGACAGTCAGCCCACCGAATGGCTAGATACTGGAGGTGAACTGATGAATCAAACCATCTATCTTCCTTTTTCTTGGGTGGACAACTGACATGGCTCATCGGGCGTGCCGCCTAACACACTCGCCATCGCTTGCACTGAATCGATGTAAATAAAATGAGCACATAATTGGTCATTTCAAGAAAACTGTCAGTTTTTACAATACCAGCGCGCATGCCCACACGGGTAGTTCGGACGCCCTTAAGTTTTGCGTGAGCTTTTTTTTGTGTCTGCGATACCCGTCTGTTTTAAAGCAGAAGCTTTGCTTGCCTTGCAGGTGCCAAGTACTTTGGCGGGCAGAATTTACCTCACCTGCTCCCTCTTGGCAAGTGCTGCGCGCTGAGCGGGTGGAGCTCGCTTCATTTTCTACTTCGCACAACTGGCAAACTATTCGCAACGGTACATATCGGCACAAATATACAACGTTGTCTGACACAGCCTATCAGTCTCCTGCCTGCCCTTTCCCTGCACCGCCGCCGATGGCTATCTGGCTCACCTTGCCCTTCAAAATCCTTCGACACCGTCGCGTCGTCTAGACCCGGTTGTGGTTCCCTTGTGGTTCGCAGATAGCCGTGGAGTAGTCATGTCTTAAACCCAGTGCTTCGGCTTCGTTTCCTTGACGTTCGCAGAGCGTCTTAATTCCAACAGCTTAATTCCAAAATCAACGTTTACGCGCCGTAAGATGCTGTAAAGTTGTTTGCTTTTTGCCACTAAAAAGCTGCATGTGTGTGGGCGCGCGTGTGTGTGCAAATAACTGATGCGCAGGTACTCAATATATTTGAGGCCCCGCATAAGGTTTTCATTGTAGTGAGGAAGCAATCACAATCCCTGCAGCGCGCTGCGAAGAAGCAGACTCGCGACTCTGAAGTCCCGGCGTCGCTTCGAATAGGGGACCAAAGCTGGAGTTTGCTCCGCGACGCCAGCGCTCGGTTTCCAGCGGAGCGGAGAGGAACTACAAAACCTACGCGCATCCGCGCCCGCGCTGCGCGTGGCTGTCTGCGGAGTCTGCGCAGCCCGCTCGCTCGGGAGCGCGTGCTACGTTCAGCCGCGCGTGCACGCGGAGTGGGAGAAGGAGAGTGAGGACGAGGGGGGTTGGTGGCGCGTTCTCGCGCGCAAAGCCAGCGCTCTTTGCCAGTGGGATTTCTTAATTTTGCTTTTTTCTGTGCCCCGGTTGCCATAGAGGCTGGCGGGAGGCATGTTTTTTACCGGTGCTTTTGAAAGCAAGAAATTATGATTAATTGATCGCCCGACATTGTTTTCAAAGAGCGCTTGTCGGCAGGCTCAGACATACAAAAAAAATGAACGCGAATTCGCTGCTTGAAGGCGGGAGGCAAATGACAGGTATCTTGAAGGACTTGAGGCGGCACCTCTTGATGCCTCTGTCCATGTTCACAGAAGGAAGGGTCCAGCCTTCGAGTGCTCCTTCCTTTCCCTTTGTGACTGGTCACTTGAAAGGGGCCTATTCAGCTCTTTGGGGACAAACGTTTTAGGCAGTACTGCCGGCGCCATGGGGCCTGTTTTCGGCGCGTTTAGGATGCGTTCCCTACAAAGGCACAAAGCATGCCGCCTTACCCTTTGGTTCCTGCCGACACCGGCCAGGGGAAGTTCACCGCTGCGGCGCTGCCATCCGAAATCAATGACCTAGCTACCGTTAACGATGAGGGGTTTCTTAACGACCTGGGTCATTCCCCAGAAGCCGAGGCATGCTTTGCGGCAGTTTCCTCTCCACGAGACGAACAGCGAGGAAATGTCTGACGACTTTCCATGCAGACGGGGACATCTCTCCACGGAAACCTTTGTCTTCTTAATTCCACTGTTACGCTGCGCAATTCCTAGTTCAGTTATCTCCTATAGCGAACGCGCAGTTTTGAGCTCCCGAAGCAGGATCGCGTATGAGGATAGGATGATTGACGTAAACTGATAGCATTAATGACGAATATCTGTTTCTTGAGGCCGACCCGGTTCCCCGATGGCTGCTTCAGCACTGCCACTTAGAGAAGTACGACACACGAACGGTACGAGATATCCCCCCCCCCACTTAAAAAAAAACAAGAAAGAAAAAAGAAAGGCCCACAACCATCCCCTTACCATTTCCACACAAGCTTCGCGAAAAAAGTGCGCCCTCATTATTTTCCTTCTGGTTCTTTTCTTTCTTTCTTCTTCCCCCCTCATTGTTAGAGCGCGACGGTGGCCACAATGCGGCCGGAGGAGGAGAGAAACAACCGAGCGCGCGCGCGCGAACACGTGCTAGAAAGCAGCGCGGAGCAGACGACAACATGCTTTTCTATGCGGCGGCTAGCAGACGACGCGGCCGGGCTGCGCGTAGATTTTGACGGGGTCTCCATGGAGGGCGCTGACGCACAGAGCGGCGCAGCGCCCCCTGGCCCAGGTTTTCTCCCCTATACCAGCCCTAACCCCGCCAGACCACCGGAAGAAAGAGAACGAAAGCAAAAACTGCGAACGCACAAAATCTGCGCTCACTCATTCCCCCGGGGAAGGAAAATTCTGTTTACTGCTTGAAGCCATGGGGGAGGGGAGAAGACTGTGTTGGAGGAGGAGCCATGGTGTGGACAAACCCTCAACAAAACTGCCGCGAGCGCTTCCTCTTACAAGGAAAAAAAAAAAAAAAAGGGACTCCGCGAGATACGCGTACGTGACGTGTAGGCTACGTCACCCATGTGTCACGTGATTGCGCATCGTCGACCTGCAAAAACATTCTCCCGCCAGTGATGGCCCTCCGCTAGTGTGGCCATGCCGAGGCAGTTGTCGACTTCTATGTTGTTTAGAAGACAGTCCAGACAGAGGTCGCGCGCCTCATCCATAAGCAGCATATCGGCGTCGGCCAGCACCTAGGTCACATTGTCGTTGTCAATGCGCACCTACAGCAATAATTACCGTAGAGTTAATTCTCTCGCTGGTAAAAACAGTTTCTCGCGATTTGCGCCTCCTGTGCATTAGAGAATGTTGTCTTTCATGGGATCGTAATGCAGGCTGGCTACATAGCGCCGCGAGCCAGTAATCTGATTCCGGGGAACACCTGACCGTTCTGAAAATGACGAACACTTCGTTTTCAAATCTCACGTCTACACCACAGCTCTTGTCACACGGAACGCCTCCGCAGAAACAGTTTTTTTTTTTTGGTAATCCACACCCTTTCTTCTTGAGCGAACTTGATCCTTAGAAGCTCTCTTCAAGCATTGTTAAGCATTGTCATTCTAGCACTGTCAAATCTATTACTTTGAGAGACAGGCAAAATATGAGTAAATTTTCAGTTCAGTTGAAAAAAAAAAGGGATATTTAGTTTTTCCCACGAAAATTGAAAATTTGCAAAAAATAAACACACGTTTAGAAGAGCGTGGACTCATTACCTATATTGCACGAATGACTATCAGACTGCGGATAAATAAATTTAGTCCGTGACTATTGTATCAAATGCATGTGACAAGCGCCAATTAGTTGCAACAGTTGCTAGTGCATGCGTCAAGCCGGGACTAATGCCACTATCATATCTCTTCCAAGGATTTTCACTTGCGCATCTCACCAGCGCCGTACAACGCAGTGTGAGGACTCTTGCCTGTTGCGATTTATCACTAAAACAGTTCTGTTGGCTGAGCAGCGAGAAACTTATGTGTGCCTCGCCATGGACCCATCCGTTAAGAGAACCGCTCAACGAACTCATTCTTCAAGGAATCATTTACACCATGCTTCACTCGCGTGCACTTCGAGTCAGCCAAGCTCCGCGCTGAAGGTATTGAGAAGCCACTACGACGCGGTTCAGGTGTTCACAAACGAAAAGCGACAGATATAGCGCCTTTATTTCCCTGTAAAACAATCATTATTATCATTGTTATTATTACAGTACTTGCATATTGCCCGCTTTTTAAACATAAAATGCTTTTAGTTCTCGCGGCCGGTGCCCTTGAGGGGATGTAGGCAACATTCAAGCAGCGATTTCCTTTCATCTGGGCGCCGCAACAGAACATACTGGCACCGACCGATCGCTCTCTGAGGACTCCGCGTCCTCCCTTGCCACACGCGCGTAGAACGCCGCTCGACGTTGGCCCTTTAAGAGGATGCAGCTCGAAGGGTGTTCCGAGATTTTGTCTGTCACTGCGTTGCGGCGTCAGCTCATGGCATTTATCTCATAAGCAGACGGTTGTACATGGAGCACTCGTACGCGCTGCTTGTCCGTTTCTTATTAGGCCGGCGTCCCTCGTGACCATCGTTCTGAATTTTCACTCCACCACTATCCGAGGTGGTGTTGTTAATAAACCTCTAAAGCGACAGCAGCCCATTACCCGAAACTCTGGTCGCGACGTGTGGTTTGATGGCACCCTAAAAAGCTTTCATGTGTCCACAGAAACAAGTATGAGAGGAACCGCGCTTTTCCTTTTCTGTGAATCAATTAGGGCGAAAACCTTTCTAGGTTCATGGTGAAAATCTCACGTCGGCGAGATGTGTCAGCGAGGTTTTGATTGTGAAAGATACGGCGTTTTTCCTTTCCTGTAAACCAATTTTAGGAACTCAGAGCCCTTTAATGCGTTCAGCGAAACGCTGGTTCTGTTCGACAAGGGGCTCGCGACGTACGCAGCAGCGTTAATAATAATTGGTTAACAAGAAAAGAAGGGCACAGTTTGTCACACTTGTTCTTTGGACACCTGAACAGCGCCGTGATGAAAGGGAGGAAGATGGAAGTGGGAGCGGAAAGAGAGAAAGGGGTGTCATAGTGGAGGGCTTCGGAGTTTTTGCGACCACCTGAAGATCTATAGCGTGTACTGGCATCGCACAGCACACGGAGGCCTCTTCGTTTCACCTCCATAGAAACGCAGTCGACAGCGATCGGAATCAGTTACGGGTACTCCGGAACAGTAGACGGGCACCTTTACCACTGCACCAAGACAGCGGGGCAATGTACAGCAGCAACCCTCAGGCTTTCGCACTTCTCCACGGCCGATGCTGCAGTGCTCTAGGAATATTTATATATATGTAAGCAATTGTATGGCTATGTAGGCGGGTTTCGCATGGACGTGACATTGTCGAAGCATGTAAAAGAGGAACTAGTTCATATATAGAAAAAGAATGGTACCATCAGATAGAGCGTCAAGAAAAGATGTGCAAGTGACAGAATGGTTGATGTGAGCTTATGAGGTAAATTATTAGAGCCAATTAGTGTGTAACTCCGATCGAAGATGGCCGCCAGCCACGCCCGGTTTCGCTTCTCAGCTGCCAGTCACGTGTCTCAGTGGAATGCTCCCTGTCGTTTCTTTGAATGCAGCAGAGTTCACCGGCGTTCTGAAATCGGTGTACTGTAAGGGAAAGGCGCAGTATCTCTTACTCGCGGAACCAAGCAACACGCAGTAGCTGTCACTTGTTTCTGTGAACACCTAACCTGCGCCGTAAGGGAAAGCAGGAAGTGCGAGTGAAATTGAAAAGAGGGAAAAGGGAACCGGTAGTGGAGGGCTGCGGAGTATTTTCGACCACATTGGGATCTTTGACGTGCTCTGACATCGCATAGCAGACGGATGCATCTTCGTTTCGCCATTGAAACGAAGCTGCCGGTGCTCGGTACCGATCCTGGGTACTCTGGCACAGTAGTCAGGCCTCTTAACCACCGCGCCATCGTGGCAAGACGAGAATAAGGTAGGAAACGTTTTGCGGAAATCGATCCGTTTGAGAGGTACACGCCACAGCCCGCCCCTGCCGAAAACGCAACGATTATGCAGCCTCTCGCGGAGGTGACAAGCCGCAACCGGCCGCAACTGCTTTCCTAAGGCCGCGCAATTGCAGGCGATTGCTTCGAAGCGAGAAGAAAAATCATAGAGCGACGCTGAGCACGCGGCACGTTTGAAAAAAAAGAAAGATCACTAGCGGTTCGATGATGCTGGACACCTGAATATCGAGTGGTAGCTCTGTGTAACTTGGCAGTGTGGGAAGACGCGTCGATAGGGGGGGGGGGGGGAGTAGTAGGGTCAGGAGGTCCCATTTCCGCGTCAATACCTGATTATGTTAACTTACTGATTTGCGCTTCGACTCCATCGAAACATGGCCGTCGTGGTGGGGGCTTGAATCCGGGTGCTCCGGTAACGAGCCGAGTGTCTTAACCACCGAGTCATCGCGATGAGTCTTTTTGGTTTTGTGCCGCCTTCATCGCGCACCCGCATATTCGTCATTTTGTTCGACTTAACCGCAAGGTAAAACACTAGACGTTGTGTTCAGCCGGGTGCATCCATGGGACCTCCCTTAAGCCCACTTTCACGAAGCACGAAGCTCTTAAAGGTGAGCTAGCTCAAATGACAGAATCACTCGGCTATACTAATCTGAAGAGATCTGGGTTCGATCTCGGCAGTGGTAAACTTTCGGCGCAGGCGAGACGCAGGGCACCCATCCGCTTTCGGATATCAGTGCATGTTAAAGAATTCAATGTATTCGAAATTAACGGAGCCCTTCTCTGCAGCGACCCTCTTAGTCGATGTAGCTTTGGAACGTTAAGCTGCATAAAAACGTAAGAACAGAGAGTGGCCGCTGCTCTCTACTCTTTCGCCGTGGCGTGGTCTGGCGACTTGAAAATCCAAAAATGAACACAAACTGAAAGCTCACAGTCAAATTGCCATGAAATTGCACTAGGCAATTTTGGGCTTCCGAAGCGAAAGCTTCAATTCGCCATATAAAGCCAACATCGCCGTGCGGACGCGGAGTCGCTGCTGCAAATGCTCTGAGCAACAGGTGCACCAAGCATGACGTTAGAGTTGCGTCACCAGTGCCGCCCACTCCGCAGCCTCGCTGCGCCGAAGGAACTGTGCGCCGCTCGGCCGGCGCAAACTACACAGCCTCGCTGCGCGCGATGCGAATGCGCAGCAGCTACAGATGCGAAGTATCTAACATGCGTGACAGATGCGTCGTGTGTTATTATTTCAGAATTAGCTGCCGCAACAGTATCTGGGGTAGTCGCTATGTATGTGTTAGCTAAATGGGCGACTAACAGGAGGTGAATAAGCTGCGAGAATAAAATGATTTACTACGTGTAACCGTGCGTGCAAGCCTTCGCGACACTCTAGGTTTAACCGGACATAAACCACAGCAAGTTTTGAAGGCGACAACCTTTGTAGGCTCATCGAACGAAATCCCGAGCACGAGATCTGTGCGCGAGATCTGTCATATTCCGCGAGATTCCCAGAAATGTGTTATTAGCTAGCGTTCCTCTCGTCTGCAATCCCACACTTGAACGCGCACCAAGGAACGCCACACGACAGGAGCCGTGGTGTACCGTCCGAACACACACCTGCCGGAGAAAGTGACAGAGACTGCGCCTTAGTTTTCCTGTAAGCCAATTGCATGTAGCACTGCAACGAACGCCGATAAGAAGGCAAATGACAGAAGGTAGGCTTTCGCCATTCGCCTCTTAACTGATATATCAGAGACCCACTCATTTTTTTCCCTCCTTTGTCCTCCACGAAAACAGAACGACGTTTTTTTTTAATAAAATGGTTCCTTTTTTTTTCATGTCTACACATCTCTGTGACATTTCAGAAAGTGCATGGTGATGGAAAGCGCTACCATCACGCCGACTGTAGGTTTTTAAGGTAGCTGCTTGCAAAACCTAAAAGCTCAGTCTCAGCCCTGGTTGTGCTTCTTCCCCGCATTGTACGGTCCTGAACCCAGCGCAAACTTACCTCGCCTGTACAGTAGCATTTGAGGAGGACGCCCAGAGCGGTTTCCGGGACACCCTTGAGCAGCAGCTCCTTGGGTAACCGTATTCCGGGCCGAACGCCGCCCGAACGAAAGGGCTTGCCGTGCACAGGATGGACCGGTTGACCCTGAACATGGAACCATCGGCTGCGCGAATCGAGCAGTCACAGGACCTGTCGCCTCCGGGAAGGAGCGGACCTAGGAAGGTAGGCATGGCTCCCGATCGAGGTGATGACGTGTTGTTGTTGTTGTTGTCCAAATAACTTATGGCACATACCCACAGAGGGGGATCGGCCAAGAATTGGGTAGCAAAGAATTTTTTTTTTAATATACTTGCATAAAAAAAAATATTTGAGGGGTAGAGCAAAGGAAACAAAACGGGAGATAAGTGAAATATAAAATGAAAAGTGGTAACACTCACGGGAGATTGACACTACAATTTTAGAGCAAGTTATGTTTAAATATTTAGCAAGGCAAACGATTTGAGTCCAGTAAAAAATTTTGCATGGCAGTTAACACAGACCTGTGACTGTGCCCAAGGATTGTGGCGCCAAATGATAACAATGTCGGGCTGCTTAAACTAAGGCCAAGCTGTTGCAATGGCCTTTCCATCAACTGCTTTCTCAGCGTAGTAAAGCGGCGGAAAAACAATAAAAAGTGATCTAATGTTTCTTGTTCACCGCAAAATGCGCAGACGGGAGACAGTGCCAAACCAGACCTGTAAAGATAGAAATTTAAAGGTGGGATACGGCATCGCAGCCTTGTTAGTGAAATCTCAAGTTGCCGTGAATGACATAATTTTCTATTCCAAGAATAATTTAGATGCAGGTAGTCATCAGATCTTAAAAGATGTCCATTTTTCATATTTAATAGGACGTTTCTTCGAAACCTCGCTGCGGTGATGTACGCGGTCGCCGGAAGGATAGATAATACGGGGCCATTAAGGGACTCTTTTGCCAAATTGTCAGCATATTCATTTAAAGTCACATTGCTGTGGCCTGGAACCCATACCATATGTACAATCTTCAAATGTCTAGGGATCAGGGAGACAAAGGTTTTTACTATTGCAGAATCCACCGACGAAGAGAGAGATGAACACAAGGATAGAGAGTCGGAAATTACTGCCACTTTAGAAAAAGAGGAGTCTAATTTTCGTAAAGCGAGTACCACCGCCAGAAACTCTGCCTCAGAAATTGGGGTGAAGTCCGGAAGCCGGACAGAAAAAGACCAGTCTAAATGTGGACAATATATACCCACACCCGCCTTTTCATTACTTTGAGATGCGTCAGTAGCTACAACTAAACTAGCAGAAATACTTCTTAAATGGTCTTCTAATAATCCGTTTAGAATAACGGATGATAAGTTTTTAGCATTATTCGGGAATATGTCGTCAAAGACAATTTTAATAGATGAACCGATGGTTTGTATGGGTAGAATACTAGGAATACCGAGAAAGCCATGCGCAGTCTTCTTTTTCTTTGCTCAACAGTCCGCGAGCGTCACGTTCAATCGTTAACGTCGTCTTCTCCTGGCCTCCGAACTGCAATATACTGACGCAGCCCGCGTGAGGTTGCCTGTGGCGTTGCATCGAGCGTTCCGTTGAACGTGCTCTGCGACGCGTCGACGCCCGTCTCTCAAGTCCAGAACAGCGTTCGTGCTGACCGGTGACGTCATCACTCAAAAGGGCTTACGGACAAGAAACTGGGTTTTCCTGGATTTGAAGATGAGACGTCTTGTGTTCCTCGCGTCTGCCTCGTCTGTGACGCGACATGGTGTAGGAAGTTTCCGAATTAGTGTCAGGAAAGTAACCTCATGCCATCTTTCATCACTGTCAATCTCTCTGCAAAGACATGTGACATCAGCATGCCAGGTGACGGGTTAAAACTGTCTTCCTCCAGAATCTTTGCCATTGAGCCGCCATCACACATCAAATTTGAAAGAACATCCGAGTGGCCAGCGGGATAGCAAGCATTCGACGACTACCGATTCGGTTCGGGATTGAACGAACGGAGCGAGGAAGCTGAAGTCCGGATTCACCTTTACACTATGGGAAGACAAGCGAGGACGATATTTCAAACCTTCGGCTCGTCGGAAGACGACGCCAAAAGAAAAACGGCGTCAAGGAGAAGTTTGACAATTATTTCGTGGCTGCTTGCAATGTCGTATACGAAAGCCCTTGCTTCCACTGAAAATGCCAATATCCGAGCAGGTCCTTCGGCCACTTAGTCCCAGCCACGCACTTGTAGACAGGTGCGACTTCGGCAGCTTCAAAGAGACAATGATTCGCGACCACTTTGTTGTTGTCCTCAGGGATGGAAAGCTCTCTGAAGCGCTGCAAATGGACGCCGCCTCACACTGTTAAGCGATGTCGCCAAGGCCCGTCTCAGAGAAACCGTACACAAGCAGAAGCAGCCCCTACAGGACAGCGGCTGAGGTGCGTTACTTATGACAACGGATGCAGACGTGGACGCCATCCATAAGGAGAGCGAGAATTCTCAGCCTCTTCGAAAGGAGCGCCTCACAACTCAAGACAAAGCTCAGTAGTACCTTTTCTGCTGGCAAGCTTCGCATACAAGGATTGCCTAGCTGTAAGTGCTACCACATGGTATGTGAAGGAACATTTCAGTGTGGTCTGTCGCAAGAACGACTTCACACGCAGGAAGGTAGGACTGTTTTCCCTTGAGAAGGACAATGCATTTTACTTTCTCCGTACTGTTGGCTATCACTCAGCAAGCGCCAAGTTCATTGAGTTTTTTATTAACGGATGGCCGACTTCAGCGAAGATCTCTGCAGTGAGGCGACTCGGACAATAAACAAAAATCAGATACACTACAATGTTTACCATGCCCAATGGTGGCAGAGCGCCGGCGTCAGTCCGGAGGACTTCTCAATGTGTTCAGGCACATCAAATGGGTCCAGGTGCACAACGCCCCCAATGTACAGCTTCTCATTGTAGCGCTGTTTATCCGATTACGACAAGCTTTTCACGTAGCCCGACATTGCTGCAGCGCACACTACATTCCTTTTCAAGCGCTGCCAGTCTGACGATTTAAGGAACTGTTCACAGCACGATAAACTCACTGCGCACAGCTGCAGATGACCATGCACCACCGGCGCTGTCGCTAGCAGACGCTCAGGAGCTGGAGGCAGCCGCGGTGGGTATCACCATCTGCGCCGTCGTCTGCTTCAATGCGCGATTCTCGTTCGGTCCTTATTGTCGCACGGCGTTCGGAAACTGCTTTATATACGCAATTCTGTCTAAGATGTATCACTTGAGCGCTGGTATTATCAAGCTAATTTACCTCATGCGGCAGCATATCAGACTGTAAACAAACTGCGCGATTCGCTACACTGAGCGTGCAGTGAGTCTTTTGGGGGTGTCCGGATTCACGACATATCTAGATCATTAAGGAATATTTAGTAGTAGACTGCCTCTACAATGACACAGCATATTTTGTCACACACGTCTTCAAAGCGCTGGACAAGGATAACGACCGGCCACCACCTCTGATGCTCCGCGAAACGAGAAAAATGTTGCGGTAAGTTCTGTTTATGTGTTTCTATGGGTCGCCTTCCCGAAACGCACACCCATACGTTTCACGGTGTTCACCTCGGTAATGAATTTCATACTTCCACGATCTGTTCTAGGATGGTCATCAAATAAAGACATTATAGGTGCCCTATAAAATGAAAAAACTGCTTTGGAATCGTTCGATTCCATGTACTCCTATGGGTGCTAACCCTACTTATCATCACCAGTCGGCTGCGGAGCCGCGAGGCTTGGAGTGGTATAGAGCAATATTGAGCAGTGTAACGACCGGCGCCGGAGAGCGGCCCGCTTTTGCGATAACAGCCACCTACTTCCGCGAGAGGGCGCGACGTGCTACAGGGGTGCCGCGTTCGCCGCTCGGCGGGTAGCGGCCGCGGAGGTAGCGGGGGTACGGGGAGGCGCGCGGTGCTCTATGGAGCTATTTTCACAAGCTGTGCAATTGGTACGATATTTGATAAAGAGGCTACCTATTCCTGGTGCTTAAACTGATCCCTGAAATTCCTTTACATTTCTCTGGAGACGCCATGCACGGTTGGGTGTCCCTTTTGAGCAGCGCGACATTTTTGCATCGCTATTTGAAACTCCTTCAACGCTTCTTCTTCCTGCGGTCAGTCTTAAATAGTCCAGATGACAGATTTGTACTAAATGTTTAAAACGAAGCGTGGTGTTTTGCATTCGTTCTTCCCGTAAGGTAATACATGCTGGTGCCGAGGAGCGCTACTAACACGCGGAGAAAAACAGTATACATGCGAATCAAAGCTTGTGCTTTCTAAGGCCTCTTTAGGAACACCTTATTTTTTACGAACCTTATTTACTAACATGTGTTACATTTTGCAGCTCGTGCTTATAAATACATAACAGAGTTTACCATAAACCGTTAGTAATCTGTAATATATCTACATAATCGGTGTTCTTTCTGTGCTCTAATCAGCGCTTATAGAAATAACAAATACAGTGCGTGAGCAAAACACATTTGTTCATAACCGTGCTAATTTAAAGCACGGCGGTATTTCAAGGATTTATTCTTTATGAGTGATTAATAAATGCATAAATCGCGGACATTTAATTTGTTTACGTGCCGTTTACCAATAGGGTGAACCAGCTGTACAGATGAAAAAAAAAAAAGTCAATTGCAGCTAGAGCAATTGTTGAGAAAAAAGATGAACAATTAAACCTGTCACACACGAGGAAATACATTCATAGTGGGCACTTGAGTGCGGACTCTTTACTAGCATCAAATGGCAGATGTACAGAGCAAAAAAAAAAAAAAAAAACAATTGCGCGTCGTCTATGATGCAGTTCTTGGCGCGCACCGAGAGAAAATGAAAAAAAAAAAAAAAAAATGCGAAAACGTTTAGGAGCCCCTAACGCTGAAGCAATTAATATAAGGCCGGATTCAACTGCGGACACTAATGCGTGCTTATTCTTCGAGCGTGTGATTCGTAATATGAGTAATCAACGGGATATACTTGCCAACTATAGCTACACACCTATAATCGGGCTACTTGCCGGTTACACTTTGCAGAACTGATCAGGCTATAATTGTTCCCCCATGAAAACTATCACAAGGTTGATATTACACTTCAAAGGGAATTTAATTATTTTCCCCTTTGGCAGCTCTTGTCGCGGTTAGCTGACTAAAGGGAGCAGACGCAAAACACCTGAAATTTAATTACTTCAAGTGTGAGCTTTCTGGTCCAGCTGAAATGTTTGAACCTCCACACTTTACAGAAAGGTTGCAAAATCTGAAGTGCAAAGATGTCCAGAAGGACCACCCGAGTCAAATTTTGGGGTAAATTGTGACCTAGCTTGGAGCCTATGGCCCAATTTTGTTTCTTCCTGCGTAATCGAGTGCCGGCCCCACAACCTCTCTTTCGCCGAATGTTAGGAGCCGCATACTCACAATATGAAGTAATATACACATTTTGATGTTATAAGAATGATCTAGCGGAAGCGTATTACAAGCGCGCACTACAGCCTCTGCGTCCCCTATCTTTCTGTCGTTCTAACTTTTTCAGAGCAATTCTATTTTTTTTTTTTTTTTTTGTATGTGCACCCAAAAAGGACTAGGTTGATTTTCTGGGGGCAATGATTGCATATTACCGGTTGCTGAGCACGCAAAATAAAAACTATCTAGAATGAAAGCATTTTCTGGAACAATTAAGTTATCGTCAAATTATCAACGCCTTGAGAATAAATGTCTTATGTATAGCGCACATCTCTGGGTATTTAAAGCTACTGGTTACAAGAAGGTTCCAGCTTATTTAAAAAAAAAAGGGTTTTTAATTAGATTAGTCTACAGTTTCACAAAGTTGTAGAGCCTTAAATTTTGACGCTTATATCTTTATACGCGTTCGGTTGCACGCCCCGCTTGTCGCCTCTTTGTGCACTGCTTTCCCCTTCCCAGGTCCTTATTTGGTCCTTCATCTCGGTTGTTTCCTTCTTTTTTATTGCGTATATCTTCATTGTTTATCGTCTTTAGCTGCCTGCATGCTTTCTTCTCCGTCGTGCGTTTGCCGTGCCGCTCGAAAATTCCAAACCTTTGTTCACATTCGCGGTCGCTGCTTTCACGGCGCAGCGTGCCTTCCACCTCTTTCTCCCTCCCTGCTAGGCGACACATGTTTTTGTTTTCCGATGCATCCTTTACCTCCTACTTCTTCCACCTTTCCTGACCCACTGTGCTCTGTTATTCAATAGCCAACTTACCTGGTGTGTCGTTCGATTTGATGCCCTTGCTATATCTCTACCTCCATGCGGGGTAGTCCACATTTAATTCATTCGAACTGAGAGCTGACTTTTCTTGTGGCTTCAGGTGACAGACTGTAGTCGGCATGGTTTTCGTATGATACAACAGAATTTACTGCTTTGGACTGTTTTAGTAATGGGTTACCGATGACGAGGTTTATTTAGTCGGCGCTCGAACGCACCTGCTGCACGTTTTGACTTCTTCATACATCCTGTCTCCACACTGCCTTCTTTTCAAAACGAATGCATTCCAAAACGAGAATTAGGTTCTTTAGGACTGCAGAAGCAAGCTGTATGCCGAGTGAAGCGTGCTGTGAGAGTCTGAATTCGTACGCCGCTCTCCAAGCTGTTCTCTTCGGAGCCCAACTGCTGTCATGTTGCTCCCCGAGGTGTTGCCAACGGCCAAAATGGAAAATAAATTAGGCGATTGCGAACCGTACTGAGCCCCGTTAACCAGCATATTTGTAAAATGTTGACGCTAGCAGATCGAGACGACGCACAGGCAAACAAGAACGTAGAGTGCGCGCGGTAGCCGCCCAGACGGCGCGCGGTATCCGCGCGGCACCCATACGGTTGACACAACAGTTTCTGCGGCGCCTCCGTCATCGCAAAAGCTCCCCCCGCTCCCATGCATTTCACAGTGCGGTCGACCCACTGTCCAATATTCTACCTGAATCGGTCTGCGTGGGGAAGAAGCGGGAAGAGAAACAGCGGAATAAACGCTGCTTCCTTCTCAGTGCAAAGGCGTCTTGAGACTCGGCCCCTTACAATCCCATAACAATTGTGGCGACGGGGTGAAATTTTTTTCAGGCTTTGCACTAAATCCTCTGCAACTGCCGACCTTCGGAGTATTTAACCATTCCACGGGGAGGGAGCAGCCTGGACAGAGTATCTTGAGCAAGTTTCTTTCATAGAAACTCGCTCTTTCATAGAGCGAGTTTCTTTTCTTTCATAGATGCCGCTGTCAGCTGCAAAAAAAAAAAGCGGTGTTTGGGATCTTTCCCCATGATTAGGCATGGAGCTATTCTTTCTGCATCCCGGATTATATTTCTATATTGTTTGCGCAATGTTTAGCTTTTCGATTGGCTCTACACAAAATTCTGTGTCATGTCACACGTTATCATTTTTGCGATTATCAGTTTGAGCCTCGATTGAAACTTCACAGGTTAGTTGAGCCCTTTACTTCGACTTTTTTCCATGCACTTTGAAAGAGGCTCGTTTTGACTTATTCGATACTATAAATATCTGTAAATGCATTTAGTGTATCGGTATCAGGTATCGAGGGCTGAAAATGAAAGTATAGGAGTATCGGTATCGAAAATACATTTTTGGTGTATCGTGTATTTAAACGATACTCGATTCTCCGCAGAATATTGAAGCCAGTGTGTGTCAGACATTTGGTCGACGGCGCTCGCTCAGGCGCTAGTACAAACTGGGAGGCATCTTTGCTTGCAGTGCACCCTGATTTCCCTCCTGCTCGAAGTTTCCTTCACAGGCTCCGTCTTCTTAGCCTCCATCTATCCATGCTCTATTTGTTTAAAGCTGAAGGAGCCAATTGCATGTAGGTGCTCATGATATTGTTTACTTGTGAGCACCGCGTGCGTACCACGAAGCCGCTAAGCCGTTAACAGACACGCAGAAACAAAGAACTCCTTGTCCGCCTCTGAGGCATGTGATTCTTGTCAAGCGGCATGCTACGTGTACTGACGAACTCAGTAACTTATGCACGACCATAGCTCTCCAGACCCTTGAGCTTCGCATGTCGGCTCTGCTTGGCGACAAGAATATGAGCGTCTAATGCCTCAGTCTCGCACGATGCAGTCGCCGGTCTTGTAGTTTACAGCGTTTGATTCGAAAAAAAAAAAAAAAAAACATCTTTCTTCCACTAGGCTTTATCTGTAAAAACTATTGCAGCTAAAATATTAAGAAAAATACGACGTAAAAGCTATGTAACCGCACTTTCCCAGCACATAAATTTCAATAACAAATACACGATCAAAGAATTTTCGCCAAAAACATTTCAGCGAAACGTGAACAAACCTTGCGAAGATACGTTTGTTTCTTAAAGCGATAAACTGTTAAAATGTTTTTGAAATATGCGAATTGATTGGCGTTATATTAGCTACTCTCTCTTAAAAAAAGAACACTTCTCTCTTTTATCTAAACCAGACTAAGTTCTCGAGAGGCGCTAGTGAATCTTGATTTTGTTAACTACATTCAAGATCATCGAGTCGACGCTCTTATCTTCTGGTAAAGGGCCCAGTCATCAAATACAACAGTGAGGCGTGCTCGTCCAATTATATAGAGAGGCTTCTCTTATTTGCCTTGCTTACAGAACGCCCACATCGCGGGACTATTTCGGAACTAATAAAAACGTTCAGGCATTTGATTTTTGTTCTCATCTATGTTTTAACAGATAATGTGAGCTTCAAATGTCTGCTATCGCACTAATATCAAAATACCTGCTCAGTTGCCAAAGAGCACTCAGCACTGAGCCTTATACCAAAGAAAAAACGGAAGGGGTCATCGCGTAAGTAACGTGCAATATATGAAATGTAAAGCAATAGAAGTTCCAGATTTAATGTAGCCAAGTGCTCACAAGGTGGTTCGTGCGAAGAACACTAGCTGAAAGAAATTGTTCGCTAGGCTGCTTGTCGAAGCTTTGTAACCCTGGCTTCAATTCGATGTGAAGTTGTGACTAAGGCCAGCTGCCCAGACAGCGGATCTTCAATAAATTCGTGCTGTCGGGTTCCTTTAGGCCCTTTTAGAGAAACTAAAACTGCGTATAGGTACCACAGAAAGTTATAAAAACCATGGTAAAAATTTTCCAGCTTCTCTAATAATATTACCGCCTTTATCATATTGGAATTTCAGAGATGTATCGAATATACAGTATCGAGTAACTGTATCGGAAAACAATTTCGCTTCTGTATCTTGTATCGGTATCGGAAATACAATTTTTCAAGGCATCGAGTATCGGTGTCGAAGATACTTTTTCGAAGTATCTTGACCAGCCCTGGCTCCTAATGCGTCCACATATCCAGTCTCTAAATTCAGTGCGCTGTCGATTCATTGACTGCAGCCGCTCCAGCACAAATCCGTCAGGCTATGGGATTTCTTATTCAAAACCAGTGATTATCAGTACTTAGCATATAATTGGAACGTCCGCTCATGCAAAACCACTCTATGTGCGGTTACAATCAGGCTGTTCTGGTGCAGGATTCCGAGTTCGAATTTTTATCTACCGAGATGTGGGTGGACACCGAAAATCCTATGTGACTCATTGGGGAAGGTTGAATCTATGAAGCATTTCCTCCTATCTTGCATGAAGTTTGCCCTCCACAACAAGCTTTACTTAGGCGCCTCTCTCCAGGTTAGGCTTTCCTTTCTCTCTACAAGTGCTAGCATCGTTTGGTGCGAGCGGCAAAATATTTTCTTTTGGCTCGGTTGGCGGGATTGTCCATGATTACATAATTAAACCTGGTAGGTTGAATTTCTTGCACTTCCAAATTTCTTTGAGATCTTCTTTTTTCTACAAAATGTTGTTTTTACTTTGGTTTAAATGCGCTTCTGTAGTTTGTCATCTCTATATTTTTTTAAATTCCCGCTTTGCGCTACGCTACTATTTTTGCCATAGTCGTATCTGAAACTTTACTTGTATACGCCGTTACACCTTTGCCAAACTCCCATGTAGGTATGTGCCAGGTTTCAAGAGGCAAAGGGGAAGAAAACGAAGTTGGCTCTCGAGCGTTTGCTGATGCCTCCGAGATCACCCTCACGCGCGTGTTTCTCTCCGGCCGTTCCAATCGGCGCGCGCCCCAGCCAAATGTTGTAAGTTTGCAGTTCCTCCAGGCGCCACCAGGCGGCAGTGCGCGCCAATGCGTCGTAAAATCCCTTGATAATTTGAAAGTAGCGACACTCTCCTCCGCGCCGCGCTTTCCTCCTCGATTCTCCTCGCGCGGCGGCGGCGAGCGCTGCGCACGACACGCTTTTTCCCCCTGACGCCCGCCGGCCGGCCGCAGCAGTGAGTGAAGCGCGAGCTTTTGGGCCAGGTCTGCGCTCCAGGAGTGCACGAAATTTTTGAAAAATTGCGAGAAAAGCATTGAGAATGCCGATAGTAAAGTTCATGAATTGATTGGTTTCTTCTTAGAACTGTTTGAATGGGGAATACTGATAAACAAAGCTTTCAGGCGAGTTCTGTGCTACAGACACTTTTTAAGTCTCATGATAAGGTTTTACTTTGTGCACTTAATCTAGTACTGCCTCTGACTTTGTGTTTGTTTTTTTAGAGCGTGAAATCTGTCACCGCGGTAAAACTTCAGAAAACGATCCAGGCTGGTGCTTTGAACTTCAAGATTAGAGAAGGTTAAAGCAGGACTTAGTCTATTTCGCTACTGTCAAGCTATCTCTCTAAGCATAGTATATGTCACGCGATCAACCATGAGATTGGATTATTGGTTAATTGTACATGCATTTCAATCAATTACTGGGCCAAATTAATTGATATTTAGTAAATTGCAATTAAAATCTAAATTTTAGCTGCAACACCGAACCGTATACCGTTGGAAAGCTTAGGCCAAGTGTAATGGCACTGTGCTAGTTAGCGATCCGCGATAATCTGCGTTCATTAGTTAATTTTGTATAAAATCAAATTTTGAGCTGTTCCTTGCTGCTTCGAGGCAAGGAACAGGTTTGCCACGGCAGTCTTGATATGATGCTGATGGAGGAATTAAATAATTTTATGAGTACGTGGCCCCTCACTGACTTCGCGTGTGGTTAAAAGACAGCAGGGTACACTGGGAGAAGTGGTGGGCCCTATTGCTGATACACTGAAGTTCTGGGGCAAGCATGCTGTGGTCTCATGCGCTGTGTAAAAGAGCTTGATTTCATTGAACGCAACAATCAAATAAAAAAATTACAAGGTGCACATAGGTCTTCAACGTGCGGAAATGAGAAAGCATATAACTGCCAATTCATTAACTATCGCTATCCTATCTATCACTATATCTACTAATGCCAGAGACCTATCGTAACTGTCACTATCCGCAACGAACACTATCACCTCACTATCCGGGCCTATTACTATAATTTACTATTATTATCCGTAACAGTCACCATCATTACCTATCACTATTCATAACCATCACTATTTAATCTGATGCCGTCCCATGACCCATTGATATACTTCAATTTTCATTGACTTACGTTGTCAGTCATATCTCTATTATCTCATAATATCTGACGAGACAACTGTACATTGACTTTTAATTCTTATACTTTCTTGTTTTCTCATAAATGGAGGTGGGAAAAGAGCAAGCCACAGAAATAACTGACTACTATCAGCGCGAGGTTCATGTCTCTGTCGAGGAGGCTTCCTTTACTTCAGGACAGGTCGGTGAGAGAAAATTGATGGAACAGCGTTTGGTCTGTTTCTTTTTTTCGAGTTCGTGTAATATTGGCGGCTCAAACTGGTCTTCAGTGAAATGTAGCTAGAGCATAGAGCGATGAGATAATTACTCAGGCTAGGTGAAAAAAAAAATCTTGCATACAATTGAAATGAGTAATATGTTACAGTGTTAAGAATTGTTGCTCGCAAAATGTTCCCCTATTTTTACATAATAACTATAATCATCATTGATTGTTTAAGTTTCGTAAATACAGAAAATTGATGCAATGATTCCGGCTGATTTGACATCGATGGGATAACTTTTCTCGCAATAAATGAATACGCGGAATCGCGCTTTTAGAGCTCCAGCTTTCAAAGCGAAGGTAACCTGCCAACGCCTAGTAGTCACGGTCAAAGTGAAGCGTGTGTGATCATATGAACACCTCCTGCACATTGGCCGTATCCCTGATAAAACGAACGCATATTTTTTAACCCACGCGTGCGTCGAAGCATGGCAAGACACATTCAAGAATTGAAAAAAAAAAAAATGCCATACGACCTAACTAGTGCAGATTACCCGCAACACCTCGGGCTTACTTGCCAAAGTTTTTCAGGGCCAGCATTCATTGCTCCCGAGTAACCGACGCACACTACAAGTAAAAGCTGGAAAGGCTAGCTCCTCTACAAGCCCGAATTTTGATTTTTAGTGAAGGAGGCCAGGGATCCTAGCATAATCGCGACAAATGCAATCGAGAGACTGTAATTTTCCAGTTATTTCTGACAGCAAAAAGCAGATTATAGCGCCCTGTTTCTGACTGTACAGAAGTCGGAGCGTGTTAAATGATGGAGCCTTGGAGCCTCGCAGAATATTCAGCATGCTGCAGAGGACAACCTTATTTTTATACAATGAACATGCTGCCGCCGCAAAAATATTGAGCAGCAAGCAGGAATAAAAAACGCAGCGTCAGGTGACGCGTTATTACGGGGAGTGAGAAAGGCACTCGACGTCGCAAACAACTCTGTTGTTTCTAGGAATAAACGTCTTTCGACTAATCTTGTGAATCCATTGACTCGTGCGCAAGCCGTCACGCTTGCCTTGAGATATCATGAATACCGCATAACCATCTTCAGGTCGCTTGCTGCAGTTGTACGCGCAACAGCACGGCATAGAGCTTGCACGCTGCAATATTCGCTCGCCGAGACTGGGAGAAAAATGGCGCGAAGGAAAAAGAAAACACAAGGAAAACGCCGGACGCGCGTCGGTTTCCAATGGCAACGGCAGGGAGACCAATCGTCGCTCAGGAAATCGGGCGGAGAGCCGGCCTTCAGCGAAGGGGCGCGCAAGGGGCGAGGAGGAGGCGAGATAGTAGCGCGGCGGCGGCAAAGTTCAATCGTTGGCGTAACTTTCAAAGTATCAAGGGGTTTCAATGCGTCGATGCATCGTCCAGCCCACTCGCGGCGTATCTCCGCTGGCGGTTCTCTCGTTTTTTGCGCGTATACATTGACGAACGAGCGTGTCACGCAGCCTTTCATTTTTAGCTGGTTTTCCAGCAAAAACTGACCGCAAAGTGTGTTCGAAATGTTTCACAATTTAAGTGTTGTGTTTATTACCGAAGCGGAGGGTTGATGTTCTTGCTGCCTTCACATAATGCGTTCCGTTCTACTTAGAATTTACGCATTGTGCTCGTGTAGATAGTTTTCTTTGCTTGTGAAACAGTTACTCGTCAAGACTACCTCGTGTAGGTGGTAGTCTTTGAGTGCCTAACGGTCACTCGTGAAGCCGGCAGTCAATCAACGTTACGAGCGTATGCTCGAGTGGTCAAAGGCATGCATGTTTCTCAGCTGCAAGGTCTTGTTGCAGTTTGGTGAACTGATGAGACATTCGTTTTCCTCCCCATTTTTAATCCTAAGGCTTCTGAGCTTGCTTGCAAATATAACAAATTGCAGTGGAGCGTACATCGTTACATTCCATGTGTAGCGTACATGTCGCAATCTTATGTTGCTTACTTCGAGAGGTGCTCTCTTCTAGCTTTGTGCACCAAGAAAGGACCACGCCACTGAAACAACGAAGATAATCAAAGGAAAGTTGCTTAGGCCACAGCTAATCAACGCAGGAAAAATAGTAATTGATCAAGCAGCTTACCGGAAAAAAAGAAATAAAACCTGCTGAGCAAGATAGGAGCTGCGTGTTTAGTTTGCCTGTTTTATCTTTGCGAATAGAAAACTACGCAAGTA
Source organism: Amblyomma maculatum (assembly GCF_055883805.1). Classification (NCBI taxonomy): domain Eukaryota; kingdom Metazoa; phylum Arthropoda; class Arachnida; order Ixodida; family Ixodidae; genus Amblyomma; species Amblyomma maculatum. Next base: position 5,318,284 of record NC_139344.1, on the reverse strand, counting down.
GTCATCATGTGGTGATTGAACTTTGTAAATAAAGAAATGTCTAACAAAACTTGAAGTTGGGCTAGATGGTGCATTGTAACTTGACTGAAGATAAAGCGCACGGGAAGACACACACAAGAGAAGAAGCGTGTCCTGTGTCTTCTTCTCTTGTGTGTGTCTTCCCGTGCGCTTTATCTTCAGTAAAGAAATGTCTGTGTGTACTTCTTGATTGTGCTTGCCCATATTGTTTTTCTCTTTGTCCACCTCATGAGCTTTGTAAATAAAGAAACATGTACGTCTTTTTTAAATTGCTCACAGTGTTTGCCTCGTAATTTTGTTCAGAAAGTGGCTAGTATCATTACAACCGGCGGAGGTTTAGTGCCAAAAATGTTCTGATAAGTTTCGCATATCATTGAAAGGTAATGAAAAATTGCTAAATAGTGTGGCAGGCGTGTATGATAGTGCCATTCGATAGTCTAATCATAATTCGTTTGAATTAACCCATTTGGTCGGCTTGGCCCTCTGCGTGTATAGGCATAGGAGTAAAAATTAAAAATAAAAGCACTGCACCCAGTCTGTAGGATATGCAAACAAGTGAAAACAAGAAATAAGCTGAAACTCGCGTGATAATATCGCACATTTATGCTATGGCGGGCCGCGTAGTTTACAAACGAGGTAATAGCTTCTCCTCACTTTCGATCGCATAAGCTGATCCGTTTTTATCGGGATCACTTCCGAAAACCTCGCATATACTCATATGACGGCAGAGGTGCCTGAACATGCCCCGATTACCCTCAACCTTTATCGAACCTTTTTTTATTACGCAAGCTTGCCGTAAGGCATATTATAAAAACACATGTAAATTGGTTCAGTAAGGACTCTATCGAACTTGCGTGCTTACGATCTTCCAAGGCTGCTTTAAAACCGTGCGAGAAAAAAAATAGCTATCGTGACATGCATCTAAGTAAGCAATAATCATGTGGCTGTGGCGGAACCATTTAGAGAATTGCATTCGTGCGATGGATGTTTATGTAAGTCGCCGCACTCATAAATACTGTATTTAGCGAGTTAATGAACCTGCAAATGTACGGCATGTATATACACACTGACTAAAAAAAAAAGTTAAATTAAAACAAGAAAGCGCAATGTACAAGAAAGACTAATAGTCAACATTGCTCAACTCCTAAGCCTATTCCTAGCGCATGCAAGGAGGACGACGATGTGAATGACATGGAAGTGTGTTTACAAATGCCGACTCTTTTGACTGCGCGCCTTTCTAGCTCCTTCAAGCACTTTCACCTTAGGAACAATATTATCGGCAACTATACATAGTGCACTAAAAATTAATTTCTAGCTCACTTTACCGCCAACGAAAGTCATAGAATTTCATATTTAATAAGAACTCAATCTTTTAGTAATTGTAACATGTTCCCATAGTGCGCTGCCAACTTGTTTTCGCCTGCTCGATAAAAAAGACTTTTGACGTCTCTCTTATCTTACATGCGTAGCCAAGGTCATTCACAGGTTAAAATATACATGAAGGCCAGTAAGAATGCTCTCATTTTTTTCTCTTTGCTCCCTAGGAGAGACGCATGAGTGCAGATGCAAATTAGCGTTCTCCACGATCGCTTGCAGCGAAATTTGCGCAATCTGCTTATGTTTTATTAATATACTGGAAATTTTTTTATTCGAATGCGCGTCACTTATTATGCTTATTTTACACCCCTCATTGCCGATTCAACTTTGGGACATTAAACTCCATGTACCACATATACTTAAATATCCTGCTCAACCAGAGCTACGTTGTATGTGGATATTTAATTCTTGTGTTAATGACCTTCAAAAAGAAAATTTAAGACTATGAGAAATAACGCTGCGGGACTGCCCGGATCATAACGGTGTTACTATAGAACGGGTGTTGAAAAATCCCTCAAAACTCGCGAAAGTAAAAACTAAGAAAATCTATTTTGCAATTAATTCCGCGTGCCTGTTATATCGGCCATATCGCGCTGGATTAACCGCTCAAGGTAATTACAATTACCCTCACAGCAGCTTATTCTTTTTCTGTGTGAATATATGCACGGGCAGTACTGCAGGTGAATCGAACTAGTGCAGCTTCCCTGCGGAATTATACGCACACGGAATATCGCGTCTAAACTTCTTATAACTTGATAGTATATCAAAACGGGCACGAGCTGCAGGCGTTTATTGTTACTGCTATCTTCGTCGTGGCACCGAAAAGTAATCACGACAATTAAGGATTGCAAACGAACTCATCTAGTTGCAGTGCAGAAATGTAACGCATGTTAATCCGTCACCGAAGTCTACTTGTCGCGCTCAACACCGCTTCCCTTCGCTCTCACCTTTATCCGACCGCAAGAAACATGTTAAAACAAATGCCATTTTGTTTTTTGCGCGTGCAATCAACCGCACCACAGATTGCGGAAATATCGGGAATTATGCCCGAAAACGCAGCAAGCGCCGTGCATCCAATGCAGACGGTTCAGGCTTTTGCCTACACCACGAAAGTCACTGCTGTCGCCAGCGCCGCCGCATCTCCACTGACGTCACGGGCTGACGCTTGTCTATAGACCAACACCGATCTGTGACGTAAGCACAATGCGGTGGCGCTTCTATCGCCAGCGTGGTCCGACTGGGGGTGAAAAATAGGCTTAGCGCCCATAGGAATACATTGAAGCGAAATATTCCAAAGCAGATTTCTAATTTCACGGGTCATCTGTGATGTCGTTATTCGGCACAGATCCAACCATAAGCGCCCTGGAATAGACCGTGGAAGTGTGAAATCTCATACCAAGGCAAAGTATTTTTAAAACACCGCGAAACGTACCGCGATGCGAGTGAGAGGGCGACCCATAGAAGCCGTCGAGCGTTTTGGATGACTCACGATATCTGTCGGTGTTGACATGGGTGGAGTACGAAGAACTGTATCTAGGAGCGCGTACGTGACTTTTTTGAAGCCTACCCTACTGAAAATATTGTACAAGGCTCTGCGTGGTTATCTGTGCATGGTTATCGACCCGCACAGCGCGAGAATGTGCGAACAAGAATGAGCGAACGAGAATGAGCGAACGAGAATGTGCGAACGAGGATGTGCGATAAGAGGACGCACGATGTGTGCACGGTGGGAGAACGTGCAACGTGCTCACGGCGCGAAGGCGTGCACACTGTGAGGACTTTTGTACCCGTGTGTGTGCGGCAAAATTTGTGCATAGCTATCAACATTCAGAGTGCATGGATGTGGGCACTCAAGGCCCCAATATAGTCCGATGTAACGCGCGCGTGCGCACGTCGGCGAAAAACCGAGGTCTACAGTCCAACGGCACGGCGTGATGAACGTAGCGAGCGCGAGCCGACGCGGCCTAACGTCGCCGACGCGCAAATAGAATCTCGCCTATTTCTCGCCGACCGCGTCAGCCGCGTCGGCCACACATTCTAGCATTCCTCACGCGCAGTGAAGATGGCGGCTTGCATGTAGACAGAGACCATGCTAAAACCACGCGCACATTTCAGACACTGTTGCGGAAAAGCTGCTAGAAGGAATTCGAGGGCGGCCCTGCATCTATGATACCAAGCGGATTGACTCTACAGAGACGTTCAGAGGAAAGAAAAATGGCTGCGATGCAAACTGTCACTAGTGCGGCTGGGCACAGCTGCGTTCTTCGCTGTGGTGCGTGTGCCATGCTCGTTTTAATGCATTGCTCTAGGTGGTGTAACGATGATGTTGTTTCACTTATCTGCAGTACATTCATAGGAAGAATACCAAAAACTGCGGAAGCGACTTCGCATATTGTGACCGGTACACGCCGGAATCGAAGGTCGTACTCGATTTGGCCTCAAGGAACGTCAGTGGCTCAGCAACCAGGGAATTCGCGAAATTTATGGAATTCTACAGGAACTGCGGCCAGCCGAGAAAGTGATCCTCATTACTGTGTAATCTCTAACTCCTCTGTAATCGTACATATACTTAAATTTTGATTAGTTTTCAGTAAAACACGCACATATACAATCATCGTTCCATCTGTAGCCGGCGGCGGCGTGGGCTCAGGCCGTTGCTGGGCTGGACGTCTCCACAGCTGGCTGTAAATGCCTTGTGCCATTTGAACATTTGCAGTAAACACATTGCGTCATTGCCTTGATCACAACAGTATTTAGTGCCTTGATAGGCTGCAGCCAGGTCCCTGTAGGTGCCCTGTCGTCTGCTCGAAAATGCACCCCGAAAACGTACCAGCCCTCGAGGGCGTCTTGTGCGCAAGCGCACCGCGGCATCGGGCACACCAGCCGCGCCAGACTCTAGAAGCGGCAGTTTTTTGATGCGCCCGTCGTAGCCGACGTGCCGTGGCTAACGTCGCAGACTTAGCCAGTCGCGTTGAAAACGTCGGACTATATTGGGGCCTTTAGTGCAAGGAATGAGTGCACTCTGAAGGTGCAAGACATTAGTCTGATCTCAGACGATGAGACATTCAGCATGGGAATGCTACCATGCTATGGTGATACTCTGCATGGTTGCAAGGCTCCTACATCACACCTCATGTTTGTGTTGTGCATAATACTAATATGCCAGCTTTAGGCCTTGTGCAAGGCCTCAATCAGTTTCTGCTACAGTTATGACACAAAATGTTTTGCAGAAATGATGCTCTCCATGAGATGAGTCTCAAGTGCAAAGAATGCAAGCTTCCAAAAGATACATGTGGTCACCTGGATTGGCTTTATTGGCTGATACACTGTGGTCACAAAACATCTGCTTTCGGTCCACCAGGTTCGAGCTTGGATGCAGGTTTCCTTCTTCAGCTGCTCTTGGCCTGTTGGATTCGAGCTTGGATACAGGTTTTCACTGTGCGACGTCTGCAAAATGCAAAAAAAAAAGCCGGACTATATTCCAAAATCCGAAAATTCAGCTGTCTTTACAAGACATTCTGAGAAAGGGGTAATTAGGCGCTCTATTTTTAATTGATAACAATTCAAAAAGGTTCGATTCTGAACTACAGAAATATAACGAACTGACACAAGAATACAGGCGTTCAGCATCAGTCCATCACAAAATCTAATACCTTAGTCGAACAGATATTTCAAGGGTCTTTGAACCATATCCTATCAATCAAAGACATCTGAGCACTGCTTCATGGAAAGCTACAATAACTAGAGTGAACAGAGCAGTGCAAAACCGGAGATTTAAATGGACTTTGAGAAATAGAAGTGTGCATTCTAGGATATGGCTTAGCACACAGGGCTAGGAATAAAACCAAACCTGAAATGAAAGATTATGCAATTCTACATATATGATCATAGAAGAAAAACAAAATTTCATACAGAACAGTATGGAAAGTATATCATCATTGCAACTTGTACAAAAACAGTTGATAACACATCTTCAAAAGTGCACGAGTATTACTTGAGCCCAGCAGCGAATTATCAATGGCAATAGCGGGGTACAAGAGCTTAGTGAGATGATGGAATCTTTCAATGGTGATCGAGAATGCCATGTAGAAGTGGCACAACTCTCCCCAAGTTTACTAAAAGCTCAGTTAGGATTCATGACGGCCCCTCAGCCTTCCTTCCAATAAGGTCGAGAAATACCCTAATCATCCGAGGCAGTGGAAACAGTGCATAGGGATCAGGTTAACTGATATTCACAAACATGCCTTGACTAACACCTTTACTCCAAGCGGTTCTCGAGGCCCTTTTTTTTTTAAATGAAGCTCCACTTGAATTGCTCCTCGAGTGCATGAGAAAACAGAGCATCTATAAGTGGCAATGGCACTACTACGGGGACACCTAGACTTCCACTTGCACACATGGGGCATCGCAGCTTTCACACACTGTGCAGACTTCGTTCTACTGCATACCAAGCCTTTCATGAAAGTGGATATAATAAGGATTCACAGACCCACTCTCTGAAGCATTGGCTCCGAGAACCTCAATCTGACTCGAAAATACTGAAATATCGTTTCAAGTATGACCAAGAAAAGCCTCCCAAGTTTCTGCGGCTGACGTTGAGCATGGATAACTATCGTCAGTTGCAGATTTCAATGCTGTAGTTGATCATCGCATTACGCTACTGTGGTGTAAACACATTTCAAGTCATCACCAGATACCTTAGCAACATTTCAGAGCACGCCGAGTGCCAAGTTGCAGAAAGCATTTGATGGCTAACAGCAAATGAAACATGTGCAGTGGTGGTTTCTGTGAACCACTGTGGACAGTGGTGCAATCGTGGGGAATGTCATATTGTAAATAGGAAGACAGCGAGGTACCGGAGGTGCAGTTGTGCCATGGAACACCTGTGCTGCACACATCAATGGCTTTCTGATTGCCTCAAATATACTTGTATGTCTAGATGCAGTGCTGAAGGGGGGGAGGGTCAATTCTGTCTTTTTAGCTGTGGAGAGATATTTGCAGTTGGTGGAAGGCATGGCTTTTCAAGTGCACTTAAAATTAAAGCTCCTAGCTTGCTTGGAAACAGAAGCGGCATTTGCTTCTGGAAAGACAAATTTGTTGGCTTGGGTGCATGCACTATAACATGCTTCTTTGAACCTCACATGTGCTCAACGCTCGCCGCTGAGCACTCAGAGGGCAAATATGCAACTAGGTCACTAGAGTTCACAGCAGTTCGAGCAGTTCTCAATGCCTAAATCCTGTTCTACATGAGCCATATGTCACTGGCAGTGAATGTTGGTAGATGTGAATTGCTTTCAGCCATTTTTCACAGCTGCCTTGTTCATGCAGTGTGCAAAACATATTTTACTAGGCTGTGAGAAATGCTGTAGTGGAGGACTTCAGAAATTTCAACCACCTGGAGTTCTTTAATGTGCACTGATGTCGCACCGCACATGGGCGCCTTGCTTTTAGTCTCCATCGAAAAGCGGCCGCCACAGCCTACTAGCCTGTGACTCTTGAGGCAGCTTGTGGATGCTGTTCACAAGGACTTGACATTAGAAAATGAGCATGTTACACGTAGTGGCATGCACTTTCCGGGCCAAATTTTGGCCTTATGGCCCATTCAGTTGGGGGGACGAGAGCAGAGGTGCCGAGCAGTACAGAGAAGTACAGGAGCACGCCGAGCGAGGGTGTAATTTTCCTCCCACGGGAACGCTCTCTGCGTGTCGAGAGCAGTACGCCACGACCATTGTGACCACGCTTCCCTCCCCAGCATTCTCCGCCTACTCGCTGTAGCAGCAGTTGCAACCCGAGGAGAAGCAAACACTTCATGTAGAACTGCTTTGCATGCCTTTGTTCTCACAGCGCGGCGATCTGCCTCCTTTGGCCCTTTCGATGCCAGCAGTGACTCTCAAACCTGAGCAATGCTTTGCAGCCACCATTTAGAGCGTCACTGACTCGAGAAAAGAAAAAAGATGGTGCGGATACACCGCTTTATGTCATGTGACTTCCTCTACACTCGCTTTAGATGAGGGAGCAGCCGGGAGTGCATTCAGGTGCTCTCAGCAAAGGAAAAGACCTCCTCCTCTACCATTGGAAGCCAGTGATTCTACTCCTGCTCTACCACTGGAGGGCACCCGCTTGTCTGAGAGCACTTTCTAAGTGCTCTCGAGGGCGCCTGCTCTCCCACTCGAATTCGCCATAAGTCTTGCCCCGTATGCCACTTGTGCTGTCTGGAGTGGAGAAATATTTCTGAAGGGTAAGTCGGAGGAAATGCTGAAAAGCATTCAAGAATCTGAACTGAACCTTAAGTAGAGAAAAGACTGTTTTCTGCACTTTATGGAGCTGAGGTAGCGTCGAGTGGAGACATGTTTTTGAATTCGGCCACAAGGGTAAAATTTGAATTAACTATTCCACACGCAAAACACTCATGTCCTAATGTCAAGTCCTCTGAACATTCAGAAGCAAACTCGATATTCACAGGCTAACAGAACATGTTTCCCAGGCTGCATGAAAAGGCAGCTGTGAAAAACAGCTGAAAACGCTTAATTTTAGGCAAAATGTCGCTGCTGCTGTGATATTGTTCATGTAGAACATGACATATGCATTGAGAAATGCTGTGAAATTTAGTGACCAAATTTGTTTATTAAGATTTGATTTGAAGTTGCTGCTACACTTGATCTTTGAGCTTGCAGGGCTCAGGGGAGAGGGAAGAAAATATGCGTGCTTCTTCGCTACATATACACCCAAACCAACAAATTCAACTCGCTGATTTCAGTTTCCAAACAAAGCTTGGAGCCACAATGGTCACTGCACTTGAAAAGCCATGCCTTCTGCCTACCGTGAATATCTCTCCACAGAACAAGTGAACCAACCACTTTGACAGCACCGTGTGTCCGAAGAGCACATAGTACCCTGATGTGACAAGCAAGCCATTGATGCCTGTAGCACAGATGTTGACATTGTTCACAAGGCTCAATCGCGCTACTAGTGGCCCCAGCTTCCTTTATACGTACTTGCTAAGACCAAAAATGGGAAGACTGCAAAAATGGAGGGGGGGAGGGGGGGGGGGAGGCAGCATTTGTGTACAAAAGGGGGAGGTGGCTGCTACTTTCAGGCAGTGTCGGATGCGTCCTAATCTAAACATCCTAAGCATAAACACATGCAGCAGCAAGCATGCAATGCATGTCTAAAGGTGTGCGTCCGTCGAGATATCTGCAGGCCGCCAGCAAATGTTCTCACTACGTCTCTATAGCCAACGCAAAACTGATCTGCATGCCCACCACCAGTTTTCTCTCAGTACCATCGGAGCGCTGTTTAAATTTTTTAATGCAAAACCATAACTAGCCCTTTTACACGTAATTTCATCCGTGACCATCGTTGGCTGCGTTGGTTCCGAAAAAAGAGCAATCACGCCATTGCTGAGCATAGAGCAGCTTAGTAACATAAGGCATGTGGCTGAGCTCAATAAGAAGGGTCAGATAACATGACATTTGGGCAAAGCCTTTAACCTCAAGTACACTGAGTGGCTGCCCTTAGCTGAGATCGAAAGCGAAGCCAGCACAGCATCTATATCTACTGTGGCTGCATTAGCTGTGCATCGCTGCCTACAAGAAACCCAGTACACCAACTGTTTTCGCAGCCAGCGACACCTACTCTTGCTCGGCTAAAGTCTGCTTTGATTGATTTCCTGCTTAGCCAATGATGCCGATGGTGCTAGTGTGGCCTCTGATGGAGATGCTCGAAATTATAATGCCACTGCTGATTTCTCGGTGCTGGTTCCGCAAAAGCCATTCTTTGCAGGCAGAAGCCCCTTATCGGAAGATTTAGGGCAGTGATCGTGCAATCAGAAAGTTTGGTCAAACATCTGAAGTCTTCTAAAAAATCGGAAGGGTTGGCTGCAGGTATGTACGCAACATGCCTTCCCCACAGGTGTGTCCTTGTCTGTGGAAGCCACCAAGCAGAGCAAACTTACTATTAGTCCTCAAATTTGTACCGTAGCTCAGCACTAAGTAGGTTCTGAAACACTGCTCATATACAGCGACAACTTAAAATGTGCAGCACCACAGAAGTATGTGATGATCAACTACAGCACTGGAGTTAGTGATAGACCATGATTATGCATACTTGGTGTCAGAAGCTGGGATGTCAGGAGGGATGCCAAAGCCATACCCAGAAAAAATAATGTGCTAGAAGTTCTAAGTTAATCAGGGTTGACCTGGGCTGTCACTCAGCCAATGCTTCAGAGAACAGATCTGTGCATACTCACTGTATCCACTTTAGTAAAAAGCTTGTAAACCTGCAGTACAAAGCCCACAGAGAGAGCAAATGATAAGATGTCAAGTGTTTGCAAGTTGAGTGCCAGTCTATGAGCCCTCAAGGTCACATAACTGCCAATAAATGAAAAGCAGGCATTCAGGGCTACGTGGAGTTGAAGTCAATGTATTCTTATGAAGTGAAGATTTCATGTCACTATACTCAATCTCACAAGCTGTCTGCTGCACCTGGCCCATTCGAGATCATAGATTATAGTAGGTAATTGTGCTCTTAAGTGCCTCTCACCCCTTGAATTGGCCAGGGTGAAAGTAGGAGCACAATGACCTACTTGGACCCTTTGCAAAACTCAATGCGTCACCTATATTATATAGCAAAATCCTTGTGGGAGAATATTTTTGCACATCTTGGGTGCACAGTCACGTGACACATGGGTGATGTAGCCTATATGTCACATACACATATCTCCTAGATTTTTTTTTTTTTACAGAGGCATGCTGCTCAGTCAAAAGACGCGATGCGCGGGAGTGTAGTGCGCACCGATTCTGTGCGTTTGCAATTTTTTGTTTTCGTTCTGTTTCTTCCGATAGTTTGGTGAAACGGCTGATATGCAATGCGATGCGGGATTCTGGAGTCGTGAGTCTGTTTTTTCGCAGCATGTCGCCGGGATGGTGCGTTTGCTTTCTGCAGTCTAAAAAAAATGTGCAAGAGTACTTGCTGTGTGCGGGGCTGCATATATATTGAGTACCAGAGTGAGAGTTATTTGCACACACGCATGCCCATACGTGCCCATACACATGCAGTTTTGTAGTGGCGCAAAAAAAAGTAATTCTGTCAAGACAGAGCATCTTCTAAAGGGCACGTAAACTTTGACGTCTGGATTAAGCAATAGAATTATGCATGATGTTTCACATAAGGTTTGCTTTATGGGGTTTAACGCCCCAAAGCGACTCAGGCTTGTATCACATGGGGGGCTTAACTCAAGGTACAAAACCGGCCCATGTCCGGACACAGAGCAGTCAAACCTTCGGTGCTACAAAAAAAAGGCAAGCATGCACACTGCTCTGTGCTTTGCCGAGGCAGCTCCAAGCTATCACTCACTTGAAACCGTGCTGCCTGCGTTGGCCAGCCTGCCCCCCCCCCCCCCCCCCCCCCTCGTTCATTCATTTTTTCCGCACTGCTAAATAAAAAAAAAAGAAAGCATGCATACTGCTGTGCATTTAGCTCGCAGGACAGCTAGACTCCCCTCCCATTACCTCCAATCCCCCTTCCCACCCGCCACTCATTTTAAAGGACAGCCAACATCCCAGCACCCTTGCGTCCTTCCCGCGCAGACCAGGCAACCCTTTTCTCACTCCCTCCCAGTAGAATGAAAAAAAAAAAAAAAAGCCCATGCAGGACATGCAGGAGTGACATAGCCACGTCACTTTTGTTTCAACAACGTTTGGGCTGCTTTGACCTGAGCAGCAGTATAGGGAGCGCTCAAGATTTGATTGCTTCTGTGCGCAGCGCGTTAGAGCACAGGGCTCGATCGGCCACCTTTGTACCTTAAGTTAAACCCGTTGTGTGAAACGATAGTGCGGGAAAATTGTTGGTTCATAAGCTAAGCCACATCTTTTATGAATTTAAAGCTTAACTTCAAACACCAACGTTTATGTGCCTTTAGAAGATGCTCTCAGTCTTGACAGTTATTTCTTTTCTGCCACTGCAAAACAGCATGTGTGTGGCGTGCGTGTGTGCAAGTAACTCATGCACTAGCCTTGCATGTTTTCATTACAATGAGGAAAACAAATGCACAATCCCTGCAGCGCACTGTGAAGAAGCAGACTCTTGACTCCGTGTCCTTGCATTGCTCGAATACCACCAACGCCACTAAACCACCGGAAGAAAAAGAATGAAAGCTAAGCAAAAGATAGCAAACGCACAGAATCGGCGCTCACTCTAAATTCCCTTGCATCATGCTTTTTGACTGAGCAGCGCTTCTCTCTCAAGGAAAAAAAGAATACAAACTCCACAAGATATGTGTACGTAACACATAGGCTATGTCACTGATGTATCACGTGATTGTGCACTGAAGACATGCAAAAATATCCTCCCAATTCCCTTTGGGGAAGAAGTTGGGTGCAATGCTGAATATTTCTGTATCAAACCTCATGTTATGCACGAATCTGACGACGAGCATGCCTTCACTATTGAAAACCAGAAGGGCAGAAGTGGGGGGGGGGGGTTATGAATTTTGTTACCGAGTGGAGCAGGTAATGGATGTGGTCACTGTCACAAGAAATGTCTCCTGGCAGCCACCTATTTCTGCCCCCAAAACAGGTTTGGCCGCCACAGTGAAGGGGTTTGCGCTGAGCAGAGAAGCATTGCAGAAATATTCTTCCAGAAAAACCCCATACTTCATTCATGGTCTATGATTACATATGGCATAGTATTATCAATAACACTCCCCTGTTTTCTCTTTTCACTTTACATACAAATTATATTCGCACTCAGTTTAGCTACCAAAAAAAGTGCAGGGGGGCCTTTTAGAGAGGAAATTTGTCAGAGCTGATTTATAAGAAAGCAGCCATCAACGGGTCTAGTTGAAGACAGGAAGACCAGAAAAATAACCCTCCAGAAAGGTCTTCAAGGAGTTCCAATTTGAGAAAAATTTATTCACAGCAGTTTTGCATAAATGTGTGAAATTTAGGAAAACAAAGACAAACATGCTGAAAAAAAGAAAAATTAAATAGGGACAAGAGAGGTGGCAACTGCGAAAAAGAGAGCCACCTGTAACCATGGTCTGGACGCGTATATCCGATCCCAACAAACGGATGCGACGCGAGGGGGAAAACGAAGATGGAGAGGGAGAAGAGGCCGTCGGCTGGCTGTTACGAGCTGCGGCCGACACCCCCATTCCACGCTAGCGACCCGTGGGCCTCGGCCAACACCTTCTCGGCGCCCGTGTTGTGGTGGCAGCAGCGGCAGTGCGCGATGCGCGGTGTTGCGTGGATGTGTGTGCGCGCTCGTGTGCTATACTTGTGCCGCGAGTTTTCTCCAAAGACCGCATGAGGCTAGTCATCTTGTCTTGCACCGCCCCGGATGAACTAAATGCGATTTGTGCATTGATTCAATCGCTGGCGCAAGGCCGCTCCACGAAGCCCTTCGTGGCTCAGACGCAGGTTTGTTACATACCGCTTACATGCAAATCGGCCCCGAAATGCGATCTATTTTATGAGGTAACCCAAGCCTTGTATTTCGGCAAGATCCCCACTAAGGTACGACTGTATTACTTACGCCCTCCGGTGAAGAAAAGACCTGCATTTAAAAAAAAGCAAACCGTCCGCAGCTGTGCTTTCTGACCGCCTCTACTGCGTGCAGACACGTTCCGCCGTGCATGCACTGAGAGTGATTTGTGCATTTCGCAAGGCTACAATGAAATGAAAGTGCAGAGACCAAATGCATTTGGCTGCTTTCGGGATGACGTGTTTTGTTCTACTGACAGTAATGTGCGGCTTCTGCAAGCTCTAAATGAAACAGCTGTGATTGAAGTTTGGCTATGTGTAAAGCACGAAGTTCGTTACTCGTCCGCTTTCATGAATGACATGCACGCCCTTTTTTATTTGATCTTGGAAACCAATTCCAAAATTTGGAGATTGCCCGCATTATCATCAGAGGAAGTGACCTTTACAGTATGAAACATTGTTTTTGTATGCTACTTTTTCGATAAATGACAGCCATGTGGCACATTTGAGAACAATCTTGTTTGCGTTATGCCCCGTCGCCATCTGCTGCCTCTGACTGCACTCGCGAGTTTTGTTTCGTTAATTTGCATGGTTACTAAACAGCTTTTTGTTGCTCTTTTGGTGTGGTATAAGGGGTTCAACTTCTACAAGCAAGTTTCTTTTTTTTTGCAAAGTAAGTGATGACAATTTGTTGCTACAATATATTAATCCATTTCTCTCTGCCACCAGCCCAAAGTGCCATGTCCGGTGAAGGTATATGTCTATACTGATCAGTTAAGCGAGACAGAATGCATGAAACAAAGTCAGTGACTGTTTTCACATAGAGGAATAGAGAAGAAGTAATTCATTTGTAGCCAATGTGCATGAAGCAAAAAAGGTACTATCATTGGCATGTTTTAACCTTTGCAGCATATCTGCACTCTTGCTGCCCATGCAGCCACTAGTTGCTACTGTTACGATATGGACAAACTGTCCCGATGAACTAGAATTCTGGCAGGATTATCCACAATCACTATAATATTTGGCTTCTGCTGTGCCTTGGTTGTATAGTCCTTCCCCCTAGCAATAGCAACACACTTTCACCACTAGTACATCAAGTGAAAGTTGCTGGTTTGCATCATGCACCTTGCAGCACAACCTTGTGCCACTCTTAGGATAAATTAAATTTGAAGGGAATAAACACTGCATGTGATGAATAAGACACCAGTGGAGTGCACGTCAATAGAGTGCCCAGATGTACAGGCGCCCAAATCTTTAACTGGCGTGTGCGAGCGGCGACTTTTCTGTGCGTCAGCGCCATATGACGGAGCGAAGTTGGAAACAGGATGAGGCTAAGCGCATGCTCACAAAGCAGGCTCAGCTGGATGCGTCGTCTGCCAGGCTGTTCCGTCCAGCTGAGCGTGCTTTGTGAGCATGCGCTTAGCCTCATCCTGTTTCCAACTTCGCTCCGTCATATGGCGCTGACGCACAGAAAAGTCGCCGCTCGCACACGCCAGTTAAAGATTTGGGCGCCTGTACCATTCACAGTAGCATACTGCACCAGTGAAAACTGTCAAAAAGTGTGAAAAGCTCATAGCCAACTTTATTATAAGCGGAACATATTTCAGCTCCATCATGTAATGAGTTGCAAGACGAGAAGCGAAACTTTTCCATAGACGTATCATCAATAGTGGTATTTAGTTAGAAATGTTGCAGTAAGGTGTTCACTTGGCACAAATGGTCTGAGGCTAAGGTTGATGGAAACTGCCTAGCCGGTGTCATCGTCCAGAAGAGCCAGACTTTTTCCATGGCCACAGTGGAAAATGTGAAGTGCTTCCGAGCTTCTCCTTTCCTACTTTTTTTACCCTCCGTCTTTGTTTATACATAACTTATTTTTCATTTTCAATTCAGTTTCATTGCTTCATTAACATAAACTTGTATTTTTTTACATTGAGAAAAACATCCATGAGCAATTTCATTGCTTCAAAATATGGACCTCTGTTAAGAACTTATTCCTGCTTCATTTCTTCACATGCACCAAGCAAAAACCATTAAGCTCTGGTGTCGTAATTTCTGGATGCATAAACAATACTGCCCTACACTGTCACTATCTGCAAAAAAATCTGTTATTGTGTCCTGTAAAGCTGGAAAAAAGGTACAAAATTCTTGTGATGCTCAAGTTGGCAGACAATCTCTGCATACTGTCGATTTCAGTCGTACTCCATGTCTGTCATCTTAAAGTAGAAGGGTATGAAAAGTGAACCAGATATGATTAACGCAGCCTTTTTGATATATTTTGTTCTCAGTGACTTATGAATACACAGCTTTCTAAATATATTTTCTGTCACATATGGCCCCTATAGCCAACATGATTAAATGGTTTAGAAGAATGTCAGTTTGGGCTAAATAGTGCATACTGTTCGAGACTGAAAATAATAGTGCTAAGAAGTGACACAAGAGAGAATGACGCAGGACGAGCGCTAAATTCATCTGGCCTTTATTCACTGCCAAGGCAGCAAATATATAGAAATTTTAAGGCATGCGCATGAACAACAACACGACACATTAAACAAACCGTTCAAGATATGTCATCTCGGTCTTGAAAAGGTGAACCGATGTACCACTCACACGCTTTCCCTCTCTTTCTTATGTGAAACGCCTCCAAGACCTCGCGTGCCTTCAAATCTCTACTTCTGCCCAGAATCTTTATCTCATGAAGCTGTGGTTCACATATCTTTCAGTGCACGCATATTTTTTTCCCCCGGTGCATGTTTTGCCGCTCGGTTGCACATGAAGCAATTTGCACAATGCTGTGAAAGATGTGCACCTCCTGGTTCTTTTTGTGATAGTGCATGCTCAGCTACACGGTCATTCACACGGCGCCTCGATTGGCCCACATAGGCTTTTCCGCAGGCCAGTGGTATCTCATATACTACTCCTATGCAGCACTTCACGTACTGCTTGCCATGTTTTTTGCTGCAAGCGCCCTCCTTTTCTCGCAATGCGCGCGCATAATTGTGCAAGCTTTCGTGGAACCTTTTTCACATTGTGCGGAACCCTGTGAACATAGGGTACTACTTCTGGTTTCACGCTTGACTTTCTTGTCTCGCACGACTTTTTGAACATTGCACGTTTTGGTTTTCCTTAGGAAGGCTTCAGCATCACCAGTGATTACCGAGCTTGGGAACCCCGCCATAGCAAATCAATCCACTTGCTTTTCAAAGCTCGCCTGCATAGTATGTTCACACGACTTCACAAGAGCAGACCCAAGGCAGAGGTTAGCAATAGCGCGTTTCAGTCTTTGAATGAGCCGAGGAATAAGGCAGCAGCTCCTTCCGTGTTCGAGGCGAGTATTGCCAACACACATGATGCTCGCCCAAGGTAATACTTAAATCTATACTTAAACTGAAAATATCCTCGCAAAGGGAGTTCACGGGTAAAACACAATCCCTGCCCCTCTTCTTGAAAGTTGGCTAAAACTGGGCTTACAGCATCTGTGTAGGTCAAATCTTTCTGTTCTTTAATAGCTATTAGAAAATCATCAACATACCTGAAAACGTTTAGTACCTCCTTCTCAGTCAAACTGAGTTCTAGGGTGCGGTCATTAAAGGCTAAAAAAATGTTAGCACAGTGGCTACGCAGGATCTCATGCAAATCCTTCGTCTTTGTCGGTAAAAGCTGTTATCAAAAGATACAAACGTCTCACTGAGATGAAATTATACCAGCTTCATAAAATTACTAATTGACACACCTGAGGAGTTCTGAAATCAACTGTGCCGCTACTCTCTATGGCATCCCTTACAGAAGTGAACAAGGAAGGCATCGTGGGGCTGTCACATGAATATGCATTCATGCACTTTGAACTCGGGTGACTACAGTTTCTGGACCAAAAAGGTACATTTAACCTAGCAGCAATGAACATTTGTCAGTATCCTTCCTTTAACTGTACTTTGTAGGCCATATCTGTTAGCAGCTTCCTAGCACCCTCTACAGACAAAAGCTTGTGGATGTGTGTTATCAAACAGCCTGGTAGGTACCATAGGTTTTGGTGGAACCAATAAGCTTGAAATGGTTGTGAAAATGTTATGAACTCTGGGGACTATGGTTTCTGGGCCAAAAAGGTACATTTAACCTAGCAGCAACAAACAATTGTCAGCATCCTTCCTTGAACTGTGCTTTGTAGGCCATATCCTACCTGCAACTCAAGTCTGAAGAGTTCTGTACCCACATTATGGCAGTTGTCCAGCTGTCCCCTTTCTTAGCAACCGAACTCTCGTCTTCATTCATGCTGCATATACATTTAGTATGTTTCCTTTTTGTTGTGGCATGAAAGGATTGGATAACCACAATATTTAAGATGACTACTGGCAGAGCACTCCAGTATTAAATTTAACAAGGACTTTATAACGTCTTAAATTACACAGCAGAAGTCAAACTGATTGAAGCACTATTGATTTTCTAATGTACCGGTGAAAAACACAAGAACACACAATTTCAACAAAGACAGGCAATTTCCTTCAATTTGTTTACTGCACGGCAATGACATCTGAACAGCACGCACGAGCTGTTATAATTTGGTTAAAAAAAAGCATGCATCTGCTCTGGTGTATGTATGTAGGGTATGCTGTATTGCTATTTCTAAAGAAAAAAAAAAACACTTTGACCAAAATGTGGCTTCCCTGGCTTAGGGAGAGCGAACCACTTTGCAGCTCTTCATCTATTTACAAAAATACTCTATTACCATCAAGCAAAAAGCCAGGCTTGCTAACCAAGTGTACATATGTTTTACAAAGCTAGAATTTGCATGTTTCGATTGTAGTTTGTACTGCCTTGCAGTGGATATCTAATGGGGGAGGCAGTAAGTTACAACTGGTCGGCCCCACAGCTACAAATAAATATAGCAACGACATACCAAACCCCCACAAAAATACTTATCATCGATGTGTGACCGCTTACAGAGTAAAGGATAAAAAATAATCATTTAGGCAACCAGCGCCAAGGCAACGACGAAATTGAGTCGTGTGTGTTGTCCATTTTGGCCTTGAAGTCGAACCAACTTGCCCAACAGCACAAGTCTCAATCGAACAGTTTGAAGCATGAGCGCTCAAATCTCGAAGCAGTAGTACAAGTATAACAGTAGAAACTTCAATTAATGACGCACATTTCGTGGCACCACCAAAGAACTATATGGATCTAGCGCCAGTGCAGTCAAACCAGACAGGCAGACGCTTTAAAACTCGGATCAACATTATGCTACTAGCCAGAGCCAAGTACTTGCGGGCAACACATGCGGCAACAGCCGTAGACATCCTATGGTAACAGCGGACCGCGTCCGTGAAAACCGCATACATTCAGAACATAAATATCTTTAGTGCATTTCCGTAAGCACAAGACAATTCACGAAAGCCAATAGTTTAAAATCCGGCTTAATGTGGAAACAGACGGTGCCTGAAGTGGTCATCAGAAAACCAACATCGCTTCAGCACTATTGCTGGGAAAAAATGTGAACTTGCAGCGCAACTGTTTCCACACTCGTTTAAGGTTAATTTCAAAAGAAATGCTTTGCAAACCGGGAGGAGCAAAACAAACCTCTGAGATATTCTGAGGAGATAGCGAGCTCGCTATACTGGGCGCAGCCATCTTGCAAAATAACATCAATGACACTAAGAGAAAAAACAAAATGTGTCAAATATAGCCACATTTAACTGTTCCAAAACATGCACGCAAAGTAGTGAATTATATTGTATTTTGTGTTATGACGAGTAAACAAAATAATTTGTAATGTGTCTAAAGGCACATGATTGTATGTGAACAGTAGCAGTAGTCAGGCAGTCAATAGGTAGCAGCGTAGCAACACAACGCAACCACAGCGACATTAGCAGCATGGCGCATTGTGGTGCAGCACGGGAAGAAACTTGTACACGGTGGTTTTGAATTCGGACATCATCAAAGTGGAGCCATAGAGCTTTCATCGTCAGGAACGTTGTAAACTTCGGCAGTGGATCATGGTTCGGGCCAGCGGACGGAGACCCGAGGACGACGAGCAGCGTAGGCGCGGTGTGTTCCATGCAGTGATAACTAAAAGATGACCCTTCGTTTAGGACTCCATACGGGTGTTGTAGCTAGAATGCAGCTCAGGGCTTATTCCGAAGCACACGTCTCTGGCAAGGCTGTAAACAACCTAATATTTGAGACGGGGCCTGCTGTCCTAAAACGACTAGCGTACTGCAGCTTTTTTGCAGATGCCTGCGGCTGTTTCGTTGGTGATACTCTGACGATGCGCGAGTGCTGCCATGGCTTTGTGAAAACTTTCAAAAGCTGCATTTCAAAATGCGCAAAATAAGAGAGCTAGATAATGCAACCATAGTACATGCTCTCTAGGTAAGTATGAACTTCATGCTGCAAACTGAATTATAGCTCAATTATTCAGCAATCTTGATTCAAAGGTAATTGCGTGAAATGTAGGGACAAGGAAGAAATAATTAAGCCACCATCTTCCACAACTGCACAAATGTAACGAGCGCTCATATTTTGCACAGTTTTGCATAAAGTTCTCACGAGCAAACTTCTTTCACCTCCCAGTTATGAGCATGCATTGTGTGCCCGTTATTGCTTCCAAAGCATTTTATAACACCAGTACAATTAGTCATACCTTGCTAACAGGTACACATTGATTCTAGACTCAAACTGCCTCATAAAAAGTTTCCTGTTATCAGAAATCTTGATGAAACAAAGATTAAATGCAGTGTCAAGCCAAGTTTGTAGCAGTCAATTGTTCAGTTCTTTCATGTGCAATATCGTGGTTGACATTTCAGGCAAATGATTTAACACCTTGACGTGCCTAGTGAGTTATGACAAAACATGGTATAGGCTACATTCTCATCTTTACAGTGGAACTGTGTTTGTTAAATAAGTGTCTCGTCTCGCACATAATTGCTGTAGAATTGTTACTGAAAGGGCCCACGAAAAGCCATTTATTAAAACTAGAAAACGCGTGCAAGCAATCAGTACCTCTGCAATGCAAACATTTTCAAGCTACCTGCATTAGCACTGATCGTATCGGTGCAAAAAATTACTCTTGTCCTCATCAACTCAGCGCATGCCACCATGCCCTATCCCGCCTGCCTGCCTGCATCACCTGGGAGTGTCCAGTTATTTTGTGCACCCAGCAGACCCCAATAACATCATTGAAGAGTGAGCGCACGAGAGGCGTCACCTTATTTGATTGCGAGCAGTTGCCAGGAGCACTTTTTAAACATTATCTGCAAAGTTTTGAAATCTGACTTGAGTGCTCAGAAAGACCACCTCCGTGAACTTCTTGCATTAGAATATTACCATTGAAGCACTCATCAGCTCAGCATGTTTATCAGCTTCAAGCAGGTAGGACAACTTTATAGACTGTGACTGTACTAGCTTAATCAAGCAATTCTTGAAGCTTTGTGAGGGGTGTGACGATACCTCTGAGCATGTCCATCTGCTTCATTCTTTTGCTTGCCTGTGCCCGCAATGAACATGAATTCTTTCCTGCTGAATGATAGTCATAAAGGACCTATGAAAATGGCTTTCTGGGCTGTGTTAAATGCTTCACAAATTTTCCTGATTGTCGTTGCGTTTGCCACATGTCAAAACCTACTTTCTCAAGCACTGACGCACATTTACCCCCATTTTTCAATGATATGCTAGGTCTCCTAGGGCACCACTCACATCACACTTGTGTTCAACAGCACCACTTCCACACAGTATTAACATTACAGCGGGCCTGACATAACGGAGACAATGTTTAGTTCGGGGTCATTTCCTTTTTGCATTAACTGGAATAGTCCTTTCCGCTTGCAAAGGTAACAATTTCTTTTTCCAACGGATGCCAAGCGTTGCCCTTAAGTGGACTGATGAAGCCAAGACATTTGCAGGGGTCAAGTGGATTCAACTAGTGCAGGACCTGGTTAACTCGAGAAATATGGGAGAGACCTTTGTCCTACCTGGGCCTAGAAGCAGTGTGTCCTACTCAAGATCCAAGGGTCTTGGAGGGCTGGATTCCGATCTCACCCTCTTATCTCAAAGGCAAAGTCTGAGTTTGCAGCACTTGCCAAAGTGGCCATGCCGTATAATCTTCTGCCATAAAGACAACCTGATACCCAGTAAGCGCCCGGCCATGACAGCTGCGAACTACTTTCTGACAAAGTTAAAGTGGAAAGACGGGCTAGTTGGTATTGGTATGATGACTGCGGGTACAAAAACACAGGATGAAGGAAGGAGACAGGCGCAGGATGAACGCTTCGTCCTGCATCCTTTGAAGCATTTGCCCTGCGTCTGTCTCCTTTCTTCTTCCTGTGTTTTTTGCACTGAGATGCATATTTTTTTCTGGCAATGGCATGTGATTTTTCGCTCATGATGCTGACACATTCCATAACGCTGACAGCAAATTTTCTGCAAAACACTGCAAAAATTTTGTTTTTAAAATTAAATTTTAAATTTTAAAAGTTTTACAGGCTTCCCACGCGAATTCAGTTGAGTGGTACCTTCTCGTAAGTGCAGAATAAAGCTCGCTCGATGGCCGATTGGCTGCTGTTGCCTTTTTGTCCTACCAAAATGTTTGCTCACCTATGCCAATGTCAAAATGACATTGCGGCAAAGCGAGCCAGTTCCAAATCAAACAGTTTCATGGTGTAGCGCCTTCCCCTGGCTGCGCAAAGACTGCGGCCAAAGCATGGCCGCTGGAAAAATGAAAAAGGACGCCGGCTGGCAGTGGCACTTGAAACCACAGTTGGCTGGTCTGTTCTAGTCTAGATCCTTATCAGCTGTCTCGTCCTTCGCTCCTGAGGTCTTCAGCCTACAATGTATTCGGCCCCTGTTCCTTTTTGCATAATGCCAGCCTTGCCTCGAGCCCAAGTAGCATTTAGCTTCTGCGGCATTGTTTTGATATGATAGCTTAAAGACTTCGTTTTCCAGAAAATCCAGCAACAGCAGCAATATTGATGTGAGCGAAAAATCATGGGCATGCCTCTGGCAGGTAGCAGTTGGCAGGTGAGAAGCCGTGCACTGACTGGTCAGCAGGTTGTCTGTCGCCACGAAGCCACAAGACATGGCCGACTTGGAACTCCTGACTCAAGCAGCTTCTTTGAGATGGAGGGGGAAATGAGAATCGGACTCACCGGAAGCCTTCTATACTGTAACAAGAATCTCCCATTGATAGCGCAAGGTACAACACCGATGCATCGTATCCTCGTCGATCGGAGCAGCCAGCTGGGAGCCCCAACCGAGTGCCGTGCGCCGAGTAGAGTGGTTGGCAGCCATTGTCTCCCTCCTCACACAGAGCAGACAACTGACGTTACATGGCATCTCTTCTCTAGCTGCAACACAGCAGGCCCACACCTGTGTAGCCTAGACTAGTTGAACCTGTTATGCCCATTTAGAAACTGCTTGAGTAATTCATCCATACTAAACAGGCATGAAACAGATAACGAGTCAAGCACATTACTCCTATGCCATGCAGGCACGTTCTTGGTTGAAGCAGGTCTTTTTAGCTATGGCTGTTGGTGTTTCACGTAATGTGCTGGCTCACGAGTATAAGCTAATGAGTAGGTGTGGGATGATAGTGTCACAAATTCAGGAATTGGTGATTCAGCGAGTTGTAAAGTAATGAGGATCTGCAGGGGAAGCCATTAAAACTATCGCATTAGGGCTGATGTCTTCGGGTACGGACACACTGGCGGGAGAACGCGCGCGGTGTGCCGCCAGCGGTAGGACGCCCGCGCGGCAGAGAGGCCACATCGGTTTCGCGCGGCGATCGCCGCGGAGGTCATGTGACAGCGCTGATCTCGCCTTGTGTCGGACTGTGTGAGCTGATCTACAAATCTTTTTTCGGCCAGCAGACCTCATTCCAGCTTCTCCTTGTCCCTCATCATCTACCGCGACGATCGTGTTTGCTCCGCAGCACACCGCTCGAGCATTCGAAACAAATTTACTGTCCTGTTTACATTTTCCCCGACCTGAATGTTCAGCGGACACTCAAGTATGAAAACAACTCGCCTGCGAGATCGAATGCTTTGCCGATGATCGCTCATCGGTTGATTTTCGCGTAAAAGGGGAATAAGCGAGCAGCCTCAAGAAAGTTCCATTATTCTCTCACTGAGGCCAAGTTTTCAACACGGAGGCACAAAAGGAGAATGCTCGCTTCGTCGTTGATTGCACGGAGCACTTGAGTTAACTTCGGTAGCAAGCACGAGATGGCGACACTGACGCACACGTCGCTGAGCCGGACGTCTCTCATTGGCTCTTCTGATTCGCGGCACGCGGTAAGCCGCCGAAAATGGCTCCTCGACCCATTCGGCGCGCGGCAGGTTTTGCGGCAAGCTGCTTGCCGCCGGCGGCATGCCGCGCGCGTCTTCCCGCTAGTGTGTCCCTACCCTTCCAGTTTTTTTCTCTTTTCTTGCGTTTTTTTTAAGGTTTGATTTTTTTTTTTTATTTTTGAGGAAATATGCTAAAAGGAACCTATAAAGGTAATTATTGTCATTGTAATGCAGTACACTTCTAGGATTTTTTTTGTTGGTATTCAAGTCAAATTTTAAATGTCTCTGCATACCCCCTTTAATTTACAAATTTCTCAAAATTGCTTTTCGCAGTCTATTTGGACATCATCTCGCGGCCTATTCTTAGCTGCCCCCTACTGACATAAACTTGGCCATCTGGGACCAAATGATGCAGGCAAAATGGGCCACAGTGGGGAATGGTTGTGACATTTTCTTTACTTTTCTCATCGGCATGTGTCGAGTTGAAGGGAAAGGAGGGGCATTATTTTTTACCTCCATCTGTGTTGCTTAAAAATTTGTGTCGTGGAAATGAGTGATGAAATACTAATCGTTAGTGCACCTTTTCTAGCCACAGCAAATACCTTTTCATTGTTCCTTTAATTGAGCTGAACTAGTTCGTTCATTATCACAAAAATGTATGCAGCTTTGCTTTCATCTATTTGTTCCTTCTTTGTTGTGGTTTCCATGCAGCAGTTTTATAACAACTTTATTCCTTTCGTGCACAGACAAGTGTAGGAAAATGAATGGCTCGTGACGACATGCATATGAAAAAAGCCAAAAGTGGTTGAAATCAAGTAAAGCATATGGAAATTTTTATTAATGTTGTTTCACAGGATATTCAATGGAAAATTATTACCTTAATCGTTTTTTACCTGAAAGATTACGGTGGAAGTAGGAGAGACGGCAACTATATGTAAATAGAGAGATCCAAAGCTAGAGCAGTGGCTGTTAAACCTTGTTCGTCCGAGTATACTAATTCGGTTGTGCATAGCCGAATATTGAGATTGCTCACAAGGGTCACCCCCAACCAATGCGGCAATAGGTCTAATACCACAAGTGCCACTTGGAATGCGATTGAGTGGTGAGAGTAGCAGCTGTACCAAAACCCTTTAGTCCTCCTCTAGGAGCACCAAAGGGTTCTAGCCAGAGCCACTGTTAAAGGTATACTTCAGGGAATTTGCAACTTTCTCTGAAATCGCTGAAATTGCATTCAGGAGATGCAGTTATCAAAAGCTGTTTTGTGCACTGCTTTGAGATTATTGTACTGGCAAGTTATATTTTGTAGAAGATGGCTGTAAAAGTGTGAACTTTCCTTAGAACTAGTGCTAGGTAGTTTTTAATGAGGAATTATATACAACTCTGAAAAGTTTTGTTAAGCAAAAGCTGTAAAGAACTGTATTAACACGATAAGTACAAACCATCTTCTCTTGGTCACGTGTCAGTGTATGTTGTGCCTCGAGGCTCCAGTATTGTGCTCTTTCTGTGATGGGTTCCTTACGACATAGGCAAGTGGCTTTGCCTTATGAGTGACCTTAAAGCAACTCGCACTTCCTTTAGTTTTGCACTTGTACAATCAAGCACAAGAGACGAATTATAGGGTCATTCAGCACTACACATCTTGCATCTACAGTACACCTAATGTGGAAAGCCTGGGAGTGTTGCCAGCAATCTCTCTGTTATGCTTTTCTCACTCCGAATTTTTTTTTTATACTGTCCTCAACAGTTGAAAACGCAGCTGAGTTGATGCAGATAATTTTCGGATAATGATTTGGTTTGTCCGCACATTCACGAAGCATGCTTGGGTAGGAATACAGAAAAATACCGAGTTCTCACTATACACTAACTATCTTAAACGCAGTGGCGAACTGATTGTAATCTTCATTTATCGGAATTTGTTTTTGGCAGAATCACAAAGTGGCGGAAATATGTGTAGGTGGTTTCTTCACATTCACATTCAAGAGACTAACAGACCAAAATGTGTCATAAATTATGATGGAAATGGCAAGCTCTTGCCTTGCAATTGAGGACAGCAGTACAGGGAGCAAAAGGATTTATTTATCACTGAAAATCTTATCAAATGAGCTAGAGTGTTACATTGCTGTGAAACCTTGCCGTTACCGGTGCATCCCACCATATGGCCACATCTCGGTGAAGTATTAGAGTGCACATGATTTTTTCTATTTCTTTCACGAGTGTTCATGTTCTATTTTAGTTTATGCACTCTCTGGCCATCACTCTGCTGATTATAAATGCTCCCTTCACTTCGCCAGTGAAGTGCGTCTAGCTTCTGTCACTCTGTGGAACAACAATGTTTTGCATTTCTTGGCTGCAATGGCGACCACGGTCATTTAACCCTTTCACTGTCGGCTGTTTCTGACCGGGACGCACCCCCAGTGTCGGCTTGGTTTCAGAGAACGAGCATATCAGGGAACGAGCATAAGGATTTATGAAGTCGAAAGAGAAAAAGATGGAAAGAGGCTAAAACACTCGTGTGCTGCTCCTGCTAACGGCAAGCTGTCCTCAAGCGAGGGCGCATGGAGAGAGCGAATGCAGCAATCGAGTCATATGTCAGTCGGAGAAAGGCAACCGCGTGTGGCCCTGAACTTGCCACGCCGTAGCGGAAGCGCGACAAGGAATAAAAATAAAAACCTCCAAACCTGCCGCAGATGGCAGAGCAAACTTTGAACCCATAACCGCACGCGCACGCCGCTCGAGAGAGTAGTGTCACGGAGCGACCACGCCCACTCCCACGAGCAAAGAACGGGCGGGCGCGGTCGCACCATACTTTTCCATATATGTGTCATATCGGCGCGGAGCGAGCATATCAGCTTGTAGAAAGATTCAACAGATGGCGGAGCAAGTCCAAGCGCGGTAGCTTCACGGTGAGGCGTGAAGATTTGAACGCAAGATAGAATACGTACGGGTACGTTATTGACACTGCGGGGAGGAAACGCGAATACGTACCGGTACGTTCGTGACAGTGAAAGGGTTAATGCTTGCATAGACTTAGGCGTTTGTCAAAGTGCCATAACGGCTGGGTGCGGGAACTCATATATATATTATTCTCTTCTGTAAAAAAAAATGAATGTCTGGCAGCAGAGCTTTCTTTTTATATTAGCTTTCAATACATCCTTTTTGCCCGCCTGTGATTGACATTTTGCTCATTTATCATGGTTTCCAGCTTCTTCATACAAACAAAAGACATCAGTAACATCAACTGATGAAAATATTCTTGGTAAAAACTTTTCTACAGCATTTCTAACAAAAATTTCATGGAATGATTACCTTAGAAGTATGTTTTTCATTGTGCCAAAAAGATTAGGTGTTTAAACTTTTGTAAGGTGTGAGAAATGTACTCATTTTGCAAAGACATTGTTGTTGCATGTTGCAGCCATAAAAAGTTTGCAATCTGCAGTTCTCGTAGGACGTAAATTCACTAAGGTGTAAACAAAAAAAATGAGAGATATAATTAGCTGAGGAGGAAAAACTCGAAAGCCCATCATATTCTCCACTGTAGCCATAGAAAAAAGTCTAGCTCTTCCGCACGATGACACAGCTAGGCAGCTCCGAATGGCTTTATTAACCACTGGCTGTTTGTGTCACAGGAACACTTTTGTTCCTAATACAGTGTGCATTAAAAGACGTTTTGCTTTTTGTCCTGTAACTCATTACATGATGGAACTGAAAGAATTTACATTTAAAATAACGCTTAGAAATGAGCTCAGTCCTACTTCACACATTTTGATTCAGTTTTCACTGGTGGCAGCACGCTAACTGTGACTGGTGCATCTGTTGACTAAACTATCAGTGAACAGCAGTTGATGATTTTTTTATTCTAGGAAGCAGCTAGAAATTCAATGGCACAAGGTTGGTACTGTGGGGGGCACGAGGTAAACCAGCAACTTTTGATGTACAGACTGATGTACAGACGTCAGCAAGTCTGCCCGGAGTGCTCGAACACCAACCTGTCGCACAAAGAAAGTGAAATTTTTGAGCAGGGGCCCAATTCTAGGAACAATGATGGCGCTATACTGAAGGTGCATAGGCATACTACTTGCACTGACAGCTACACTTTACCACTAATAGAGCAGCCCAGACAAAATTTCACTTTGTTTGCTCCGCAGCACACCTCTTCAGCATTGTGGACGTGTCGACGACTGCACTAGTGGTGAAAGTGTGTTGCTATTGCTAGGGGGAAGGACTATACAACCAAGGCACAGCAAAAGTCAAATATTATAGTGATTGTGTTCAGCCATTTCGCTGCTAATATGTTATTATTATGCTATTATGAATCAAATCATATAAGAATACCCAAGTACAGATGCAGATCTGCTAAGCGAACTCCGAAGCAGATATCTCAATACCGGTAGCAACCCCAATGCTACCTATGAGTACAAAGGGGTTCCTAATGAAGACTTCGACAGAGAGATCGCGGAAGCGGAAATTTGGGCCGCAATTCGCCATTTACATACTACCTCTCAGCTATTAACGACTTAATGAATGAATATTGGAACAAAGGTGAACTTTCGCAGATGTGGAAACACGTGAAGGTTGTCTTTATTCCTAAACACAAAAAGAAACTAAGCATAGAGAACTTAAGGCCCATCTCTCTTACGTCGTGCTTAGGTAAACTTATGGAACATGTTATTCTAAATAGGCTTTAGAACTACGCAGAAGAGAATGACCTTCTGCCCAGCTCAATGATTGGCTTCAAAACTCAACTCTCTACTCAGGACGTAATGCTTCAGTTGCATGCAGAAGTGATAGATCCCCCTAACAAAACCGGAACCAAAGCGATTTTTGCCTTGGATCTGGAAAAAGCCTTCGACAATGTCTCATGAAGCCATTCTCCAAACCCTCGCCAACATAAACGCAGGGAACAAAACCTTTAATTACATTCCTTCCTTTCTCTCGGGAAGGACTGCGGGCAGAGCTAAGTATCGCAGGACTTGCATCGGACAAAATAGCAATAGGAGACAGAGGAACCCCGCAAGGATCAGTCCTCTCTCCCTTCTTGTTCAACCTAGCAATGATAGATCTGCCTCCCAAACTTGAAGAAATCCAAGATCTTCAACACTCCCTATATACTGACGATGTCACCTTGTGGGTAGCAAAAGGTTCGGACGCTCACATAGAGGAAACGCTTCAAGAAGCAGTGAATGTAGTCCAGTCATACACTAACCAGATTGGGCTGAAATGCTCACAACATAAGTCTGAACTACTAGCAGTGAGAAGGAAAACGCAAGACAAAGTAGAGATAAAAGTCTGCCTGCACGGACTACCCATACCCACAGTCGATACTATTGGAGTGCTCGGGCTCTACATCCAGAGCAATAGGAAGAGCAATGTTACTATCAACAGGCTGGAAATGACTGTGCGATAAATCACTAGACTGATACACAGAGTAACGGAAAGAAAGAGGCTGACATTTGTAGTCTTATCCATGCCTTTGTACTAAGTCGATTCACATACTCTGTCCCTTATCTCCGCCTCATTCAATCTGACAAGGAGAAATTAGACACTCATTAGAAGCACCTACAAGGCTGGGCTAGGTCTACCCAGAAACACTGCAACCGAAAAACTTCTCTCACTTGGGATACACAACAATGTAGAGGAGCTGATTGCAGCTACAAAGACTAACAAACTCTAAAGCAGGCAGACAAATTCTCAACCGCATGAGAATTAATGCCGAACCACTAGCCAACCACTAGGACCACTACCAAGAGGAGCTGGCGACAAAATTATCTCCAAACCTGTGCCCAAAAACATGCATCCCTCCTTCCATGAAGGCAGGAGGAAAGCTAGAGCTAGGGCCCTAAACAGAAAATACCGAAATCATGATGGGGTGGTGTATACCAACGCCTTGTATTACTATATGGCTGACGGTGCCGTTGCTATCTTTGTAATTAAGCAGTACAGTAAGTAAATGCGTATCAGCTGCTTCGGTCAAAGTCCGCTACTCGGACCAGGAGGAAGAAGCCGCAATCGCTTTAGCCATCGCTACAGCAGATGCGGACATAATTGTCACTGATTCAAAAACTGCCATACGTAACTTCTCGCGTAGCAGAATATCAAATACTGCCAGAAACAACCTCGCGGATATCAGACTCGACAGAGAGATAGAACTCGTATGGACGCCTGCCCACTCAGGGTACCGAGGCAATGAGGCTGCTCATCAACACGCTCGAGGTTTTGTCGGCCGAGCGGTGAGACCTAATGCCGAGGAACTTGAAATGGAAGAATTGCTCACATACAGCGACCTACAGCGACATACCCCTGCCAGCATTTTAGTTCATCGGGACAGTTTGCCCATATGATAACAGTAGCAACTAGTGCAGCTCCCTCATGACTGCATGGGCAGCAAGAGCGCAAGTATGCTGCAAGGGAATACACTGTCAAGGTTAAAACATGCCAAAGTTAATACTTTTCTTGCTTCGTGCACACTGACTACAAATGAATTACTTCTCCTCTATGTGAAAACAGTAATAGACTTTGTTTCATGCATTTTGCCTCGCTTAACTGATCAGTATTAGACACATACCTTCACCAGACATTGCACTTCGGGCTGGTAGCAGAAATAAATGGATTAATATATTGTACCAATAAATTATTATTAAGCATTTACCACTTTGTTCGCAAGAAAAAAAAAACATTTTTGCAAATGTGTGTAACATGCAAGGCTGATTTTGTTAATGCCCACATCACATTGACACAGATAAAGTAACATAGTGTGTACCAGTGAAAAAAGTGATTTCTAGTCTGTGCTTGTGCTAGGCTTTGTTTCTGCTGCTGTCTGCAATCAACAAACTGCATTTCTAAGGATTGCATTTGCAAAAGAAAATAGTACTCATATTAAGACATGCTAGGCCGAGGACCTGGGTTCAGTTCCAGCCATAGTGGTCGTTACATATCAATGAAGGTGAAATGCAAGACACACTTGCAATGTCAGTGCACACGAAGAACCTCAAATCAATGGCATTAATGCAGAGCTGTCCACTATGACGTCTCTTATAGGCAGTTTTTCTATATCACTTATGGAAGTTAAACACCATATCCCACACCGAAGGAGGAACAACACTTTCTTTACTGACCAAATAAGTTAAAAAGAAACGAAACTTGTGATTGCCCTGGCTTTTAACCCTGATGTTGAAGGAAAGAAAGTGTATTCAGAGGCAGCAGCTGGTGGTGGCAATTTCCACCTGAGCATGGATATTCAATGAATGCTTGTTTTAATCTGAAAGTAAATCTTTAGAAGGAAAATTGTTGAAGGGCGACATCTGCAGGTTTTGTTGATGCTATATTGCCATTTATGACACTGTGAGCACCCTTTCACTCTTATCTACTACCCTGCGAAACTAAGAAGCAAACAAGATAGCTTTGAACAGTGCCACATTGCTGCAATACCTAAGCAACAGCTGCACGAGCTGTTTAAAGCCACTTGCAAAATACACAAATCATTTTCACTACATGCACGGCGGAAGGTGTTTGCACGCAGTAGAGGCACTCGTAAAAGTAATGTATCAGCTTTTGGGGTTGAAGCGCAGCTACGGACGATCGCTTTTTTTTTTTTTTTTTTTCTTTTTAAGCAGGCCTTTGCTTCACCGGACGGTTTAGGTGGGGTTCTCACCGAAATACAAAGCGTGCGACAGCATTTCGGAGCCGATTTGCATGTTAACGATATGCAACACAAACCTGCACTGAGAGCCACGACGGGTTTCATGACGCGGCCGTGCACCAGCGATCGAAAACGTGCACAAATAAACCGCATTTAATTGATTCGTGGCAAGACTAGCCACTAGAGCACTAGCCTCATGCAGTCTTTGGGGTAGTCTCGCGGCACATCACGCACGCACATCCAACGGCTAGCAGCAACGTTACTAGAACAAACTCTAGCAGTCAGCACAAGGGATCTTGCGGAAATACAAGGCTTGCGTTCCCTCATAAAATAGATCGCATTTCGGGGCCGATTTGCATGTAAGCGGTATGTAACAAACCTGCGTCTGAGCCACGAAGGGCTTCGTGGAGCGACCGAGCGCCAGCGATTGAATCAATGCACAAATAGCATTTAGTTCATCCGGGGCAAGACAAGACGACTAGCCTCATGCGGTCTTTGGAGAAGACTCGCGGCACAAGTATAGCACAAGAGCGCGCACACACATCCACGCGACAACGCGCATCGCACGCTGCCACAACAACACGAACGCCGAGGCCCATGCCTTGAGTCGCTAGCGTGGAATGGGGGTGCCGGCCGCAGCTCGTAACAGCCAGCCGAAGGCCTCTTCTCCCTCTCCATCTTCGTTTTCCCCCTCGCGCCGCATCCGTTTGTTGGGATCGGATATACGCGGTCTGGACGCATGCCAGGCTGTCACTTTGGGTTTATATTATATAGGCTCATGCTCTACTGCGAAAAAGAGAGCCACCTGTAACCATGGTCTGGACGCATGCCAGGCTGTCACTTTGGGTTTATATTATATAGGCTCATGCTCTCTTCGATTGTTCCCTCTGAAGTGCACTTTTAGTTTTCATGTAGGCTCACTTTTAGAGAAAAACCACGCAATTTTTTTTAGAATTTTAAGAAGCAAATAATTTCAGGAGTTCCAAAGCTCCCTGAAATAGTTCCTGAAAACCAAGGGTACTCAATGATATCAAAGGCCTGTGTAAACCACACTCCATGATCATCATATTGAAGGGAATGCCTTACCAGCCCAGCCTCTGGGGCCTGTGCCCAATAAAGTATGGATGCATCATGTAGAACTTATGAAATCAGCTGGTAATGACATCTGTTTCAAAACTTCTGGCTTTTCCTATCTTAAAGTAAGCTCGCATTTTCAGTAAGTAGCACATTAGTGGATAGAATGCAGTAATTTATAATAAAAGACAGCATCAGCTTGTCCTCAATGTCCTTTTATTACTCTAAAGCTGAACATGAGCTATGAGAGACATCATGAAGGAGGGCTCTGGGTTAATTTCCAGAGCCCTCTTCCACAAAAGTTCTTCAAGCTATGCAGTGGCACCAAATGTGGGCAGGCAAATTTGCATTTTGCCTCTATCAACAGGCCACAGGCACCATTCCACTCCACATTCTCAAACTCAACAGCCAAATGTCATAGCCAATAAGCAACGGCAGCAAGCAAAGAAAACACTGAAGAAACCTAAATGTCAAAATAAACATGAGGGGTCACAAATGCAGTAGTGGGTTAGGCAAATAAAAAACTACACATACTGAAAGATGTCTTCAGTACTTACATCAATGTCCTGCTTCTTGCCCACCACAGCACAGCACAATTCCGGCAAAGGGTATAGAGCTTGAAGGAGCCATTGCTTACGAAGTCACATGGAACTTGCTGCAAGGTAAAAAGTACCATGACCCAACAAATTAGTGAAAACGTAATATGGTGCAACACGTACATGCAGAGGCTTTGTGAGCAAGAAATAAAGGCACAGAGTAGGAACACCACAATACTGTTTTTTTTTTCTTGAAATGATGCACGACATGCTGGTGCAGGTCACTGCATGAAATTTGCCTCTGCCTGCTAAATAATCTTAAATTATTATTTTTTTAATTCAAAATTTCACTTTGGGATTCAATTAGTTGAAGGGCGATTGCCTACAATGCCAGAGAAGAAACAATGTTGACATCACCCGAGACATACCAACAGTGAAATAAAATAACTCCTTTCACTACATCTCGTCGCCAGCCTGGCAAAAGAGCAAGTCAGCCATCACAGTGCCCCTAGTTACAAATAAAAAAGCATTTACTTGACTTTAACTGCAAGTGCATTTTAACAGCCTATCCATAATCCACCAGTTCCCACTAGGTTCGAGATCAGACAAGCCCTCCCTCTCTTTATGCTTTACATCGAGCGAGCACCTTAATTGGTACTGCAGGGCCTAATACATGCCTGCAACTACAATACTACTTTTCTAAGAGATGTGGAACTTCATTAAAATTCATTTTATGGCCGAAGTAGCAAAGATTGTATTTTATCTTGAAAGAAGCAGCAAGAAAAAACAAGGGTATGAAAGGAGACAATACTGGCACTAGCTTACAACTAATGTTTATTGAAGCACACATGAAATATATAAAGAAGACGAGCAACAACGCAAACCACTCAATCACTGATAAGAAAAACGCAAGACATGAATCACTAAAATTTAAGAACAGTTCCCTATCTAGATAACCCAACTCACTGCATGGTAACATGATGGATGGCTCACTAACACATCCATTACCTAGTTGTAAAATATGTCTAGCTTCAATGATTTCCCAGCTGATTTGCAATGGATGACAGCCAGAATGTGCACAGCAGAAAGAAACTGAAAGCAACCAGTGCATTCTTACAATGCACAGCCAAGTTGACCTCTACCTATATCTACTCAAATGGAACCGTTCGGAAGTTTTAGTGATTCATGTTTTGCTGTCTGCTTATTGGTGATTGAGCGGTTTGCAGTGTTGCTTGGCATTATATATTTCTTATTTGCATCAATAAACATTAGTTGCGAGTTAGCATCTGCTTGCTTCTTTTCACGTCCTTGTTTTTTCGTGCTGCTACTTTCAAGATGACACCTTACCAACTCACCCAAATTACATCCTTATGATTGTATTTTAGTCAGCGAAATTTTACTTCATGTGACACTAATCAACACACATGACCACGTTTCATGGAACTTAAAGCCAATCAATGACAGCCTCATCATAAAGTCTGAAAGTTGGCTCAGATATGCAGCTCTCCATGCCAACACAGCTTGCACAGACATGATTTTCTGTGGTAAACAAAACACTGGGCTGCTGCAAGGGTGGTACAGAGCAAGCAGAGGGTGCTCTGACACTGAGAAGAAATGTGGCATTGAATATTGCTGTACATGGGGACAATGTTTTGGGGCTGTGCAGCCGAGTCTAGGTACGAAAGAAAAGGAGAAAAGTTTCTGTCCCCTTGCCGTGAAGAGTGGTTTGCTCACTATTTGGGCTAGGAGTGTACTGGGCTGAAGTAACCCACTCTACATGGCAAGGGGAAAGAGGTATGTTGCCTCTTCCTTTCTGCCTAACTTCAGCTGCATAGCCACAGTTATCCCCGAGTATAGTGATGTGCTACCGTGATCAAGACTTGTAGAACTGAAAACTGAAAGTAACAAAGGGGTATGGCATGATTAAAATATCTATGGTGTCCAGGTGAATAGCACGCTGCACTCCAGGGTTGCTGACGGCGCATTTACTTATTTTTTATTTATCGCATACTGCGGACCAAACATGGTCCAAGCAGGAGAGGCACGGTATAAAAGAAAGTACAAAAAAACTGACCCTTGACAGCATTGGTATTGACAGAACACGCACAAAAAAGAAAAAAAAAACGAACAATGAATACTTATACAAAACTAAATGGGGTGAAATCATGCATCAAAATTTTATATTTAAAAAAAAAACAGTAGTTAGTGACCCATAAATATGATACTTCTGCTATTATGAGAACTCCACAGCTATGTAAATTGCATGAAGAAAGTGAACCTATGGATAGCTTGCACTGACAACTCACTAGGCACCCACTGGTGAACCAAAAGTACAACAAAAATCTGTCTAATTTGCATTCACCATCTTCATCATGAAGGTATTGCAGACACTAAGCACAGTTCACCATCATAGCACTTATGATATCATATCCAAGCCATCTATAAAAGTTACCCAGATTGTCACATGAACATTTCAGCAGAGATATGACTTTCCAAGGGTCATATTATGACACTGACCAAATTCTCATGAAAAAAAAAAAAAAATAATAAGACCAAATCAGCACCTTTCTCGGTGCATGGGCGTGAGATATGCTTTTACACTTCTTTTCGTCGACTGCTACTGTTTCAGGGAAAGGGGTCATCAAACTAAGTAACCTGAGTAGAGTTGCAAACAACGAAATTTAGGAGTGTGGTGAGGGGCAGACTTTGTGGCATTGCGAAGGTACTCTACTAATGCTAACAGTAGGCAGCCTTGATTTGATCATGGGGTTCAACATGCCAAAGAAACTTTGACTTCGAGGGTCAGCCATTGTAGACAGCTCTGGATAATTTCGACCATCTACGCTTCTTTAATGTGCACTGACACTATAAAGCACATGGGCACCTAGCATTTTTCCACCATCGAAATGTAATCATCCCAGCTAAGACCGAGCCCGCGTCACCCAGCTCACTAGACAAATGTCTAAACGCTGAAGCTGCCACAGTAGGGTGTAGGCAGCCTTGAGGCAGGGTTACATTTGCAGGCATGTTTTGTACAAGCCAAGCTTATATAAGCTAGGTATGGCCAAGCTGTGGCTCATGAGTAGCATGAGGCTCCTTGCAAAGTCCAGGTGCAGTTCACGACTGCTTGGCACCTGTCCAACTCTCACCATTCACAGTATTTCTGCATCTACAGCCAGCTTCTTTTTATTTTTTAGGAAAAAACAAAACAAAAATACAGCCAGCTCCTCTGTTCTTTCTCCTTTAAGTTCCAAACGACCTATTGTTTAGAATTCTTTTGAACAACGAAACAATATGCCACCCTTATGGACATACATCTAACAGAGCTGCTCACGACTGTAACCATGCTCATTCGAGAATTTCAATATGCTTGCTTTACAAATGGGGCAGTAGAGGCATATTAACAATCGTGGCATGAGTTCTTCACTGTGACCACCAGCTTTGTTAAATGAAAAAAAAAAAGTCATTCTTATCATTTACTTTGCTCTTTGTAAAATGTTGCCTTTTTAGTCAAGAGTTCTCATTAAAGGTATGGCAGCAGTTGTGTAGGACCATAGCTAAAGAGCTGTCTGACATATGCCCGCATTGTGTTAGCTTGCTCGTACATTGAACTGAGCCTTAGCAAGCTTCGCGGTGATGCAAAGAGATGTTTGCCCATGCTAACATCTCGGCATTTCCATAATGGCGCAGATCAGTGTCTTCACTCTACTTGTGCTATGAGCATTCCTGTCATTAGCACATATTGAAAGTAAAAAGGATGACAGCAGGCAATGCGACATATGCCAGCAGAGACACGTTCACCTGCTTTTCCTCTGCACATACAGTGAATTACAATCCCACAAGTGAAGTGGTCTGCCTGCTCCGCAAAAGAGCACCTGCATCCAGTACAGATTGTGTCCCGATTGCGTTTGGAACTCATGCCAGCGCAAGTAGGTGGTGCCCATGAACTGACAGAAGAATTGCCTGTTATTCTGTGTGCTAGCCTATGCTTCGTCTACACGTGCCAGCTGTTTTTAAACCTGTAATAGGTCTGCATTTCTCCCGCTGCTTCTTGGGATGGCAATAACATCAACAGTTTATGCCATTCTTTCGTATAGCCGAGTGCGGGCAAGCAGGGTAAAATTTCTTTGGCACTATTCTCAAATAAAAGGAAGTCGCAGTTCACCATTTTCACTGTTTCAGAGTTCAGGAATGGCTTTAAGATCATGAATAGCACATAAAGATGATTTCCGCACAAAATCTTCTAGTCACACTCCGAGCTGAGGTCTTTAAAAAAGATTATTGCACAATACTGCTACTCTTAGACTTGCTGTCCTCAAGAGTAAGCACTAGTTCATGACAGCAATTTGCATTCATAGCAGTGGCAAGTAATGATCATCTATTATGGAGCACAGAGGGCACAGTCAGCACAGCAGAGCATGCTACTGGAAATAGAAGGTGCAGCTGAACAAATACTCAAGCAAACTTCTAGCCGGTTCTGTTGATTTCGAAAGAACAATCCACTGCTCCAGGGACCGATCTTGGCTCAGCAATCGCTCCCCATCTGCATTGGGAAGATGGGACTTGTGTTCCGGATCTGCATTTGGAATACAGTTACTCCAAAAAGAGCAGAAAATAATGTTCTGTAAGTCACTAAACCCTATGATTGGAATTGACCATTAGTAAAGTCTTGTCATCTATCACCTCGATCTGCTCATAATTTAAGTAGCATTATAAAAGTCTGCGATTCTGCAGGAACCTCTGATCTCACACCAAGAATTCAGTGCCCATAACAGGCACAACGCGCATCTAGAGATGCCAGGTAATGTAACTCGAAAGAAATGTTATGCTAACTGTTCTTTACCTACTAAGAGAGCAAACAGTATTTCTGTCATCGAACCTTCTTTTAAACAACTATTTCATGGCAATGGCAAAAGGCATTTCGAGTCAACTGGAGGTCTAACCTAGTACAGTGGCGATGAACGAGCCCCTGAGCCTGCCATGTGCCAAGGCATAAATGCACTTCACTGCAATGTACGAGTAAACAAGTGGAAGGCTGGAAGCTTGAACAATCTGTTTCCAGTAAACAGTGACGCTTGGGTGGTTAGGTTGGAATACCAAGCAAGCACTCTGCCCATAGCTTCATCTACTAGATTTCCTCTCAAAGGTATAACCAGCAAACAATGTCTGCAACTTAAGCCAGGAGTACAATCCCAGCATGTTCTGAAGACTTCGATCATCACATTGACTTTTTAATCATGCCAGTCACCTCAACATCAAATCAAAGCAATATATGTGGCAGCTTATGGAACCCTCGCAGATACAAAACACACCGAGAAATGCAAGCCAGTCAGTCTAAAGCCAGCCTATCATCAGCATATTGTTCATGGCCTTCACAGTGCCACCAAGTTTGCTCCCTGACCACCCTATGAACATGCAGTGTTTGCACCCCAACTCGGGTTACACAAAATGTGGCGGCTCTTTAAACAAAATAGGAGCAGTGCACCAAGAAAGGCAAAAGTTCGTCCCTAGCTCCCATTATGTCAACTGAAGAATGTGCAAAGTCGGACAAGAAATATGGATTTCTGAAAACATGTATTCTGTATAGAAATATGAGTGATACCTAGGAATCTAGGAAGATAGTGGTACCAGTGCAGTAAGCAGTCTGCCCCTTGTGCATCATGAAGGGCCAATGCTCTCGAACTTCCAAACCTTTCATCATGCCAAAACATGCTCACCCGATCAATTATGAATTGTGAAAGGCTACACACTCTAAAGTGGAAACAGTTCCATGCAAAAAAAGTAAAAAGAAGCCAAATGCAGAATGTGATGTGACTGTTCAAACAATGTCTGGAAGTGCATGTGGCAACCAAGCAATTCATAAATGTGGTAGCCATTCATAATCTAGATCCAGACACAACACTAACTCCATATCAACTCTACCGTTGCTTCTACAAAACATGCATAAATTTAAACGAAAACACCACAACTGAATGATACTTTAATCAAAGGCTTGTTTTGCTTGGAATTCTGCATGCACTCTTCATTTTGAAACTTGCATGAATTTCATATTCTCACATCTGTGATGAATCAGTGGTATACTGAGTACGGAAAAACTGCACATTCTGATTCACATTTCATATTAGAGAAGATGCCAATGGGGCATCTCAGCACTAAGTCAGATTTTTTTCGCTTCATTTGTAAATAATTAAACAAGAAAATCAATACTATTGGTACTGTTGAATGCATAATTACCTTTACACCTTACTGACATGTCTGGACTGAAAGTCTGAGTTTGGTGTCTTTTATATGCGCTTAGTAGTTTTTGGGGATTACTTCAGTCACGACCAAAGTATGAAAAAGAAAATATCAAGCCCAATACAGGCGAAAAAATTCAAAATAGCTAAAAACGTTTTTTTTTTTTTTTTTTTCCCTTCTACTACCCAAGGCTCGACAATGGAGCTGAATCATACTGCCGTCGCATGTTCGCCGGCTCCATACCTCGTAATCCGCAATATTTATGGAACATATGAATAATTCTAGCCCTGTAGTAACGCAGGTAGGTTTTACCGCTTATTCAATCCGTGTAGTTGCAACTGCACAAGCGCCGGATCTTCAACTGCAGCGCAACATAAGGCCCGGGTCGAGGCACTTGGAACTGGCCCATTCTAAATTCTTGCCGAAGGCTGAATTGCAGTAGGCGCCAGCATCGTGCACCCCGCAATGGTCTTACGAGTGATGATTTGTACGGCATATTCTACTCTGAGCGTGCAGCCCCTGGCACTAACTGTCTCTTTTCCTAGACACAGCAAACGCATTCACCCTTCCCTCGTCAAAAGCAAACTACCGTATGTTATAATGACATGCGCGTCTTGATGTTTACGAACTAGCGCTGTGTTGGCATGCATCATCAGTTCTGCGCGAAGTTTTTAGGAGAATGTACAGGGAAGATGGAAATTAACTTACCTCCGAGATGTCATATGTATGCCGGGTGGTGGCCGCCCTCCAATAGTCCCGTCGTCAGCGCAGTGTTTGCAGTGAGAGCGCACAAAGGAAACGCACTACCTGTCGGGCACGCGAGCACACTTTTTGCACAGGTATTCACACAACCTTACCACGCTTCTGCACATCGCACGAGCTATTTTGTTGAGCTCTGTGCCTCGTATATCTCGAAATAATGAAGCCGCAAGCAGCAAGGTCCCCAACAGCACACAAGAGAAAAAGGCGCGACTAAAGTAGGGGCTTTAGGCGCGACGACACTCTAACGCCACCTACTCATAATGGCTACGGCTAGCACTTCGATCCGCTTCGGCTGCCTCGTCTGGTTTCGACTTGTTTCGGTTTCGGAAGTCGCTGACCTAACGACTTTGCTGCTCGCCGAACAGTGGCAAGCACGATGTCGGGCGTCTACGCGCTAACACTGCATGTTTGTCGTGTATACGCGCCTGTAGTTTGTACATTCAAAAATTAGCAGTGCTAGCGAAAGACCACCGTGAGTTTCGCTTCTTTTCTCGCGATGCTGGACAAACTAACTGCGTGCTTTGCTTGTCATGGACGTTAGGTTGACGGCGGTCTGTGGTTCGGCGAATCGGAGCTTTGGCCCAAATTCATTGCCATGTTCCTTGCGAAAACTCCTGTTCATAAACAGTTACAGTGGCAATTGTTTGTTTGTTAATATTGAAAGAATATACGGCGTTTTACAGATCAAGTGATTTGTTTGGAAACAGAAGATGCTGAATTGTGCTCGCTCATAAAAAACAGTGGGCGAGCCCAATTCGGCTCGCCCGCTGTTCCTTTATAGGCGCCACATCTATGGCTGTCAGCTCCAACTGGTCACCTGAGAGCGATCATTTCTTGTGTGATATGTGCCTCACTACTTCAGTGTTTAACCCTTAAATGGTGACGAAATTTTTTAATGCCTGTAGCTTATAGCAAAAGCAAGGACAGTGGGGTGAAAGCCTGAACTCTCAATCAGGAAAGATATGCGATATGCAAAAATAGCTTACCGGTCAAGCTTCAAGTGAACGCAGTGTGGGGTGTTTGCACGCTCTTTACTTCAATTAAGAAACTGACCATACAAATATTTCAACTTATCTCTGTGGCCTACAGCATACAGTAAAGAAGCTAAAGCAATCAAGCTGCTCTTTCCATGCAGCATACTGATTATGCACTGCTGGTGGAAACTGCACAACATATATTCATGGAGTTGCACGTGCAGCTTTCCTCAATGCATCTCGCGTGACGCAGCCTACAGTTACACTGAAAAATATGCCATCTAAAATACATTTCCTTGCAATATGATGATTCAGCATATATGTGTATAGTGTGCATAGCTTCAAGATGCAACACATACTGTTGGTATCACCTCTCATAAAGTACTAGGATTTGTGTATCTCTTCATTAGTCTAAGATCACCGATTCAATCCTTTCTTTTTTTTCTTTTTATTTGACATTGAGACGGACAACATTTGCAAGTGTCATTACGCAGCAGAAAGCTTCAATTCAGAGTAGTGCAGTTTAGCAAATTTTTGCTATAGTCTCAGGAAACTTAAAAATGGTGTATATAGGTGTAGATGTGCAAGTCAAAACTCAAAAGGCTGTAGGAGCTGTTTTGCTCAGCCTATCCTTGTGCTGAAAAAGAGAGTCAGGCTGGTTGGTTATAATGAGTCGATTGAGTGAACAGTGCTCTAAGATAGTAAGGGAGATAAAGAAGCAGAATTGTTGTCATCTTCTCTCCCATCCCATCTGTTAGTGCTGTTCAGTCGTTTAAGAATTGTCTTTCTGTGGTCTTTACAAGTGAATATGAGCTCGTGAAGTTTAGTACTGGAGTTGACTTTCACATTTCTGCTATCACATTTGCTTTTCCTTCTACAGATGAAACTCGAAGCCAGTTCTTCATACAAACTTGTGATGCCTAAAGGTGGTAATAGTGTGCAGTTATAGTGAGTTGTCTCCATTCATATGCAAAACACAATGTAAGGGAGATTTTGATCGCCAGTTTGACCGTCATCTACTTGGCAGGCAACACATCAATGTTGTGCACACAGCCTTTGTCGTGCATCTATGGCTTCGTCCAACTTTCAGAAACGAATGGTTGAAAGAGAAGCAAATGATGCTATTAGATCTAGTTGAAGTATCTCGCTTTTGACATTGTTTTACAGTGAGCTCGATATGTCGAGTAGTTGCTCAGCGTGCATGTTGTCATATAAAGATTTCTGCATAATGAAAGGAAGCAAGCACTTTTCTACTAATGTTGAAAATGTGCTGCAAGCCAAGACCAAAATTGTGAAATATGAAAAAGTGTACCTGTAGCAAATAATCATGAAGTAATCATTATATGAAAGCTCTAACTTTGACCTCTTTCATATTGGAAGGACCTACACAGTCTCAACGACTAATTTTTTAGCATGCAAGCATGTACACGGCCACGTAGTTTGCATGCTCTCTTAGAGCATCTGTTCACGCACTGGCTCCATGTGCTTCTGCAAGCTCGCACAAATACGTGACCAGCTCATTCTCATTCAATCTTGCACAGTGGCTGTGCGTGCTTCTGTGAGCTCGCTCATGGGCTCATTCAAACTCACAAGAACTTGTACAATCTCATGCGTTCCTGCACAGTGGCTCTACGTGCTCTCATAAATCCACGTTTAATCTCCCAAGAACTCACATATTCTTATACATTCTCATTCACTCTCACACTTTCTTGTACAGCTCACATACAGTTTTTTCAGTAGGGTAGTTTGGAAATCTTGCTGCAAAGCAGAAGTGAGCCGGCATCACTATGGCATCTCTCATTATATGACTCACTTTGGGGACGTTAAACCACATAAACCAAACGAAACAAAAAGTTTGTGCTTGTTGCTGTTGGCAACTTGATGTGAGCCCGTTTGTTTCTTTTCACCACTGTTTAAAGGAATAAACCAGAAACAAGGAATAAATTAGTCTAAGAATAAACACTCAAGAAATGCTTACGAGAGAATTGAAACAATTGGCTCTGTTGGTAATAAGAATTGTGTTGAGGTATTGACAGCATTAGCATACTGGGTGCACAAGATGCGCTGGTACACTGTTATGAGTCATAGAAAACAAGTTAGGAAAGCTCGTCAGTGTGCTGTCGTTTAAAGGTTTTTAATAAAACTCCATTTTGCGAGTTTTTAGTGCGGTGAATTTTATTATATACACGACATAAATTTATAGGCGGCGCGTCGTTGGCTTTAACCACCGTTCGGGGCCAGACGGAGTAGCCGGGCCCGGTTTGATCCAGAGGGATGTTTCGTGTCAGCTGATTAGTTGTTGGATGTGCGCAGCTTCTGGTCACGGGTGGCGGCGGGTCGTTGGCTCTAGCCATAGCGTGTGTGCCCTCAAGGACGCCGGGCGAGTCCACTTCGATGCTTCGCTCCTGCTGACAACCCGGCTGCACGGAGCTACTGTGAGAGACGCTGGGCCTGATTTGATCCGTCTCTTAACGCTAACTGTGGCACGTTCGGCTATACAGGCAACGCAGGAGGTGGGGAAGGTGGGTCTTTGGGCACGGGACCTGTTGACATCATGGGTTCAGGCTGATGAGGGCATATTTTTTCGTGATTCTTCAAATCCCAGGAATATACGAAGTGTGACGCCGAATAAGGGCATGGGACCTTTTCGGGCTGGTTCTTACGGCACTTAAAAATGTGAATACTTAAACGGCTGTGTCGTCACTTATCTTGGGGGTTCAGCGGACGTGTAAAAATATGGTAAAAATTCCCCGTGCATTGCGTTGCTTCATGAAGCCTCCGTAGGAGGCAAGGTACATCTCGTAGAAGCCAGGAAGCCAATGCGCTCCGCGGTAGCCACGCTGGGTGTCTCGAAGGGGATTGCCCTTGGCTGGTCCACCTGAGGCCGCTGGCACTATTCTTCAGGTGGTGTTGCCTGCATAATAATATTCACTCAAATTAGCACGTGCCGTCATGTTCCGCCCGGTTGCAAATGACGTTGAATCTTTTCCCTATGGTTTGTTTCGGACAATTCTCACGTCTTCGTACTGACGTTTAACCGTCTGGCCAAATTACTTGCTATTTCCCTATGTAGACAATCACGCAATGCTTCCGCATGAACCTTGGCATTAATATGGAACCGAGCGCTCCTTAACTAGGTGTAATATCAACATACCATTGTTTTTTTTAGGGAAGCAAGCACAAATCTAAAAAAGCAGGCAGCAAGCTAAACAGCGCGTTGGCACACGACATTGAGAAAAATGTTCAAAGAAATAGATGCAATATCCTAGAAAAGTTCTTCCACATGCGCATTTCCAAGACAAGTGTGAAAAAACAATCTTGTACCTACAGTTCACAATACATGTACCGCGCCAGCATATATGTACTAAATGAATATCTCAAAGCTTCCTCGGTCATTTTCCCGAGGCGCTTGGTCCATAATACTGTTACATTAGGCGGTGCATGCACTGATATGCGCAAAAGAAGGAAGAAGAAGAATCTAGTGAGTTTTGGAGAAGACTATGTTCGAGCAGTGTCGGTTGGTGCCTGGTTGACGCTGCTGTGTTTCTGTGTGCTGTGTCATCTTGGAATAATCTCTTTGCCTTACCTTGCCACGTATCAATATTTTAAAACTGAATCAGCTGAGTGCAACGCATCAACATTTTGTTCAGTGTATAATTAAGATGTCGAGTACATATTCCGTGACAAAATTAAAAGTTGTTTTTAGTAAACGCTAAGTATTTATGATCACCACGAAGTTCCTTTCGTATACGTGTACGTGTAAAGAAGGGTTAC
Source organism: Amblyomma maculatum (assembly GCF_055883805.1). NCBI lineage: Eukaryota > Metazoa > Arthropoda > Arachnida > Ixodida > Ixodidae > Amblyomma > Amblyomma maculatum. Next base: position 5,274,148 of record NC_139344.1, on the reverse strand, counting down.
AGGCGAGCACAGAACGCGCGCACAAAACGAGAAAAAAAAAAACCGATGCAATCGTCGCCGAGCAGGTAGAAGTGCGGAACGACTCGCATGAGCAAACACCTACACCGTAAATAAACTACTGCACCTTCGTGAAAGCAAAAGACGCGCAGAAGCAGGTTTAACACGCACGCACAACACCAACAGATTGCCGTATTCTGAAGAGAGAAAACTGCGTCATCTGCTCAGGTGGCACCCTCCCGACAAGCAGCGCCCTCTGCCGCTAACGATTGGCTTTCATTGCAAAAAACGCCATTCTCGGCCATAGGGAAGCGCGGGCGCTCGTCACACTAGCCAGTATATTCTAGGCACTATAGTATGGGGCAGTTTGGCCGCAGAAATGTGATTAGCGTAAAAATAAACGCTTAATCAAGCACGGAATGTCGCTTTTTTGTGAGTATACCACCTACTCTCGGATCGTTGTGTGTTTGTTTGCTCCCTGGAGTGAAATTTGTAAAAATAAAAAAGAAAACCGTGCCGCTGGTATCCGAGCAGGCATTCCGAAGTATCTCCGTTCATTCGAGCGAGCCAAATCTTGCGCACCTATGTACGCTTTCTACATTTAGCACAGTAGCATTCGAATGAGCACTTTCGGGATTTTACCACAAGAGACAGCGTCGCTTCTCTCACGTACCTCGCTCTGCGGTTATTTCCGCTCGCTGCTGCATTTGCTTTCGCATCGAGGAATCCGCAGCGGCGCTCGCGCCACTTCGTCGTTCCATGTATCTCGAGCTGGGCGTCGCGTCGGCGCGGCAGTTTTCGACGCGCGAAAATCGTGGAAAAAAACGCCGCATGTGTTCCGGCCTTAACCGGGAGGCCGACTAAGCCTTGGCAGCCATGTTGAGGCTGGGTGGATACGGCAAATACTAGTTTACAATTAAGTGCCTGATCCCCTTCCGTTCGAAATACCGCAGATGTGAAATTGAGCGTCTTATTAAAGTTCATTTCTGCAATAAAGAAACGGCAATCGTAAACTTACTCTGGCGATGCAATTGGATTGCTTAAGATGAAATCGGAAGAGCAAAACCATCTCCATCATGGCGCAAAAATGCGAAATAGTACGGTACGTGCTCTATTCAATTTTACTTTTATAATAAGATTCGCTTCTGCAATTAAGACATTGCAATCGTGGAGTAACTTTAGCGATGGATTTGCATTGCTACAAGGTCGAAGCGGTAAAAAAATGGAAGTTCAACTTACATTACTCGCCCTCCGTCGTAACGCTGTTAAGACGGTTCCGTGCGCATCGGTATTTATAGACAAACACCGATCTGTGACGTAAGCACGATGCGGTGGCGCTTCTATCGCCAGCGTGGTCCGACTGGGGGTGAAAAATAGGCTTAGTGCCCATAGGAATACATTGAAGCGAAATATTCCAAAAAGCAGTTTTCTAATTTCACGGGTCATCTGTGATGTCGTTATTCGGCACAGATCCAACCATAAACGCCCTGGAATAGACCGAGGAAGTGTGAAATCTCATTACCAAGGCAAAGTATTTTTAAAACACCGCGAAACGTACCGGGATGCGAGTGAGAGGGCGACCCATAGAAATACATGCAAACACAACGTACCGCAGCATTTTGCTCGGTTCATTAGCGTTGAACCCTTCTCATTTTGTAGGGGGGGGGGGGGGGACGTCTTGTACGACGCCCCGACGTCATGTTGCATGACACACTACATTCTCTTGCAAGTAATGCAAGTCTGACGACTTGCGGGACCGCTCACAGCACGATAAACTGACTGCGCACAGTTGCAGACGACCATGCACCCTCCGTTGTCGCTAGCAGACGCTCCGGAGCTGGAGGCGGCCGCGGTGGGTATCGCCAGATACGCTGTCGTCTGCTGCAATGCGCGAATCTCGTTCGGTTCATATTGTCGTATGGCGTTTGACAACTGCTTTTTAAATGTAATTCTGTCTGGCGCGTATCACTGGAGCGACAGTATTATTAAGCTTATTTACCCTATAAGCGGCAGCATATCAGACTGTAAGCAAAACTGCGCGATTCGCTACACCCAGCTTGCCTTTTGGCGCTGTCTGGATTCATAACACAGGTTATTCGGGGAGTTTTAAAAGTAGACTGCCTCCGTAATGACGCACCCTACTTTATCACACACTTCTTCAAAGCGCTGGTCAACGTTTGATGACCGGCCACCAATTCTGATGCTCTGTGAAATGAGAAAAATGCTCCGGTAAGTTGTGTTTACATGTATTTCTACGGGTCGCCCTCCCAACACCCATACGTTTCGCGGTATTTTAAAAATACTTCGCCTCGTTAATGAGATTTCATACTTTCGTGATGTGTTCTAGGATGTTCATAGTTGCTTTGTACTGAATAACTACATCACAGGTGCCCTGTGAAATGAGAAAACTGCTTAAAATATTTCGGTTCCATGTATTCCTATGGGCGCTAACGCTATTTTTCACCCCCAGTCGGCTGCGACGCCGCGAGCGCCCCCTTTGTTTGTAAACATGGTGTTGGTCTATACATGAAAGCGAAACATTCCAAAGCAGTTTTCTAATTTCACGGGTCATCTGTGATGTCGTTATTCGGTACAGAGCAACCATGAACATCGTAGAACAGATCACGAAAGTATGAAATCTTATTAACGAGGCGAAGTATTTTTAAAACACCGCGAAATGTATGCGGGTGCGAGTGGAGAGGAAACAGAACTTACCGCAACATATTTTACTCGGTTCAGCAGCGTTGAACCCTTCTCATTTTTTGGTGAACGTCTTGTATCACGCTCCCACATCATGCTGCATGGCATACTACATTCCCTTGCAAGTACTGCAAGTCTGACGACTTGCGGGACCGTTCACAGCCCGATAAACTGACCGCGCACAATTGCAGACGGCAATGCACCACCGGCGCTGTCACTAGCAGACGCTCCGGATCTAGTTCACTGTACTCCGGAGCTGGAGGCGGCCGCGGTGGATATCGCCAGCTACACTGTCGTCTGCTGCAATGCGCGAATCTCGTTCGGTTCATATTGTCGTATGGCGTTTGACAACTGCTTTTTAGATGTAATTCTGTCTAGCACGTATCACTGGAGTGACAATGATCAAGCCTATTTACCCTATGCGGCAGCATATCAGACTGTAAGCAAAACTGCGCGATTCGCTACACCCAGCTTGCCTTTTGGCGGTGTCTGGATTCATAACACAGGTTATTCGGAGAGTTTTAAAAGTAGACTGCCTCCGTAATGACGCACCATACTTTATAACACACTTCTTCAAAGCGCCGGTCAACGTTTAATGACCGGCCACCACTTCTGGTGCTCTCCGAAATGAGAAAAATGTTCCGGTAAGTTGTGTTTACATGTATTGCTACGAGAGGGAGCCCGGACCAGCAAAGCTTTGCCAGGCTTAATCCAATTTAATATAAAAGAAAAGGAGCTAAACGCCCAAAATAAAAAAAAAATAATTTAGATGAAAAAAAAAACGTAGACATAAAAATGTACATTAAAGATACAAAAGGAAACAAAGATCACAACTGCCTAGTTACAATAGATATATGAAATGGAAAAAGGATAAAGAAAGAAAAAGCGAAAGAAAAGCACAAAAAGATAAAGAAGTCCAGGAAAGAAGGAAGCAGAGAAGAAAATGTCCGTGGGTAGCCAAAAACTGCAAAAGAAGAGAGAAGAGAAATATAAAAATTGTGCATTAAGGATTAGCCAATTAGCAAAAAATATAACTTTAAAGTGAATATGCGAAACACACTTCAGCCTAGAAAAAATAAATATATGTATATAAAGAGGTTACCAAAGTCTGCAATGAAATGAGAAAAAATAGTATTGAAAAACGTCGCGAATACGAACCGGTGTGACATGATTGCACCGTCACTACGTTGCGGCGAAGCATTCGGCACAACTAGCGGCTGCGGGCGTGGCATTCCTACTCCTTCGCCGCGTCGCGGCGATGTACTAGGCGCCACCAGCCATCAGCTGCTATGGGCGGACATGCCTAACGACAGAGGACGACGTGCACTATCGGTGCCCACCGAAGACGACGTGTCCACGGCCACTCACGCACCACTGACCGTACCTGTGCACAGCAGTAGCAACGCACTGGTCAACGACAGTCAGCCCACCGAATGGCTAGATACTGGAGGTGAACTGATGAATCAAACCATCTATCTTCCTTTTTCTTGGGTGGACAACTGACATGGCTCATCGGGCGTGCCGCCTAACACACTCGCCATCGCTTGCACTGAATCGATGTAAATAAAATGAGCACATAATTGGTCATTTCAAGAAAACTGTCAGTTTTTACAATACCAGCGCGCATGCCCACACGGGTAGTTCGGACGCCCTTAAGTTTTGCGTGAGCTTTTTTTTGTGTCTGCGATACCCGTCTGTTTTAAAGCAGAAGCTTTGCTTGCCTTGCAGGTGCCAAGTACTTTGGCGGGCAGAATTTACCTCACCTGCTCCCTCTTGGCAAGTGCTGCGCGCTGAGCGGGTGGAGCTCGCTTCATTTTCTACTTCGCACAACTGGCAAACTATTCGCAACGGTACATATCGGCACAAATATACAACGTTGTCTGACACAGCCTATCAGTCTCCTGCCTGCCCTTTCCCTGCACCGCCGCCGATGGCTATCTGGCTCACCTTGCCCTTCAAAATCCTTCGACACCGTCGCGTCGTCTAGACCCGGTTGTGGTTCCCTTGTGGTTCGCAGATAGCCGTGGAGTAGTCATGTCTTAAACCCAGTGCTTCGGCTTCGTTTCCTTGACGTTCGCAGAGCGTCTTAATTCCAACAGCTTAATTCCAAAATCAACGTTTACGCGCCGTAAGATGCTGTAAAGTTGTTTGCTTTTTGCCACTAAAAAGCTGCATGTGTGTGGGCGCGCGTGTGTGTGCAAATAACTGATGCGCAGGTACTCAATATATTTGAGGCCCCGCATAAGGTTTTCATTGTAGTGAGGAAGCAATCACAATCCCTGCAGCGCGCTGCGAAGAAGCAGACTCGCGACTCTGAAGTCCCGGCGTCGCTTCGAATACCAGCCCTAACCCCGCCAGACCACCGGAAGAAAGAGAACGAAAGCAAAAACTGCGAACGCACAAAATCTGCGCTCACTCATTCCCCCGGGGAAGGAAAATTCTGTTTACTGCTTGAAGCCATGGGGGAGGGGAGAAGACTGTGTTGGAGGAGGAGCCATGGTGTGGACAAACCCTCAACAAAACTGCCGCGAGCGCTTCCTCTTACAAGGAAAAAAAAAAAAAAGGGACTCCGCGAGATACGCGTACGTGACGTGTAGGCTACGTCACCCATGTGTCACGTGATTGCGCATCGTCGACCTGCAAAAACATTCTCCCGCCAGTGATGGCCCTCCGCTAGTGTGGCCATGCCGAGGCAGTTGTCGACTTCTATGTTGTTTAGAAGACAGTCCAGACAGAGGTCGCGCGCCTCATCCATAAGCAGCATATCGGCGTCGGCCAGCACCTAGGTCACATTGTCGTTGTCAATGCGCACCTACAGCAATAATTACCGTAGAGTTAATTCTCTCGCTGGTAAAAACAGTTTCTCGCGATTTGCGCCTCCTGTGCATTAGAGAATGTTGTCTTTCATGGGATCGTAATGCAGGCTGGCTACATAGCGCCGCGAGCCAGTAATCTGATTCCGGGGAACACCTGACCGTTCTGAAAATGACGAACACTTCGTTTTCAAATCTCACGTCTACACCACAGCTCTTGTCACACGGAACGCCTCCGCAGAAACAGTTTTTTTTTTTTGGTAATCCACACCCTTTCTTCTTGAGCGAACTTGATCCTTAGAAGCTCTCTTCAAGCATTGTTAAGCATTGTCATTCTAGCACTGTCAAATCTATTACTTTGAGAGACAGGCAAAATATGAGTAAATTTTCAGTTCAGTTGAAAAAAAAAAGGGATATTTAGTTTTTCCCACGAAAATTGAAAATTTGCAAAAATAAACACACGTTTAGAAGAGCGTGGACTCATTACCTATATTGCACGAATGACTATCAGACTGCGGATAAATAAATTTAGTCCGTGACTATTGTATCAAATGCATGTGACAAGCGCCAATTAGTTGCAACAGTTGCTAGTGCATGCGTCAAGCCGGGACTAATGCCACTATCATATCTCTTCCAAGGATTTTCACTTGCGCATCTCACCAGCGCCGTACAACGCAGTGTGAGGACTCTTGCCTGTTGCGATTTATCACTAAAACAGTTCTGTTGGCTGAGCAGCGAGAAACTTATGTGTGCCTCGCCATGGATCCATCCGTTAAGAGAACCGCTCAACGAACTCATTCTTCAAGGAATCATTTACACCATGCTTCACTCGCGTGCACTTCGAGTCAGCCAAGCTCCGCGCTGAAGGTATTGAGAAGCCACTACGACGCGGTTCAGTTGTTCACAAACGAAAAGCGACAGATATAGCGCCTTTATTTCCCTGTAAAACAATCATTATTATCATTGTTATTATTACAGTACTTGCATATTGCCCGCTTTTTAAACATAAAATGCTTTTAGTTCTCGCGGCCGGTGCCCTTGAGGGGATGTAGGCAACATTCAAGCAGCGATTTCCTTTCATCTGGGCGCCGCAACAGAACATACTGGCACCGACCGATCGCTCTCTGAGGACTCCGCGTCCTCCCTTGCCACACGCGCGTAGAACGCCGCTCGACGTTGGCCCTTTAAGAGGATGCAGCTCGAAGGGTGTTCCGAGATTTTGTCTGTCACTGCGTTGCGGCGTCAGCTCATGGCATTTATCTCATAAGCAGACGGTTGTACATGGAGCACTCGTACGCGCTGCTTGTCCGTTTCTTATTAGGCCGGCGTCCCTCGTGACCATCGTTCTGAATTTTCACTCCACCACTATCCGAGGTGGTGTTGTTAATAAACCTCTAAAGCGACAGCAGCCCATTACCCGAAACTCTGGTCGCGACGTGTGGTTTGATGGCACCCTAAAAAGCTTTCATGTGTCCACAGAAACAAGTATGAGAGGAACCGCGCTTTTCCTTTTCTGTGAATCAATTAGGGCGAAAACCTTTCTAGGTTCATGGTGAAAATCTCACGTCGGCGAGATGTGTCAGCGAGGTTTTGATTGTGAAAGATACGGCGTTTTTCCTTTCCTGTAAACCAATTTTAGGAACTCAGAGCCCTTTAATGCGTTCAGCGAAACGCTGGTTCTGTTCGACAAGGGGCTCGCGACGTACGCAGCAGCGTTAATAATAATTGGTTAACAAGAAAAGAAGGGCACAGTTTGTCACACTTGTTCTTTGGACACCTGAACAGCGCCGTGATGAAAGGGAGGAAGATGGAAGTGGGAGCGGAAAGAGAGAAAGGGGTGTCATAGTGGAGGGCTTCGGAGTTTTTGCGACCACCTGAAGATCTATAGCGTGTACTGGCATCGCACAGCACACGGAGGCCTCTTCGTTTCACCTCCATAGAAACGCAGTCGACAGCGATCGGAATCAGTTACGGGTACTCCGGAACAGTAGACGGGCACCTTTACCACTGCACCAAGACAGCGGGGCAATGTACAGCAGCAACCCTCAGGCTTTCGCACTTCTCCACGGCCGATGCTGCAGTGCTCTAGGAATATTTATATATATGTAAGCAATTGTATGGCTATGTAGGCGGGTTTCGCATGGACGTGACATTGTCGAAGCATGTAAAAGAGGAACTAGTTCATATATAGAAAAAGAATGGTACCATCAGATAGAGCGTCAAGAAAAGATGTGCAAGTGACAGAATGGTTGATGTGAGCTTATGAGGTAAATTATTAGAGCCAATTAGTGTGTAACTCCGATCGAAGATGGCCGCCAGCCACGTCCGGTTTCGCTTCTCAGCTGCCAGTCACGTGTCTCAGTGGAATGCTCCCTGTCGTTTCTTTGAATGCAGCAGAGTTCACCGGCGTTCTGAAATCGGTGTACTGTAAGGGAAAGGCGCAGTATCTCTTACTCGCGGAACCAAGCAACACGCAGTAGCTGTCACTTGTTTCTGTGAACACCTAACCTGCGCCGTAAGGGAAAGCAGGAAGTGCGAGTGAAATTGAAAAGAGGGAAAAGGGAACCGGTAGTGGAGGGCTGCGGAGTATTTTCGACCACATTGGGATCTTTGACGTGCTCTGACATCGCATAGCAGACGGATGCATCTTCGTTTCGCCATTGAAACGAAGCTGCCGGTGCTCGGTACCGATCCTGGGTACTCTGGCACAGTAGTCAGGCCTCTTAACCACCGCGCCATCGTGGCAAGACGAGAATAAGGTAGGAAGCGTTTTGCGGAAATCGATCCGTTTGAGAGGTACACGCCACAGCCCGCCCCTGCCGAAAACGCAACGATTATGCAGCCTCTCGCGGAGGTGACAAGCCGCAACCGGCCGCAACTGCTTTCCTAAGGCCGCGCAATTGCAGGCGATTGCTTCGAAGCGAGAAGAAGAATCATAGAGCGACGCTGAGCACGCGGCACGTTTGAAAAAAAAGAAAGATCACTAGCGGTTCGATGATGCTGGACACCTGAATATCGAGTGGTAGCTCTGTGTAACTTGGCAGTGTGGGAAGACGCGTCGATAGGGGGGGGGGGGAGTAGTAGGGTCAGGAGGTCCCATTTCCGCGTCAATACCTGATTATGTTAACTTACTGATTTGCGCTTCGACTCCATCGAAACATGGCCGTCGTGGTGGGGGCTTGAATCCGGGTGCTCCGGTAACGAGCCGAGTGTCTTAACCACCGAGTCATCGCGATGAGTCTTTTTGGTTTTGTGCCGCCTTCATCGCGCACCCGCATATTCGTCATTTTGTTCGACTTAACCGCAAGGTAAAACACTAGACGTTGTGTTCAGCCGGGTGCATCCATGGGACCTCCCTTAAGCCCACTTTCACGAAGCACGAAGCTCTTAAAGGTGAGCTAGCTCAAATGACAGAATCACTCGGCTATACTAATCTGAAGAGATCTGGGTTCGATCTCGGCAGTGGTAAACTTTCGGCGCAGGCGAGACGCAGGGCACCCATCCGCTTTCGGATATCAGTGCATGTTAAAGAATTCAATGTATTCGAAATTAACGGAGCCCTCTTAGTCGATGTAGCTTTGGAACGTTAAGCTGCATAAAAACGTAAGAACAGAGAGTGGCCGCTGCTCTCTACTCTTTCGCAGTGGCGTGGTCTGGCGACTTGAAAATCCAAAAATGAACACAAACTGAAAGCTCACAGTCAAATTGCCATGAAATTGCACTAGGCAATTTTGGGCTTCCGAAGCGAAAGCTTCAATTCGCCATATAAAGCCAACATCGCCGTGCGGACGCGGAGTCGCTGCTGCAAATGCTCTGAGCAACAGGTGCACCAAGCATGACGTTAGAGTTGCGTCACCAGTGCCGCCCACTCCGCAGCCTCGCTGCGCCGAAGGAACTGTGCGCCGCTCGGCCGGCGCAAACTACACAGCCTCGCTGCGCGCGATGCGAATGCGCAGCAGCTACAGATGCGAAGTATCTAACATGCGTGACAGATGCGTCGTGTGTTATTATTTCAGAATTAGCTGCCGCAACAGTATCTGGGGTAGTCGCTATGTATGTGTTAGCTAAATGGGCGACTAACAGGAGGTGAATAAGCTGCGAGAATAAAATGATTTACTACGTGTAACCGTGCGTGCAAGCCTTCGCGACACTCTAGGTTTAACCGGACATAAACCACAGCAAGTTTTGAAGGCGACAACCTTTGTAGGCTCATCGAACGAAATCCCGAGCACGAGATCTGTGCGCGAGATCTGTCATATTCCGCGAGATTCCCAGAAATGTGTTATTAGCTAGCGTTCCTCTCGTCTGCAATCCCACACTTGAACGCGCACCAAGGAACGCCACACGACAGGAGCCGTGGTGTACCGTCCGAACACACACCTGCCGGAGAAAGTGACAGAGACTGCGCCTTAGTTTTCCTGTAAGCCAATTGCATGTAGCACTGCAACGAACGCCGATAAGAAGGCAAATGACAGAAGGTAGGCTTTCGCCATGGCGAAAGCCTACCTTCTGTCATTTGCCTTCTTATCGGCGTTCGTTGCAAAAATGAACACAAACTGAAAGCTCACAGTCAAATTGCCATGAAATTGCACTAGGCAATTTTGGGCTTCCGAAGCGAAAGCTTCAATTCGCCATATAAAGCCAACATCGCCGTGCGGACGCGGAGTCGCTGCTGCAAATGCTCTGAGCAACAGGTGCACCAAGCATGACGTTAGAGACCCACTCATTTTTTTCCCTCCTTTGTCCTCCACGAAAACAGAACGACGTTTTTTTTTAATAAAATGGTTCCTTTTTTTTTCATGTCTACACATCTCTGTGACATTTCAGAAAGTGCATGGTGATGGAAAGCGCTACCATCACGCCGACTGTAGGTTTTTAAGGTAGCTGCTTGCAAAACCTAAAAGCTCAGTCTCAGCCCTGGTTGTGCTTCTTCCCCGCATTGTACGGTCCTGAACCCAGCGCAAACTTACCTCGCCTGTACAGTAGCATTTGAGGAGGACGCCCAGAGCGGTTTCCGGGACACCCTTGAGCAGCAGCTCCTTGGGTAACCGTATTCCGGGCCGAACGCCGCCCGAACGAAAGGGCTTGCCGTGCACAGGATGGACCGGTTGACCCTGAACATGGAACCATCGGCTGCGCGAATCGAGCAGTCACAGGACCTGTCGCCTCCGGGAAGGAGCGGACCTAGGAAGGTAGGCATGGCTCCCGATCGAGGTGATGACGTGTTGTTGTTGTTGTTGTCCAAATAACTTATGGCACATACCCACAGAGGGGGATCGGCCAAGAATTGGGTAGCAAAGAATTTTTTTTTTAATATACTTGCATAAAAAAAAATATTTGAGGGGTAGAGCAAAGGAAACAAAACGGGAGATAAGTGAAATATAAAATGAAAAGTGGTAGCACTCACGGGAGATTGACACTACAATTTTAGAGCAAGTTATGTTTAAATATTTAGCAAGGCAAACGATTTGAGTCCAGTAAAAAATTTTGCATGGCAGTTAACACAGACCTGTGACTGTGCCCAAGGATTGTGGCGCCAAATGATAACAATGTCGGGCTGCTTAAACTAAGGCCAAGCTGTTGCAATGGCCTTTCCATCAACTGCTTTCTCAGCGTAGTAAAGCGGCGGAAAAACAATAAAAAGTGATCTAATGTTTCTTGTTCACCGCAAAATGCGCAGACGGGAGACAGTGCCAAACCAGACCTGTAAAGATAGAAATTTAAAGGTGGGATACGGCATCGCAGCCTTGTTAGTGAAATCTCAAGTTGCCGTGAATGACATAATTTTCTATTCCAAGAATAATTTAGATGCAGGTAGTCATCAGATCTTAAAAGATGTCCATTTTTCATATTTAATAGGACGTTTCTTCGAAACCTCGCTGCGGTAATGTACGCGGTCGCCGGAAGGATAGATAATACGGGGCCATTAAGGGACTCTTTTGCCAAATTGTCAGCATATTCATTTAAAGTCACATTGCTGTGGCCTGGAACCCATACCATATGTACAATCTTCAAATGTCTAGGGATCAGGGAGACAAAGGTTTTTACTATTGCAGAATCCACCGACGAAGAGAGAGATGAACACAAGGATAGAGAGTCGGAAATTACTGCCACTTTAGAAAAAGAGGAGTCTAATTTTCGTAAAGCGAGTACCACCGCCAGAAACTCTGCCTCAAAAATTGGGGTGAAGTCCGGAAGCCGGACAGAAAAAGACCAGTCTAAATGTGGACAATATATACCCACACCCGCCTTTTCATTACTTTGAGATGCGTCAGTAGCTACAACTAAACTAGCAGAAATACTTCTTAAATGGTCTTCTAATAATCCGTTTAGAATAACGGATGATAAGTTTTTAGCATTATTCGGGAATATGTCGTCAAAGACAATTTTAATAGATGAACCGATGGTTTGTATGGGTAGAATACTAGGAATACCGAGAAAGCCATGCGCAGTCTTCTTTTTCTTTGCTCAACAGTCCGCGAGCGTCACGTTCAATCGTTAACGTCGTCTTCTCCTGGCCTCCGAACTGCAATATACTGACGCAGCCCGCGTGAGGTTGCCTGTGGCGTTGCATCGAGCGTTCCGTTGAACGTGCTCTGCGACGCGTCGACGCCCGTCTCTCAAGTCCAGAACAGCGTTCGTGCTGACCGGTGACGTCATCACTCAAAAGGGCTTACGGACAAGAAACTGGGTTTTCCTGGATTTGAAGATGAGACGTCTTGTGTTCCTCGCGTCTGCCTCGTCTGTGACGCGACATGGTGTAGGAAGTTTCCGAATTAGTGTCAGGAAAGTAACCTCATGCCATCTTTCATCACTGTCAATCTCTCTGCAAAGACATGTGACATCAGCATGCCAGGTGACGGGTTAAAACTGTCTTCCTCCAGAATCTTTGCCATTGAGCCGCCATCACACATCAAATTTGAAAGAACATCCGAGTGGCCAGCGGGATAGCAAGCATTCGACGACTACCGATTCGGTTCGGGATTGAACGAACGGAGCGAGGAAGCTGAAGTCCGGATTCACCTTTACACTATGGGAAGACAAGCGAGGACGATATTTCAAACCTTCGGCTCGTCGGAAGACGACGCCAAAAGAAAAACGGCGTCAAGGAGAAGTTTGACAATTATTTCGTGGCTGCTTGCAATGTCGTATACGAAAGCCCTTGCTTCCACTGAAAATGCCAATATCCGAGCAGGTCCTTCGGCCACTTAGTCCCAGCCACGCACTTGTAGACAGGTGCGACTTCGGCAGCTTCAAAGAGACAATGATTCGCGACCACTTTGTTGTTGTCCTCAGGGATGGAAAGCTCTCTGAAGCGCTGCAAATGGACGCCGCCTCACACTGTTAAGCGATGTCGCCAAGGCCCGTCTCAGAGAAATCGTACACAAGCAGAAGCAGCCCCTACGGGACAGCGGCTGAGGTGCGTTACTTATGACAACGGATGCAGACGTGGACGCCATCCATAAGGAGAGCGAGAATTCTCAGCCTCTTCGAAAGGAGCGCCTCACAACTCAAGACAAAGCGCAGTAGTACCTTTTCTGCTGGCAAGCTTCGCATACAAGGATTGCCTAGCTGTAAGTGCTACCACATGGTATGTGAAGGAACATTTCAGTGTGGTCTGTCGCAAGAACGACTTCACACGCAGGAAGGTAGGACTGTTTTCCCTTGAGAAGGACAATGCATTTTACTTTCTCCGTACTGTTGGCTATCACTCAGCAAGCGCCAAGTTCATTGAGTTTTTTATTAACGGATGGCCGACTTCAGCGAAGATCTCTGCAGTGAGGCGACTCGGACAATAAACAAAAATCAGATACACTACAATGTTTACCATGCCCAATGGTGGCAGAGCGCCGGCGTCAGTCCGGAGGACTTCTCAATGTGTTCAGGCACATCAAATGGGTCCAGGTGCACAACGCCCCCAATGTACAGCTTCTCATTGTAGCGCTGTTTATCCGATTACGACAAGCTTTTCACGTAGCCCGACATTGCTGCAGCGCACACTACATTCCTTTTCAAGCGCTGCCAGTCTGACGATTTAAGGAACTGTTCACAGCACGATAAACTCACTGCGCACAGCTGCAGATGACCATGCACCACCGGCGCTGTCGCTAGCAGACGCTCAGGAGCTGGAGGCAGCCGCGGTGGGTATCACCATCTGCGCCGTCGTCTGCTTCAATGCGCGATTCTCGTTCGGTCCTTATTGTCGCACGGCGTTCGGAAACTGCTTTATATATGCAATTCTGTCTAAGATGTATCACTTGAGCGCTGGTATTATCAAGCTAATTTACCTCATGCGGCAGCATATCAGACTGTAAACAAACTGCGCGATTCGCTACATCTGAGCGTGCAGTGAGTCTTTTGGGGGTGTCCGGATTCACGACATATCTAGATCATTAAGGAATATTTAGTAGTAGACTGCCTCTACAATGACACAGCATATTTTGTCACACACGTCTTCAAAGCGCTGGACAAGGATAACGACCGGCCACCACCTCTGATGCTCCGCGAAACGAGAAAAATGTTGCGGTAAGTTCTGTTTATGTGTTTCTATGGGTCGCCTTCCCGAAACGCACACCCATACGTTTCACGGTGTTCACCTCGGTAATGAATTTCATACTTCCACGATCTGTTCTAGGATGGTCATCAAATAAAGACATCATAGGTGCCCTATAAAATGAAAAAACTGCTTTGGAATCGTTCGATTCCATGTACTCCTATGGGTGCTAACCCTACTTATCATCACCAGTCGGCTGCGGAGCCGCGAGGCTTGGAGTGGTATAGAGCAATATTGAGCAGTGTAACGACCGGCGCCGGAGAGCGGCCCGCTTTTGCGATAACAGCCACCTACTTCCGCGAGAGGGCGCGACGTGCTACAGGGGTGCCGCATTCGCCGCTCGGCGGGTAGCGGCCGCGGAGGTAGCGGGGGTACGGGGAGGCGCGCGGTGCTCTATGGAGCTATTTTCACAAGCTGTGCAATTGGTACGATATTTGATAAAGAGGCTACCTATTCCTGGTGCTTAAACTGATCCCTGAAATTCCTTTACATTTCTCTGGAGACGCCATGCACGGTTGGGTGTCCCTTTTGAGCAGCGCGACATTTTTGCATCGCTATTTGAAACTCCTTCAACGCTTCTTCTTCCTGCGGTCAGTCTTAAATAGTCCAGATGACAGATTTGTACTAAATGTTTAAAACGAAGCGTGGTGTTTTGCATTCGTTCTTCCCGTAAGGTAATACATGCTGGTGCCGAGGAGCGCTACTAACACGCGGAGAAAAACAGTATACATGCGAATCAAAGCTTGTGCTTTCTAAGGCCTCTTTAGGAACACCTTATTTTTTACGAACCTTATTTACTAACATGTGTTACATTTTGCAGCTCGTGCTTATAAATACATAACAGAGTTTACCATAAACCGTTAGTAATCTGTAATATATCTACATAATCGGTGTTCTTTCTGTGCTCTAATCAGCGCTTATAGAAATAACAAATACAGTGCGTGAGCAAAACACATTTGTTCATAACCGTGCTAATTTAAAGCACGGCGGTATTTCAAGGATTTATTCTTTATGAGTGATTAATAAATGCATAAATCGCGGACATTTAATTTGTTTACGTGCCGTTTACCAATAGGGTGAACCAGCTGTACAGATGAAAAAAAAAAAAGTCAATTGCAGCTAGAGCAATTGTTGAGAAAAAAGATGAACAATTAAACCTGTCACACACGAGGAAATACATTCATAGTGGGCACTTGAGTGCGGACTCTTTACTAGCATCAAATGGCAGATGTACAGAGCAAAAAAAAAAAAAAAAAAAAAAACAATTGCGCGTCGTCTATGATGCAGTTCTTGGCGCGCACCGAGAGAAAATGAAAAAAAAAAAAAAAAAATGCGAAAACGTTTAGGAGCCCCTAATGCTGAAGCAATTAATATAAGGCCGGATTCAACTGCGGACACTAATGCGTGCTTATTCTTCGAGCGTGTGATTCGTAATATGAGTAATCAACGGGATATACTTGCCAACTATAGCTACACACCTATAATCGGGCTACTTGCCGGTTACACTTTGCAGAACTGATCAGGCTATAATTGTTCCCCCATGAAAACTATCACAAGGTTGATATTACACTTCAAAGGGAATTTAATTATTTTCCCCTTTGGCAGCTCTTGTCGCGGTTAGCTGACTAAAGGGAGCAGACGCAAAACACCTGAAATTTAATTACTTCAAGTGTGAGCTTTCTGGTCCAGCTCAAATGTTTGAACCTCCACACTTTACAGAAAGGTTGCAAAATCTGAAGTGCAAAGATGTCCAGAAGGACCACCCGAGTCAAATTTTGGGGTAAATTGTGACCTAGCTTGGAGCCTATGGCCCAATTTTGTTTCTTCCTGCGTAATCGAGTGCCGGCCCCACAACCTCTCTTTCGCCGAATGTTAGGAGCCGCATACTCACAATATGAAGTAATATACACATTTTGATGTTATAAGAATGATCTAGCGGAAGCGTATTACAAGCGCGCACTACAGCCTCTGCGTCCCCTATCTTTCCGTCGTTCTAACTTTTTCAGAGCAATTCTATTTTTTTTTTTTTTTGTATGTGCACCCAAAAAGGACTAGGTTGATTTTCTGGGGGCAATGATTGCATATTACCGGTTGCTGAGCACGCAAAATAAAAACTATCTAGAATGAAAGCATTTTCTGGAACAATTAAGTTATCGTCAAATTATCAACGCCTTGAGAATAAATGTCTTATGTATAGCGCACATCTCTGGGTATTTAAAGCTACTGGTTACAAGAAGGTTCCAGCTTATTTAAAAAAAAAAGGGTTTTTAATTAGATTAGTCTACAGTTTCACAAAGTTGTAGAGCCTTAAATTTCGACGCTTATATCTTTATACGCGTTCGGTTGCACGCCCCGCTTGTCGCCTCTTTGTGCACTGCTTTCCCCTTCCCAGGTCCTTATTTGGTTCTTCATCTCGGTTGTTTCCTTCTTTTTTATTGCGTATATCTTCATTGTTTATCGTCTTTAGCTGCCTGCATGCTTTCTTCTCCGTCGTGCGTTTGCCGTGCCGCTCGAAAATTCCAAACCTTTGTTCACATTCGCGGTCGCTGCTTTCACGGCGCAGCGTGCCTTCCACCTCTTTCTCCCTCCCTGCTAGGCGACACATGTTTTTGTTTTCCGATGCATCCTTTACCTCCTACTTCTTCCACCTTTCCTGACCCACTGTGCTCTGTTATTCAATAGCCAACTTACCTGGTGTGTCGTTCGATTTGATGCCCTTGCTATATCTCTACCTCCATGCGGGGTAGTCCACATTTAATTCATTCGAACTGAGAGCTGACTTTTCTTGTGGCTTCAGGTGACACACTGTAGTCGGCATGGTTTTCGTATGATACAACAGAATTTACTGCTTTGGACTGTTTTAGTAATGGGTTACCGATGACGAGGTTTATTTAGTCGGCGCTCGAACGCACCTGCTGCACGTTTTGACTTCTTCATACATCCTGTCTCCACACTGCCTTCTTTTCAAAACGAATGCATTCCAAAACGAGAATTAGGTTCTTTAGGACTGCAGAAGCAAGCTGTATGCCGAGTGAAGCGTGCTGTGAGAGTCTGAATTCGTACGCCGCTCTCCAAGCTGTTCTCTTCGGAGCCCACCTGCTGTCATGTTGCTCCCCGAGGTGTTGCCGACGGCCAAAATGGAAAATAAATTAGGCGATTGCGAACCGTACTGAGCCCCGTTAACCAGCATATTTGTAAAATGTTGACGCTAGCAGATCGAGACGACGCACAGGCAAACAAGAACGTAGAGTGCGCGCGGTAGCCGCCCAGACGGCGCGCGGTATCCGCGCGGCACCCATACGGTTGACACAACAGTTTCTGGTGGCGCACTCTGCGCTGCGGCGCCTCCGTCATCGCAAAAGCTCTCCCCGCTCCCATGCATTTCACAGTGCGGTCGACCCACTGTCCAATATTCTACCTGAATCGGTCTGCGTGGGGAAGAAGCGGGAAGAGAAACAGCGGAATAAACGCTGCTTCCTTCTCAGTGCAAAGGCGTCTTGAGACTCGGCCCCTTACAATCCCATAACAATTGTGGCGACGGGGTGAAATTTTTTTCAGGCTTTGCACTAAATCCTCTGCAACTGCCGACCTTCGGAGTATTTAACCATTCCACGGGGAGGGAGCAGCCTGGACAGAGTATCTTGAGCAAGTTTCTTTCATAGAAACTCGCTCTTTCATAGAGCGAGTTTCTTTTCTTTCATAGATGCCGCTGTCAGCTGCAAAAAAAAAAAGCGGTGTTTGGGATCTTTCCCCATGATTAGGCATGGAGCTATTCTTTCTGCATCCCGGATTATATTTCTATATTGTTTGCGCAATGTTTAGCTTTTCGATTGGCTCTACACAAAATTCTGTGTCATGTCACACGTTATCATTTTTGCGATTATCAGTTTGAGCCTCGATTGAAACTTCACAGGTTAGTTGAGCCCTTTACTTCGACTTTTTTCCATGCACTTTGAAAGAGGTTCGTTTTGACTTATTCGATACTATAAATATCTGTAAATGCATTTAGTGTATCGGTATCAGGTATCGAGGGCTGAAAATGAAAGTATAGGAGTATCGGTATCGAAAATACATTTTTGGTGTATCGTGTATTTAAACGATACTCGATTCTCCGCAGAATATTGAAGCCAGTGTGTGTCAGACATTTGGTCGACGGCGCTCGCTCAGGCGCTAGTACAAACTGGGAGGCATCTTTGCTTGCAGTGCACCCTGATTTCCCTCCTGCTCGAAGTTTCCTTCACAGGCTCCGTCTTCTTAGCCTCCATCTATCCATGCTCTATTTGTTTAAAGCTGAAGGAGCCAATTGCATGTAGGTGCTCATGATATTGTTTACTTGTGAGCACCGCGTGCGTACCACGAAGCCGCTAAGCCGTTAACAGACACGCAGAAACAAAGAACTCCTTGTCCGCCTCTGAGGCATGTGATTCTTGTCAAGCGGCATGCTACGTGTACTGACGAACTCAGTAACTTATGCACGACCATAGCTCTCCAGACCCTTGAGCTTCGCATGTCGGCTCTGCTTGGCGACAAGAATATGAGCGTCTAACGCCTCAGTCTCGCACGATGCAGTCGCCGGTCTTGTAGTTTACAGCGTTTGATTCGAAAAAAAAAAAAAAAAAACATCTTTCTTCCACTAGGCTTTATCTGTAAAAACTATTGCAGCTAAAATATTAAGAAAAATACGACGTAAAAGCTATGTAACCGCACTTTCCCAGCACATAAATTTCAATAACAAATACACGATCAAAGAATTTTCGCCAAAAACATTTCAGCGAAACGTGAACAAACCTTGCGAAGATACGTTTGTTTCTTAAAGCGATAAACTGTTAAAATGTTTTTGAAATATGCGAATTGATTGGCGTTATATTAGCTACTCTCTCTTAAAAAAAGAACACTTCTCTCTTTTATCTAAACCAGACTAAGTTCTCGAGAGGCGCTAGTGAATCTTGATTTTGTTAACTACATTCAAGATCATCGAGTCGACGCTCTTATCTTCTGGTAAAGGGCCCAGTCATCAAATACAACAGTGAGGCGTGCTCGTCCAATTATATAGAGAGGCTTCTCTTATTTGCCTTGCTTACAGAACGCCCACATCGCGGGACTATTTCGGAACTAATAAAAACGTTCAGGCATTTGATTTTTGTTCTCATCTATGTTTTAACAGATAATGTGAGCTTCAAATGTCTGCTATCGCACTAATATCAAAATACCTGCTCAGTTGCCAAAGAGCACTCAGCACTGAGCCTTATACCAAAGAAAAAACGGAAGGGGTCATCGCGTAAGTAACGTGCAATATATGAAATGTAAAGCAATAGAAGTTCCAGATTTAATGTAGCCAAGTGCTCACAAGGTGGTTCGTGCGAAGAACACTAGCTGAAAGAAATTGTTCGCTAGGCTGCTTGTCGAAGCTTTGTAACCCTGGCTTCAATTCGATGTGAAGTTGTGACTAAGGCCAGCTGCCCAGACAGCGGATCTTCAATAAATTCGTGCTGTCGGGTTCCTTTAGGCCCTTTTAGAGAAACTAAAACTGCGTATAGGTACCACAGAAAGTTATAAAAACCATGGTAAAAATTTTCCAGCTTCTCTAATAATATTACCGCCTTTATCATATTGGAATTTCAGAGATGTATCGAATATACAGTATCGAGTAACTGTATCGGAAAACAATTTCGCTTCTGTATCTTGTATCGGTATCGGAAATACAATTTTTCAAGGCATCGAGTATCGGTGTCGAAGATACTTTTTCGAAGTATCTTGACCAGCCCTGGCTCCTAATGCGTCCACATATCCAGTCTCTAAATTCAGTGCGCTGTCGATTCATTGACTGCAGCCGCTCCAGCACAAATCCGTCAGGCTATGGGATTTCTTATTCAAAACCAGTGATTATCAGTACTTAGCATATAATTGGAACGTCCGCTCATGCAAAACCACTCTATGTGCGGTTACAATCAGGCTGTTCTGGTGCAGGATTCCGAGTTCGAATTTTTATCTACCGAGATGTGGGTGGACACCGAAAATCCTATGTGACTCATTGGGGAAGGTTGAATCTATGAAGCATTTCCTCCTATCTTGCATGAAGTTTGCCCTCCACAACAAGCTTTACTTAGGCGCCTCTCTCCAGGTTAGGCTTTCCTTTCTCTCTACAAGTGCTAGCATCGTTTGGTGCGAGCGGCAAAATATTTTCTTTTGGCTCGGTTGGCGGGATTGTCCATGATTACATAATTAAACCTGGTAGGTTGAATTTCTTGCACTTCCAAATTTCTTTGAGATCTTCTTTTTTCTACAAAATGTTGTTTTTACTTTGGTTTAAATGCGCTTCTGTAGTTTGTCATCTCTATATTTTTTTAAATTCCCGCTTTGCGCTACGCTACTATTTTTGCCATAGTCGTATCTGAAACTTTACTTGTATACGCCGTTACACCTTTGCCAAACTCCCATGTAGGTATGTGCCAGGTTTCAAGAGGCAAAGGGGAAGAAAACGAAGTTGGCTCTCGAGCGTTTGCTGATGCCTCCGAGATCACCCTCACGCGCGTGTTTCTCTCCGGCCGTTCCAATCGGCGCGCGCCCCAGCCAAATGTTGTAAGTTTGCAGTTCCTCCAGGCGCCACCAGGCGGCAGTGCGCGCCAATGCGTCGTAAAATCCCTTGATAATTTGAAAGTAGCGACACTCTCCTCCGCGCCGCGCTTTCCTCCTCGATTCTCCTCGCGCGGCGGCGGCGAGCGCTGCGCACGACACGCTTTTTCCCCTTGACGCCCGCCGGCCGGCCGCAGCAGTGAGTGAAGCGCGAGCTTTTGGGCCAGGTCTGCGCTCCAGGAGTGCACGAAATTTTTGAAAAATTGCGAGAAAAGCATTGAGAATGCCGATAGTAAAGTTCATGAATTGATTGGTTTCTTCTTAGAACTGTTTGAATGGGGAATACTGATAAACAAAGCTTTCAGGCGAGTTCTGTGCTACAGACACTTTTTAAGTCTCATGATAAGGTTTTACTTTGTGCACTTAATCTAGTACTGCCTCTGACTTTGTGTTTGTTTTTTTAGAGCGTGAAATCTGTCACCGCGTTAAAACTTCAGAAAACGATCCAGGCTGGTGCTTTGAACTTCAAGATTAGAGAAGGTTAAAGCAGGACTTAGTCTATTTCGCTACTGTCAAGCTATCTCTCTAAGCATAGTATATGTCACGCGATCAACCATGAGATTGGATTATTGGTTAATTGTACATGCATTTCAATCAATTACTGGGCCAAATTAATTGATATTTAGTAAATTGCAATTAAAATCTAAATTTTAGCTGCAACACCGAACCGTATACCGTTGGAAAGCTTAGGCCAAGTGTAATGGCACTGTGCTAGTTAGCGATCCGCGATAATCTGCGTTCATTAGTTAATTTTGTATAAAATCAAATTTTGAGCTGTTCCTTGCTGCTTCGAGGCAAGGAACAGGTTTGCCACGGCAGTCTTGATATGATGCTGATGGAGGAATTAAATAATTTTATGAGTACGTGGCCCCTCACTGACTTCGCGTGTGGTTAAAAGACAGCAGGGTACACTGGGAGAAGTGGTGGGCCCTATTGCCGATACACTGAAGTTCTGGGGCAAGCATGCTGTGGTCTCATGCGCTGTGTAAAAGAGCTTGATTTCATTGAACGCAACAATCAAATAAAAAAATTACAAGGTGCACATAGGTCTTCAACGTGCGGAAATGAGAAAGCATATAACTGCCAATTCATTAACTATCGCTATCCTATCTATCACTATATCTACTAATGCCAGAGACCTATCGTAACTGTCACTATCCGCAACGAACACTATCACCTCACTATCCGGGCCTATTACTATAATTTACTATTATTATCCGTAACAGTCACCATCATTACCTATCACTATTCATAACCATCACTATTTAATCTGATGCCGTCCCATGACCCATTGATATACTTCAATTTTCATTGACTTAAGTTGTCAGTCATATCTCTATTATCTCATAATATCTGACGAGACAACTGTACATTGACTTTTAATTCTTATACTTTCTTGTTTTCTCATAAATGGAGGTGGGAAAAGAGCAAGCCACAGAAATAACTGACTACTATCAGCGCGAGGTTCATGTCTCTGTCGAGGAGGCTTCCTTTACTTCAGGACAGGTCGGTGAGAGAAAATTGATGGAACAGCGTTTGGTCTGTTTCTTTTTTTCGAGTTCGTGTAATATTGGCGGCTCAAACTGGTCTTCAGTGAAATGTAGCTAGAGCATAGAGCGATGAGATAATTACTCAGGCTAGGTGAAAAAAAAAATCTCGCATACAATTGAAATGAGTAATATGTTACAGTGTTAAGAATTGTTGCTCGCAAAATGTTCCCCTATTTTTACATAATAACTATAATCATCATTGATTGTTTAAGTTTCGTAAATACAGAAAATTGATGCAATGATTCCGGCTGATTTGACATCGATGGGATAACTTTTCTCGCAATAAATGAATACGCGGAATCGCGCTTTTAGAGCTCCAGCTTTCAAAGCGAAGGTAACCTGCCAACGCCTAGCAGTCACGGTCAAAGTGAAGCGTGTGTGATCATATGAACACCTCCTGCACATTGGCCGTATCCCTGATAAAACGAACGCATATTTTTTAACCCACGCGTGCGTCGAAGCATGGCAAGACACATTCAAGAATTGAAAAAAAAAAAAAAATGCCATACGACCTAACTAGTGCAGATTACCCGCAACACCTCGGGCTTACTTGCCAAAGTTTTTCAGGGCCAGCATTCATTGCTCCCGAGTAACCGACGCACACTACAAGTAAAAGCTGGAAAGGCTAGCTCCTCTACAAGCCCGAATTTTGATTTTTAGTGAAGGAGGCCAGGGATCCTAGCATAATCGCGACAAATGCAATCGAGAGACTGTAATTTTCCAGTTATTTCTGACAGCAAAAAGCAGATTATAGCGCCCTGTTTCTGACTGTACAGAAGTCGGAGCGTGTTAAATGATGGAGCCTTGGAGCCTCGCAGAATATTCAGCATGCTGCAGAGGACAACCTTATTTTTATACAATGAACATGCTGCCGCCGCAAAAATATTGAGCAGCAAGCAGGAATAAAAAACGCAGCGTCAGGTGACGCGTTATTACGGGGAGTGAGAAAGGCACTCGACGTCGCAAACAACTCTGTTGTTTCTAGGAATAAACGTCTTTCGACTAATCTTGTGAATCCATTGACTCGTGCGCAAGCCGTCACGCTTGCCTTGAGATATCATGAATACCGCATAACCATCTTCAGGTCGCTTGCTGCAGTTGTACGCGCAACAGCACGGCATAGAGCTTGCACGCTGCAATATTCGCTCGCCGAGACTGGGAGAAAAATGGCGCGAAGGAAAAAGAAAACACAAGGAAAACGCCGGACGCGCGTCGGTTTCCAATGGCAACGGCAGGGAGACCAATCGTCGCTCAGGAAATCGGGCGGAGAGCCGGCCTTCAGCGAAGGGGCGCGCAAGGGGCGAGGAGGAGGCGAGATAGTAGCGCGGCGGCGGCAAAGTTCAATCGTTGGCGTAACTTTCAAAGTATCAAGGGGTTTCAATGCGTCGATGCATCGTCCAGCCCACTCGCGGCGTATCTCCGCTGGCGGTTCTCTCGTTTTTTGCGCGTATACATTGACGAACGAGCGTGTCACGCAGCCTTTCATTTTTAGCTGGTTTTCCAGCAAAAACTGACCGCAAAGTGTGTTCGAAATGTTTCACAATTTAAGTGTTGTGTTTATTACCGAAGCGGAGGGTTGATGTTCTTGCTGCCTTCACATAATGCGTTCCGTTCTACTTAGAATTTACGCATTGTGCTCGTGTAGATAGTTTTCTTTGCTTGTGAAACAGTTACTCGTCAAGACTACCTCGTGTAGGTGGTAGTCTTTGAGTGCCTAACGGTCACTCGTGAAGCCGGCAGTCAATCAACGTTACGAGCGTATGCTCGAGTGGTCAAAGGCATGCATGTTTCTCAGCTGCAAGGTCTTGTTGCAGTTTGGTGAACTGATGAGACATTCGTTTTCCTCCCCATTTTTAATCCTAAGGCTTCTGAGCTTGCTTGCAAATATAACAAATTGCAGTGGAGCGTACATCGTTACATTCCATGTGTAGCGTACATGTCGCAAGCTTATGTTGCTTACTTCGAGAGGTGCTCTCTTCTAGCTTTGTGCACCAAGAAAGGACCACGCCACTGAAACAACGAAGATAATCAAAGGAAAGTTGCTTAGGCCACAGCTAATCAACGCAGGAAAAATAGTAATTGATCAAGCAGCTTACCGGAAAAAAAGAAATAAAACCTGCTGAGCAAGATAGGAGCTGCGTGTTTAGTTTGCCTGTTTTATCTTTGCGAATAGAAAACTACGCAAGTAGTCATCATGTGGTGATTGAACTTTGTAAATAAAGAAATGTCTAACAAAACTTGAAGTTGGGCTAGATGGTGCATTGTAACTTGACTGAAGATAAAGCGCACGGGAAGACACACACAAGAGAAGAAGCGTGTCCTGTGTCTTCTTCTCTTGTGTGTGTCTTCCCGTGCGCTTTATCTTCAGTAAAGAAATGTCTGTGTGTACTTCTTGATTGTGCTTGCCCATATTGTTTTTCTCTTTGTCCACCTCATGAGCTTTGTAAATAAAGAAACATGTACGTCTTTTTTAAATTGCTCACAGTGTTTGCCTCGTAATTTTGTTCAGAAAGTGGCTAGTATCATTACAACCGGCGGAGGTTTAGTGCCAAAAATGTTCTGATAAGTTTCGCATATCATTGAAAGGTAATGAAAAATTGCTAAATAGTGTGGCAGGCGTGTATGATAGTGCCATTCGATAGTCTAATCATAATTCGTTTGAATTAACCCATTTGGTCGGCTTGGCCCTCTGCGTGTATAGGCATAGGAGTAAAAATTAAAAATAAAAGCACTGCACCCAGTCTGTAGGATATGCAAACAAGTGAAAACAAGAAATAAGCTGAAACTCGCGTGATAATATCGCACATTTATGCTATGGCGGGCCGCGTAGTTTACAAACGAGGTAATAGCTTCTCCTCACTTTCGATCGCATAAGCTGATCCGTTTTTATCGGGATCACTTCCGAAAACCTCGCATATACTCATATGACGGCAGAGGTGCCTGAACATGCCCCGATTACCCTCAACCTTTATCGAACCTTTTTTTATTACGCAAGCTTGCCGTAAGGCATATTATAAAAACACATGTAAATTGGTTCAGTAAGGACTCTATCGAACTTGCGTGCTTACGATCTTCCAAGGCTGCTTTAAAACCGTGCGAGAAAAAAAATAGCTATCGTGACATGCATCTAAGTAAGCAATAATCATGTGGCTGTGGCGGAACCATTTAGAGAATTGCATTCGTGCGATGGATGTTTATGTAAGTCGCCGCACTCATAAATACTGTATTTAGCGAGTTAATGAACCTGCAAATGTACGGCATGTATATACACACTGACTAAAAAAAAAAGTTAAATTAAAACAAGAAAGCGCAATGTACAAGAAAGACTAATAGTCAACATTGCTCAACTCCCAAGCCTATTCCTAGCGCATGCAAGGAGGACGACGATGTGAATGACATGGAAGTGTGTTTACAAATGCCGACTCTTTTGACTGCGCGCCTTTCTAGCTCCTTCAAGCACTTTCACCTTAGGAACAATATTATCGGCAACTATACATAGTGAACTAAAAATTAATTTCTAGCTCACTTTACCGCCAACGAAAGTCATAGAATTTCATATTTAATAAGAACTCAATCTTTTAGTAATTGTAACATGTTCCCATAGTGCGCTGCCAACTTGTTTTCGCCTGCTCGATAAAAAAGACTTTTGACGTCTCTCTTATCTTACATGCGTAGCCAAGGTCATTCACAGGTTAAAATATACATGAAGGCCAGTAAGAATGCTCTCATTTTTTTCTCTTTGCTCCCTAGGAGAGACGCATGAGTGCAGATGCAAATTAGCGTTCTCCACGATCGCTTGCAGCGAAATTTGCGCGATCTGCTTATGTTTTATTAATATACTGGAAATTTTTTTATTCGAATGCGCGTCACTTATTATGCTTATTTTACACCCCTCATTGCCGATTCAACTTTGGGACATTAAACTCCATGTACCACATATACTTAAATATCCTGCTCAACCAGAGCTACGTTGTATGTGGATATTTAATTCTTGTGTTAATGACCTTCAAAAAGAAAATTTAAGACTATGAGAAATAACGCTGCGGGACTGCCCGGATCATAACGGTGTTACTATAGAACGGGTGTTGAAAAATCCCTCAAAACTCGCGAAAGTAAAAACTAAGAAAATCTATTTTGCAATTAATTCCGCGTGCCTGTTATATCGGCCATATCGCGCTGGATTAACCGCTCAAGGTAATTACAATTACCCTCACAGCAGCTTATTCTTTTTCTGTGTGAATATATGCACGGGCAGTACTGCAGGTGAATCGAACTAGTGCAGCTTCCCTGCGGAATTATACGCACACGGAATATCGCGTCTAAACTTCTTATAACTTGATAGTATATCAAAACGGGCACGAGCTGCAGGCGTTTATTGTTACTGCTATCTTCGTCGTGGCACCGAAAAGTAATCACGACAATTAAGGATTGCAAACGAACTCATCTAGTTGCAGTGCAGAAATGTAACGCATGTTAATCCGTCACCGAAGTCTACTTGTCGCGCTCAACACCGCTTCCCTTCGCTCTCACCTTTATCCGACCGCAAGAAACATGTTAAAACAAATGCCATTTTGTTTTTTGCGCGTGCAATCAACCGCACCACAGATTGCGGAAATATCGGGAATTATGCCCGAAAACGCAGCAAGCGCCGTGCATCCAATGCAGACGGTTCAGGCTTTTGCCTACACCACGAAAGTCACTGCTGTCGCCAGCGCCGCCGCATCTCCACTGACGTCACGGGCTGACGCTTGTCTATAGACCAACACCGATCTGTGACGTAAGCACAATGCGGTGGCGCTTCTATCGCCAGCGTGGTCCGACTGGGGGTGAAAAATAGGCTTAGCGCCCATAGGAATACATTGAAGCGAAATATTCCAAAGCAGATTTCTAATTTCACGGGTCATCTGTGATGTCGTTATTCGGCACAGATCCAACCATAAACGCCCTGGAATAGACCGTGGAAGTGTGAAATCTCATACCAAGGCAAAGTATTTTTAAAACACCGCGAAACGTACCGCGATGCGAGTGAGAGGGCGACCCATAGAAGCCGTCGAGCGTTTTGGATGACTCACGATATCTGTCGGTGTTGACATGGGTGGAGTACGAAGAACTGTATCTAGGAGCGCGTACGTGAGCGCGTGCTCGAGAGCTCGCTCGCGCTGACTTTTTTAAAGCCTACCCTACTGAAAATATTGTACAAGGCTCTGCGTGGTTATCTGTGCATGGTTATCGACCCGCACAGCGCGAGAATGTGCGAACAAGAATGAGCGAACGAGAATGAGCGAACGAGAATGTGCGAACGAGGATGTGCGAACGAGGATGTGCGATAAGAGGACGCGTGATAAGAGGACGCGCGATAAGAGGACGCGCGATGTGTGCACGGTGGGAGAACGTGCAACGTGCTCACGGCGCGAAGGCGTGCACACTGTGAGGACTTTTGTACCCGTGTGTGTGCGGCAAAATTTGTGCATAGCTATCAACATTCAGAGTGCATGGATGTGGGCACTCAAGGCCCCAATATAGTCCGATGTAACGCGCGCGTGCGCACGTCGGCGAAAAACCGAGGTCTACAGTCCAACGGCACGGCGTGATGAACGTAGCGAGCGCGAGCCGACGCGGCCTAACGTCGCCGACGCGCAAATAGAATCTCGCCTATTTCTCGCCGACCGCGTCAGCCGCGTCGGCCACACATTCTAGCATTCCTCACGCGCAGTGAAGATGGCGGCTTGCATGTAGACAGAGACCATGCTAAAACCACGCGCACATTTCAGACACTGTTGCGGAAAAGCTGCTAGAAGGAATTCGAGGGCGGCCCTGCATCTATGATACCAAGCGGATTGACTCTACAGAGACGTTCAGAGGAAAGAAAAATGGCTGCGATGCAAACTGTCACTAGTGCGGCTGGGCACAGCTGCGTTCTTCGCTGTGGTGCGTGTGCCATGCTCGTTTTAATGCATTGCTCTAGGTGGTGTAACGATGATGTTGTTTCACTTATCTGCAGTACATTCATAGGAAGAATACCAAAAACTGCGGAAGCGACTTCGCATATTGTGACCGGTACACGCCGGAATCGAAGGTCGTACTCGATTTGGCCTCAAGGAACGTCAGTGGCTCAGCAACCAGGGAATTCGCGAAATTTATGGAATTCTACAGGAACTGCGGCCAGCCGAGAAAGTGATCCTCATTACTGTGTAATCTCTAACTCCTCTGTAATCGTACATATACTTAAATTTTGATTAGTTTTCAGTAAAACACGCACATATACAATCATCGTTCCATCTGTAGCCGGCGGCGGCGTGGGCTCAGGCCGTTGCTGGGCTGGACGGCTCCACAGCTGGCTGTAAATGCCTTGTGCCATTTGAACATTTGCAGTAAACACATTGTGTCATTGCCTTGATCACAACAGTATTTAGTGCCTTGATAGGCTGCAGCCAGGTCCCTGTAGGTGCCCTGTCGTCTGCTCGAAAATGCACCCCGAAAACGTACCAGCCCTCGAGGGCGTCTTGTGCGCAAGCGCACCGCGGCATCGGGCACACC
The DNA here is from genome assembly GCF_055883805.1 of Amblyomma maculatum. NCBI lineage: Eukaryota > Metazoa > Arthropoda > Arachnida > Ixodida > Ixodidae > Amblyomma > Amblyomma maculatum. The sequence goes on along the minus strand of NC_139344.1, from coordinate 5,245,364 downwards.
AGCCGCGCCAGACTCTAGAAGCGGCAGTTTTTTGACGCGCCCGTCGTAGCCGACGTGCCGTGGCTAACGTCGCAGACTTAGCCAGTCGCGTTGAAAACGTCGGACTATATTGGGGCCTTTAGTGCAAGGAATGAGTGCACTCTGAAGGTGCAAGACATTAGTCTGATCTCAGACGATGAGACATTCAGCATGGGAATGCTACCATGCTATGGTGATACTCTGCATGGTTGCAAGGCTCCTACATCACACCTCATGTTTGTGTTGTGCATAATACTAATATGCCAGCTTTAGGCCTTGTGCAAGGCCTCAATCAGTTTCTGCTACAGTTATGACACAAAATGTTTTGCAGAAATGATGCTCTCCATGAGATGAGTCTCAAGTGCAAAGAATGCAAGCTTCCAAAAGATACATGTGGTCACCTGGATTGGCTTTATTGGCTGATACACTGTGGTCACAAAACATCTGCTTTCGGTCCACCAGGTTCGAGCTTGGATGCAGGTTTCCTTCTTCAGCTGCTCTTGGCCTGTTGGATTCGAGCTTGGATACAGGTTTTCACTGTGCGACGTCTGCAAAATGCAAAAAAAAAAGCCGGACTATATTCCAAAATCCGAAAATTCAGCTGTCTTTACAAGACATTCTGAGAAAGGGGTAATTAGGCGCTCTATTTTTAATTGATAACAATTCAAAAAGGTTCGATTCTGAACTACAGAAATATAACGAACTGACACAAGAATACAGGCGTTCAGCATCAGTCCATCACAAAATCTAATACCTTAGTCGAACAGATATTTCAAGGGTCTTTGAACCATATCCTATCAATCAAAGACATCTGAGCACTGCTTCATGGAAAGCTACAATAACTAGAGTGAACAGAGCAGTGCAAAACCGGAGATTTAAATGGACTTTGAGAAATAGAAGTGTGCATTCTAGGATATGGCTTAGCACACAGGGCTAGGAATAAAACCAAACCTGAAATGAAAGATTATGCAATTCTACATATATGATCATAGAAGAAAAACAAAATTTCATACAGAACAGTATGGAAAGTATATCATCATTGCAACTTGTACAAAAACAGTTGATAACACATCTTCAAAAGTGCACGAGTATTACTTGAGCCCAGCAGCGAATTATCAATGGCAATAGCGGGGTACAAGAGCTTAGTGAGATGATGGAATCTTTCAATGGTGATCGAGAATGCCATGTAGAAGTGGCACAACTCTCCCCAAGTTTACTAAAAGCTCAGTTAGGATTCATGACGGCCCCTCAGCCTTCCTTCCAATAAGGTCGAGAAATACCCTAACCATCCGAGGCAGTGGAAACAGTGCATAGGGATCAGGTTAACTGATATTCACAAACATGCCTTGACTAACACCTTTACTCCAAGCGGTTCTCGAGGCCCTTTTTTTTTTAAATGAAGCTCCACTTGAATTGCTCCTCGAGTGCATGAGAAAACAGAGCATCTATAAGTGGCAATGGCACTACTACGGGGACACCTAGACTTCCACTTGCACACATGGGGCATCGCAGCTTTCACACACTGTGCAGACTTCGTTCTACTGCATACCAAGCCTTTCATGAAAGTGGATATAATAAGGATTCACAGACCCACTCTCTGAAGCATTGGCTCCGAGAACCTCAATCTGACTCGAAAATACTGAAATATCGTTTCAAGTATGACCAAGAAAAGCTTCCTAAGTTTCTGCGGCTGACGTTGAGCATGGATAACTATCGTCAGTTGCAGATTTCAATGCTGTAGTTGATCATCGCATTACGCTACTGTGGTGTAAACACATTTCAAGTCATCACCAGATACCTTAGCAACATTTCAGAGCACGCCGAGTGCCAAGTTGCAGAAAGCATTTGATGGCTAACAGCAAATGAAACATGTGCAGTGGTGGTTTCTGTGAACCACTGTGGACAGTGGTGCAATCGTGGGGAATGTCATATTGTAAATAGGAAGACAGCGAGGTACCGGAGGTGCAGTTGTGCCATGGAACACCTGTGCTGCACACATCAATGGCTTTCTGATTGCCTCAAATATACTTGTATGTCTAGATGCAGTGCTGAAGGGGGGGAGGGTCAATTCTGTCTTTTTAGCTGTGGAGAGATATTTGCAGTTGGTGGAAGGCATGGCTTTTCAAGTGCACTTAAAATTAAAGCTCCTAGCTTGCTTGGAAACAGAAGCGGCATTTGCTTCTGGAAAGACAAATTTGTTGGCTTGGGTGCATGCACTATAACATGCTTCTTTGAACCTCACATGTGCTCAACGCTCGCCGCTGAGCACTCAGAGGGCAAATATGCAACTAGGTCACTAGAGTTCACAGCAGTTCGAGCAGTTCTCAATGCCTAAATCCTGTTCTACATGAGCCATATGTCACTGGCAGTGAATGTTGGTAGATGTGAATTGCTTTCAGCCATTTTTCACAGCTGCCTTGTTCATGCAGTGTGCAAAACATATTTTACTAGGCTGTGACTTTTTTTTTAACGTCCAAAAGCGACTCAGGCTGTGAGAAATGCTGTAGTGGAGGACTTCAGAAATTTCAACCACCTGGAGTTCTTTAATGTGCACTGATGTCGCACCGCACATGGGCGCCTTGCTTTTAGTCTCCATCGAAAAGCGGCCGCCACAGCCTACTAGCCTGTGACTCGACTCTTGAGGCAGCTTGTGGATGCTGTTCACAAGGACTTGACATTAGAAAATGAGCATGTTACACGTAGTGGCATGCACTTTCCGGGCCAAATTTTGGCCTTATGGCCCATTCAGTTGGGGGGACGAGAGCAGAGGTGCCGAGCAGTACAGAGAAGTACAGGAGCACGCCGAGCGAGGGTGTAATTTTCCTCCCACGGGAACGCTCTCTGCGTGTCGAGAGCAGTACGCCACGACCATTGTGACCACGCTTCCCTCCCCAGCATTCTCCGCCTACTCGCTGTAGCAGCAGTTGCAACCCGAGGAGAAGCAAACACTTCATGTAGAACTGCTTTGCATGCCTTTGTTCTCACAGCGCGGCGATCTGCCTCCTTTGGCCCTTTCGATGCCAGCAGTGACTCTCAAACCTGAGCAATGCTTTGCAGCCACCATTTAGAGCGTCACTGACTCGAGAAAAGAAAAAAGATGGTGCGGATACACCGCTTTATGTCATGTGACTTCCTCTACACTCGCTTTAGATGAGGGAGCAGCCGGGAGTGCATTCAGGTGCTCTCAGCAAAGGAAAAGACCTCCTCCTCTACCATTGGAAGCCAGTGATTCTACTCCTGCTCTACCACTGGAGGGCACCCGCTTGTCTGAGAGCACTTTCTAAGTGCTCTCGAGGGCGCCTGCTCTCCCACTCGAATTCGCCATAAGTCTTGCCCCGTATGCCACTTGTGCTGTCTGGAGTGGAGAAATATTTCTGAAGGGTAAGTCGGAGGAAATGCTGAAAAGCATTCAAGAATCTGAACTGAACCTTAAGTAGAGAAAAGACTGTTTTCTGCACTTTATGGAGCTGAGGTAGCGTCGAGTGGAGACATGTTTTTGAATTCGGCCACAAGGGTAAAATTTGAATTAACTATTCCACACGCAAAACACTCATGTCCTAATGTCAAGTCCTCTGAACATTCAGAAGCAAACTCGATATTCACAGGCTAACAGAACATGTTTCCCAGGCTGCATGAAAAGGCAGCTGTGAAAAACAGCTGAAAACGCTTAATTTTAGGCAAAATGTCGCTGCTGCTGTGATATTGTTCATGTAGAACATGACATATGCATTGAGAAATGCTGTGAAATTTAGTGACCAAATTTGTTTATTAAGATTTGATTTGAAGTTGCTGCTACACTTGATCTTTGAGCTTGCAGGGCTCAGGGGAGAGGGAAGAAAATATGCGTGCTTCTTCGCTACATATACACCCAAACCAACAAATTCAACTCGCTGATTTCAGTTTCCAAACAAAGCTTGGAGCCACAATGGTCACTGCACTTGAAAAGCCATGCCTTCTGCCTACCGTGAATATCTCTCCACAGAACAAGTGAACCAACCACTTTGACAGCACCGTGTGTCCGAAGAGCACATAGTACCCTGATGTGACAAGCAAGCCATTGATGCCTGTAGCACAGATGTTGACATTGTTCACAAGGCTCAATCGCGCTACTAGTGGCCCCAGCTTCCTTTATACGTACTTGCTAAGACCAAAAATGGGAAGACTGCAAAAATGGAGGGGGGGGAGGGGGGGGGGGGAGGCAGCATTTGTGTACAAAAGGGGGAGGTGGCTGCTACTTTCAGGCAGTGTCGGATGCGTCCTAATCTAAACATCCTAAGCATAAACACATGCAGCAGCAAGCATGCAATGCATGTCTAAAGGTGTGCGTCCGTCGAGATATCTGCAGGCCGCCAGCAAATGTTCTCACTACGTCTCTATAGCCAACGCAAAACTGATCTGCATGCCCACCACCAGTTTTCTCTCAGTACCATCGGAGCGCTGTTTAAATTTTTTAATGCAAAACCATAACTAGCCCTTTTACACGTAATTTCATCCGTGACCATCGTTGGCTGCGTTGGTTCCGAAAAAAGAGCAATCACGCCATTGCTGAGCATAGAGCAGCTTAGTAACATAAGGCATGTGGCTGAGCTCAATAAGAAGGGTCAGATAACATGACATTTGGGCAAAGCCTTTAACCTCAAGTACACTGAGTGGCTGCCCTTAGCTGAGATCGAAAGCGAAGCCAGCACAGCATCTATATCTACTGTGGCTGCATTAGCTGTGCATCGCTGCCTACAAGAAACCCAGTACACCAACTGTTTTCGCAGCCAGCGACACCTACTCTTGCTCGGCTAAAGTCTGCTTTGATTGATTTCCTGCTTAGCCAATGATGCCGATGGTGCTAGTGTGGCCTCTGATGGAGATGCTCGAAATTATAATGCCACTGCTGATTTCTCGGTGCTGGTTCCGCAAAAGCCATTCTTTGCAGGCAGAAGCCCCTTATCGGAAGATTTAGGGCAGTGATCGTGCAATCAGAAAGTTTGGTCAAACATCTGAAGTCTTCTAAAAAATCGGAAGGGTTGGCTGCAGGTATGTACGCAACATGCCTTCCCCACAGGTGTGTCCTTGTCTGTGGAAGCCACCAAGCAGAGCAAACTTACTATTAGTCCTCAAATTTGTACCGTAGCTCAGCACTAAGTAGGTTCTGAAACACTGCTCATATACAGCGACAACTTAAAATGTGCAGCACCACAGAAGTATGTGATGATCAACTACAGCACTGGAGTTAGTGATAGACCATGATTATGCATACTTGGTGTCAGAAGCTGGGATGTCAGGAGGGATGCCAAAGCCATACCCAGAAAAAATAATGTGCTAGAAGTTCTAAGTTAACCAGGGTTGACCTGGGCTGTCACTCAGCCAATGCTTCAGAGAACAGATCTGTGCATACTCACTGTATCCACTTTAGTAAAAAGCTTGTAAACCTGCAGTACAAAGCCCACAGAGAGAGCAAATGATAAGATGTCAAGTGTTTGCAAGTTGAGTGCCAGTCTATGAGCCCTCAAGGTCACATAACTGCCAATAAATGAAAAGCAGGCATTCAGGGCTACGTGGAGTTGAAGTCAATGTATTCTTATGAAGTGAAGATTTCATGTCACTATACTCAATCTCACAAGCTGTCTGCTGCACCTGGCCCATTCGAGATCATAGATTATAGTAGGTAATTGTGCTCTTAAGTGCCTCTCACCCCTTGAATTGGCCAGGGTGAAAGTAGGAGCACAATGACCTACTTGGACCCTTTGCAAAACTCAATGCGTCACCTATATTATATAGCAAAATCCTTGTGGGAGAATATTTTTGCACATCTTGGGTGCACAGTCACGTGACACATGGGTGATGTAGCCTATATGTCACATACACATATCTCCTAGATTTTTTTTTTTTTTACAGAGGCATGCTGCTCAGTCAAAAGACGCGATGCGCGGGAGTGTAGTGCGCACCGATTCTGTGCGTTTGCAATTTTTTGTTTTCGTTCTGTTTCTTCCGATAGTTTGGTGAAACGGCTGATATGCAATGCGATGCGGGATTCTGGAGTCGTGAGTCTGTTTTTTCGCAGCATGTCGCCGGGATGGTGCGTTTGCTTTCTGCAGTCTAAAAAAAATGTGCAAGAGTACTTGCTGTGTGCGGGGCTGCATATATATTGAGTACCAGAGTGAGAGTTATTTGCACACACGCATGCCCATACGTGCCCATACACATGCAGTTTTGTAGTGGCGCAAAAAAAAGTAATTCTGTCAAGACAGAGCATCTTCTAAAGGGCACGTAAACTTTGACGTCTGGATTAAGCAATAGAATTATGCATGATGTTTCACATAAGGTTTGCTTTATGGGGTTTAACGCCCCAAAGCGACTCAGGCTTGTATCACATGGGGGGCTTAACTCAAGGTACAAAACCGGCCCATGTCCGGACACAGAGCAGTCAAACCTTCGGTGCTACAAAAAAAAAAAAAAAAAAAAAAAAAAAAAAAAAAAAAAAAAAAAAAAAGGCAAGCATGCACACTGCTCTGTGCTTTGCCGAGGCAGCTCCAAGCTATCACTCACTTGAAACCGTGCTGCCTGCGTTGGCCAGCCTGCCCCCCCCCCCCCCTCGTTCATTCATTTTTTCCGCACTGCTAAATAAAAAAAAAAAGAAAGCATGCATACTGCTGTGCATTTAGCTCGCAGGACAGCTAGACTCCCCTCCCATTACCTCCAATCCCCCTTCCCACCCGCCACTCATTTTAAAGGACAGCCAACATCCCAGCACCCTTGCGTCCTTCCCGCGCAGACCAGGCAACCCTTTTCTCACTCCCTCCCAGTAGAATGAAAAAAAAAAAAAAAAAAGCCCATGCAGGACATGCAGGAGTGAAATAGCCACGTCACTTTTGTTTCAACAACGTTTGGGCTGCTTTGACCTGAGCAGCAGTATAGGGAGCGCTCAAGATTTGATTGCTTCTGTGCGCAGCGCGTTAGAGCACAGGGCTCGATCGGCCACCTTTGTACCTTAAGTTAAACCCGTTGCGTGAAACGATAGTGCGGGAAAATTGTTGGTTCATAAGCTAAGCCACATCTTTTATGAATTTAAAGCTTAACTTCAAACACCAACGTTTATGTGCCTTTAGAAGATGCTCTCAGTCTTGACAGTTATTTCTTTTCTGCCACTGCAAAACAGCATGTGTGTGGCGTGCGTGTGTGCAAGTAACTCATGCACTAGCCTTGCATGTTTTCATTACAATGAGGAAAACAAATGCACAATCCCTGCAGCGCACTGTGAAGAAGCAGACTCTTGACTCCGTGTCCTTGCATTGCTCGAATACCACCAACGCCACTAAACCACCGGAAGAAAAAGAATGAAAGCTAAGCAAAAGATAGCAAACGCACAGAATCGGCGCTCACTCTAAATTCCCTTGCATCATGCTTTTTGACTGAGCAGCGCTTCTCTCTCAAGGAAAAAAAGAATACAAACTCCACAAGATATGTGTACGTAACACATAGGCTATGTCACTGATGTATCACGTGATTGTGCACTGAAGACATGCAAAAATATCCTCCCAATTCCCTTTGGGGAAGAAGTTGGGTGCAATGCTGAATATTTCTGTATCAAACCTCATGTTATGCACGAATCTGACGACGAGCATGCCTTCACTATTGAAAACCAGAAGGGCAGAAGTGGGGGGGGGGGTTATGAATTTTGTTACCGAGTGGAGCAGGTAATGGATGTGGTCACTGTCACAAGAAATGTCTCCTGGCAGCCACCTATTTCTGCCCCCAAAACAGGTTTGGCCGCCACAGTGAAGGGGTTTGCGCTGAGCAGAGAAGCATTGCAGAAATATTCTTCCAGAAAAACCCCATACTTCATTCATGGTCTATGATTACATATGGCATAGTATTATCAATAACACTCCCCTGTTTTCTCTTTTCACTTTACATACAAATTATATTCGCACTCAGTTTAGCTACCAAAAAAAGTGCAGGGGGGCCTTTTAGAGAGGAAATTTGTCAGAGCTGATTTATAAGAAAGCAGCCATCAACGGGTCTAGTTGAAGACAGGAAGACCAGAAAAATAACCCTCCAGAAAGGTCTTCAAGGAGTTCCAATTTGAGAAAAATTTATTCACAGCAGTTTTGCATAAATGTGTGAAATTTAGGAAAACAAAGACAAACATGCTGAAAAAAAGAAAAATTAAATAGGGACAAGAGAGGTGGCAACTGCGAAAAAGAGAGCCACCTGTAACCATGGTCTGGACGCGTATATCCGATCCCAACAAACGGATGCGACGCGAGGGGGAAAACGAAGATGGAGAGGGAGAAGAGGCCGTCGGCTGGCTGTTACGAGCTGCGGCCGACACCCCCATTCCACGCTAGCGACCCGTGGGCCTCGGCCAACACCTTCTCGGCGCCCGTGTTGTGGTGGCAGCAGCGGCAGTGCGCGATGCGCGGTGTTGCGTGGATGTGTGTGCGCGCTCGTGTGCTATACTTGTGCCGCGAGTTTTCTCCAAAGACCGCATGAGGCTAGTCATCTTGTCTTGCACCGCCCCGGATGAACTAAATGCGATTTGTGCATTGATTCAATCGCTGGCGCAAGGCCGCTCCACGAAGCCCTTCGTGGCTCAGACGCAGGTTTGTTACATACCGCTTACATGCAAATCAGCCCCGAAATGCGATCTATTTTATGAGGTAACCCAAGCCTTGTATTTCGGCAAGATCCCCACTAAGGTACGACTGTATTACTTACGCCCTCCGGTGAAGAAAAGACCTGCATTTAAAAAAAAGCAAACCGTCCGCAGCTGTGCTTTCTGACCGCCTCTACTGCGTGCAGACACGTTCCGCCGTGCATGCACTGAGAGTGATTTGTGCATTTCGCAAGGCTACAATGAAATGAAAGTGCGGAGACCAAATGCATTTGGCTGCTTTCGGGATGACGTGTTTTGTTCTACTGACAGTAATGTGCGGCTTCTGCAAGCTCTAAATGAAACAGCTGTGATTGAAGTTTGGCTATGTGTAAAGCACGAAGTTCGTTACTCGTCCGCTTTCATGAATGACATGCACGCCCTTTTTTATTTGATCTTGGAAACCAATTCCAAAATTTGGAGATTGCCCGCATTATCATCAGAGGAAGTGACCTTTACAGTATGAAACATTGTTTTTGTATGCTACTTTTTCGATAAATGACAGCCATGTGGCACATTTGAGAACAATCTTGTTTGCGTTATGCCCCGTCGCCATCTGCTGCCTCTGACTGCACTCGCGAGTTTTGTTTCGTTAATTTGCATGGTTACTAAACAGCTTTTTGTTGCTCTTTTGGTGTGGTATAAGGGGTTCAACTTCTACAAGCAAGTTTCTTTTTTTTTGCAAAGTAAGTGATGACAATTTGTTGCTACAATATATTAATCCATTTCTCTCTGCCACCAGCCCAAAGTGCCATGTCCGGTGAAGGTATATGTCTATACTGATCAGTTAAGCGAGACAGAATGCATGAAACAAAGTCAGTGACTGTTTTCACATAGAGGAATAGAGAAGAAGTAATTCATTTGTAGCCAATGTGCATGAAGCAGAAAAGGTACTATCATTGGCATGTTTTAACCTTTGCAGCATATCTGCACTCTTGCTGCCCATGCAGCCACTAGTTGCTACTGTTACGATATGGACAAACTGTCCCGATGAACTAGAATTCTGGCAGGATTATCCACAATCACTATAATATTTGGCTTCTGCTGTGCCTTGGTTGTATAGTCCTTCCCCCTAGCAATAGCAACACACTTTCACCACTAGTACATCAAGTGAAAGTTGCTGGTTTGCATCATGCACCTTGCAGCACAACCTTGTGCCACTCTTAGGATAAATTAAATTTGAAGGGAATAAACACTGCATGTGATGAATAAGACACCAGTGGAGTGCACGTCAATAGAGTGCCCAGATGTACAGGCGCCCAAATCTTTAACTGGCGTGTGCGAGCGGCGACTTTTCTGTGCGTCAGCGCCATATGACGGAGCGAAGTTGGAAACAGGATGAGGCTAAGCGCATGCTCACAAAGCACGCTCAGCTGGGTTCCGTCCAGCTGAGCGTGCTTTGTGAGCATGCGCTTAGCCTCATCCTGTTTCCAACTTCGCTCCGTCATATGGCGCTGACGCACAGAAAAGTCGCCGCTCGCACACGCCAGTTAAAGATTTGGGCGCCTGTACCATTCACAGTAGCATACTGCACCAGTGAAAACTGTCAAAAAGTGTGAAAAGCTCATAGCCAACTTTATTATAAGCGGAACATATTTCAGCTCCATCATGTAATGAGTTGCAAGACGAGAAGCGAAACTTTTCCATAGACGTATCATCAATAGTGGTATTTAGTTAGAAATGTTGCAGTAAGGTGTTCACTTGGCACAAATGGTCTGAGGCTAAGGTTGATGGAAACTGCCTAGCCGGTGTCATCGTCCAGAAGAGCCAGACTTTTTCCATGGCCACAGTGGAAAATGTGAAGTGCTTCCGAGCTTCTCCTTTCCTACTTTTTTTACCCTCCGTCTTTGTTTATACATAACTTATTTTTCATTTTCAATTCAGTTTCATTGCTTCATTAACATAAACTTGTATTTTTTTACATTGAGAAAAACATCCATGAGCAATTTCATTGCTTCAAAATATGGACCTCTGTTAAGAACTTATTCCTGCTTCATTTCTTCACATGCACCAAGCAAAAACCATTAAGCTCTGGTGTCGTAATTTCTGGATGCATAAACAATACTGCCCTACACTGTCACTATCTGCAAAAAAATCTGTTATTGTGTCCTGTAAAGCTGGAAAAAAGGTACAAAATTCTTGTGATGCTCAAGTTGGCAGACAATCTCTGCATACTGTCGATTTCAGTCGTACTCCATGTCTGTCATCTTAAAGTAGAAGGGTATGAAAAGTGAACCAGATATGATTAACGCAGCCTTTTTGATATATTTTGTTCTCAGTGACTTATGAATACACAGCTTTCTAAATATATTTTCTGTCACATATGGCCCCTATAGCCAACATGATTAAATGGTTTAGAAGAATGTCAGTTTGGGCTAAATAGTGCATACTGTTCGAGACTGAAAATAATAGTGCTAAGAAGTGACACAAGAGAGAATGACGCAGGACGAGCGCTAAATTCATCTGGCCTTTATTCACTGCCAAGGCAGCAAATATATAGAAATTTTAAGGCATGCGCATGAACAACAACACGACACATTAAACAAACCGTTCAAGATATGTCATCTCGGTCTTGAAAAGGTGAACCGATGTACCACTCACACGCTTTCCCTCTCTTTCTTATGTGAAACGCCTCCAAGACCTCGCGTGCCTTCAAATCTCTACTTCTGCCCAGAATCTTTATCTCATGAAGCTGTGGTTCACATATCTTTCAGTGCACGCATATTTTTTTCCCCCGGTGCATGTTTTGCCGCTCGGTTGCACATGAAGCAATTTGCACAATGCTGTGAAAGATGTGCACCTCCTGGTTCTTTTTGTGATAGTGCATGCTCAGCTACACGGTCATTCACACGGCGCCTCGATTGGCCCACATAGGCTTTTCCGCAGGCCAGTGGTATCTCATATACTACTCCTATGCAGCACTTCACGTACTGCTTGCCATGTTTTTTGCTGCAAGCGCCCTCCTTTTCTCGCAATGCGCGCGCATAATTGTGCAAGCTTTCGTGGAACCTTTTTCACATTGTGCGGAACCCTGTGAACATAGGGTACTACTTCTGGTTTCACGCTTGACTTTCTTGTCTCGCACGACTTTTTGAACATTGCACGTTTTGGTTTTCCTTAGGAAGGCTTCAGCATCACCAGTGATTACCGAGCTTGGGAACCCCGCCATAGCAAATCAATCCACTTGCTTTTCAAAGCTCGCCTGCATAGTATGTTCACACGACTTCACAAGAGCAGACCCAAGGCAGAGGTTAGCAATAGCGCGTTTCAGTCTTTGAATGAGCCGAGGAATAAGGCAGCAGCTCCTTCCGTGTTCGAGGCGAGTATTGCCAACACACATGATGCTCGCCCAAGGTAATACTTAAATCTATACTTAAACTGAAAATATCCTCGCAAAGGGAGTTCACGGGTAAAACACAATCCCTGCCCCTCTTCTTGAAAGTTGGCTAAAACTGGGCTTACAGCATCTGTGTAGGTCAAATCTTTCTGTTCTTTAATAACTATTAGAAAATCATCAACATACCTGAAAACGTTTAGTACCTCCTTCTCAGTCAAACTGAGTTCTAGGGTGCGGTCATTAAAGGCTAAAAAAATGTTAGCACAGTGGCTACGCAGGATCTCATGCAAATCCTTCGTCTTTGTCGGTAAAAGCTGTTATCAAAAGATACAAACGTCACACTGAGATAAAATTATACCAGCTTCATAAAATTACTAATTGACACACCTGAGGAGTTCTGAAATCAACTGTGCCGCTACTCTCTATGGCATCCCTTACAGAAGTGAACAAGGAAGGCATCGTGGGGCTGTCACATGAATATGCATTCATGCACTTTGAACTCGGGTGACTACAGTTTCTGGACCAAAAAGGTACATTTAACCTAGCAGCAATGAACATTTGTCAGTATCCTTCCTTTAACTGTGCTTTGTAGGCCATATCTGTTAGCAGCTTCCTAGCACCCTCTACAGACAAAAGCTTGTGGATGTGTGTTATCAAACAGCCTGGTAGGTACCATAGGTTTTGGTGGAACCAATAAGCTTGAAATGGTTGTGAAAATGTTATGAACTCTGGGGACTATGGTTTCTGGGCCAAAAAGGTACATTTAACCTAGCAGCAACAAACAATTGTCAGCATCCTTCCTTGAACTGTGCTTTGTAGGCCATATCCTACCTGCAACTCAAGTCTGAAGAGTTCTGTACCCACATTATGGCAGTTGTCCAGCTGTCCCCTTTCTTAGCAACCGAACTCTCGTCTTCATTCATGCTGCATATACATTTAGTATGTTTCCTTTTTGTTGTGGCATGAAAGGATTGGATAACCACAATATTTAAGATGACTACTGGCAGAGCACTCCAGTATTAAATTTAACAAGGACTTTATAACGTCTTAAATTACACAGCAGAAGTCAAACTTATTGAAGCACTATTGATTTTCTAATGTACCGGTGAAAAACACAAGAACACACAATTTCAACAAAGACAGGCAATTTCCTTCAATTTGTTTACTGCACGGCAATGACATCTGAACAGCACGCACGAGCTGTTATAATTTGGTTAAAAAAAAGCATGCATCTGCTCTGGTGTATGTATGTAGGGTATGCTGTATTGCTATTTCTAAAGAAAAAAAAAAACACTTTGACCAAAATGTGGCTTCCCTGGCTTAGGGAGAGCGAACCACTTTGCAGCTCTTCATCTATTTACAAAAATACTCTATTACCATCAAGCAAAAAGCCAGGCTTGCTAACCAAGTGTACATATGTTTTACAAAGCTAGAATTTGCATGTTTCGATTGTAGTTTGTACTGCCTTGCAGTGGATATCTAATGGGGAGGCAGTAAGTTACAACTGGTCGGCCCCACAGCTACAAATAAATATAGCAACGACATACCAAACCCCCACAAAAATACTTATCATCGATGTGTGACCGCTTACAGAGTAAAGGATAAAAAATAATCATTTAGGCAACCAGCGCCAAGGCAACGACGAAATTGAGTCGTGTGTGTTGTCCATTTTGGCCTTGAAGTCGAACCAACTTGCCCAACAGCACAAGTCTCAATCGAACAGTTTGAAGCATGAGCGCTCAAATCTCGAAGCAGTAGTACAAGTATAACAGTAGAAACTTCAATTAATGACGCACATTTCGTGGCACCACCAAAGAACTATATGGATCTAGCGCCAGTGCAGTCAAACCAGACAGGCAGACGCTTTAAAACTCGGATCAACATTATGCTACTAGCCAGAGCCAAGTACTTGCGGGCAACACATGCGGCAACAGCCGTAGACATCCTATGGTAACAGCGGACCGCGTCCGTGAAAACCGCATACATTCAGAACATAAATATCTTTAGTGCATTTCCGTAAGCACAAGACAATTCACGAAAGCCAATAGTTTAAAATCCGGCTTAATGTGGAAACAGACGGTGCCTGAAGTGGTCATCAGAAAACCAACATCGCTTCAGCACTATTGCTGGGAAAAAATGTGAACTTGCAGCGCAACTGTTTCCACACTCGTTTAAGGTTAATTTCAAAAGAAATGCTTTGCAAACCGGGAGGAGCAAAACAAACCTCTGAGATATTCTGAGGAGATAGCGAGCTCGCTATACTGGGCGCAGCCATCTTGCAAAATAACATCAATGACACTAAGAGAAAAAACAAAATGTGTCAAATATAGCCACATTTAACTGTTCCAAAACATGCACGCAAAGTAGTGAATTATATTGTATTTTGTGTTATGACGAGTAAACAAAATAATTTGTAATGTGTCTAAAGGCACATGATTGTATGTGAACAGTAGCAGTAGTCAGGCAGTCAATAGGTAGCAGCGTATCAACACAACGCAACCACAGCGACATTAGCAGCATGGCGCATTGTGGTGCAGCACGGGAAGAAACTTGTACACGGTGGTTTTGAATTCGGACATCATCAAAGTGGAGCCATAGAGCTTTCATCGTCAGGAACGTTGTAAACTTCGGCAGTGGATCATGGTTCGGGCCAGCGGACGGAGACCCGAGGACGACGAGCAGCGTAGGCGCGGTGTGTTCCATGCAGTGATAACTAAAAGATGACCCTTCGTTTAGGACTCCATACGGGTGTTGTAGCTAGAACGCAGCTCAGGGCTTATTCCGAAGCACACGTCTCTGGCAAGGCTGTAAACAACCTAATATTTGAGACGGGGCCTGCTGTCCTAAAACGACTAGCGTACTGCAGCTTTTTTGCAGATGCCTGCGGCTGTTTCGTTGGTGATACTCTGACGATGCGCGAGTGCTGCCATGGCTTTGTGAAAACTTTCAAAAGCTGCATTTCAAAATGCGCAAAATAAGAGAGCTAGATAATGCAACCATAGTACATGCTCTCTAGGTAAGTATGAACTTCATGCTGCAAACTGAATTATAGCTCAATTATTCAGCAATCTTGATTCAAAGGTAATTGCGTGAAATGTAGGGACAAGGAAGAAATAATTAAGCCACCATCTTCCACAACTGCACAAATGTAACGAGCGCTCATATTTTGCACAGTTTTGCATAAAGTTCTCACGAGCAAACTTCTTTCACCTCCCAGTTATGAGCATGCATTGTGTGCCCGTTATTGCTTCCAAAGCATTTTATAACACCAGTACAATTAGTCATACCTTGCTAACAGGTACACATTGATTCTAGACTCAAACTGCCTCATAAAAAGTTTCCTGTTATCAGAAATCTTGATGAAACAAAGATTAAATGCAGTGTCAAGCCAAGTTTGTAGCAGTCAATTGTTCAGTTCTTTCATGTGCAATATCGTGGTTGACATTTCATGCAAATGATTTAACACCTTGACGTGCCTAGTGAGTTATGACAAAACATGGTATAGGCTACATTCTCATCTTTACAGTGGAACTGTGTTTGTTAAATAAGTGTCTCGTCTCGCACATAATTGCTGTAGAATTGTTACTGAAAGGGCCCACGAAAAGCCATTTATTAAAACTAGAAAACGCGTGCAAGCAATCAGTACCTCTGCAATGCAAACATTTTCAAGCTACCTGCATTAGCACTGATCGTATCGGTGCAAAAAATTACTCTTGTCCTCATCAACTCAGCGCATGCCACCATGCCCTATCCCGCCTGCCTGCCTGCATCACCTGGGAGTGTCCAGTTATTTTGTGCACCCAGCAGACCCCAATAACATCATTGAAGAGTGAGCGCACGAGAGGCGTCACCTTATTTGATTGCGAGCAGTTGCCAGGAGCACTTTTTAAACATTATCTGCAAAGTTTTGAAATCTGACTTGAGTGCTCAGAAAGACCACCTCCGTGAACTTCTTGCATTAGAATATTACCATTGAAGCACTCATCAGCTCAGCATGTTTATCAGCTTCAAGCAGGTAGGACAACTTTATAGACTGTGACTGTACTAGCTTAATCAAGCAATTCTTGAAGCTTTGTGAGGGGTGTGACGATACCTCTGAGCATGTCCATCTGCTTCATTCTTTTGCTTGCCTGTGCCCGCAATGAACATGAATTCTTTCCTGCTGAATGATAGTCATAAAGGACCTATGAAAATGGCTTTCTGGGCTGTGTTAAATGCTTCACAAATTTTCCTGATTGTCGTTGCGTTTGCCACATGTCAAAACCTACTTTCTCAAGCACTGACGCACATTTACCCCCATTTTTCAATGATATGCTAGGTCTCCTAGGGCACCACTCACATCACACTTGTGTTCAACAGCACCACTTCCACACAGTATTAACATTACAGCGGGCCTGACATAACGGAGACAATGTTTAGTTCGGGGTCATTTCCTTTTTGCATTAACTGGAATAGTCCTTTCCGCTTGCAAAGGTAACAATTTCTTTTTCCAACGGATGCCAAGCGTTGCCCTTAAGTGGACTGATGAAGCCAAGACATTTGCAGGGGTCAAGTGGATTCAACTAGTGCAGGACCTGGTTAACTCGAGAAATATGGGAGAGACCTTTGTCCTACCTGGGCCTAGAAGCAGTGTGTCCTACTCAAGATCCAAGGGTCTTGGAGGGCTGGATTCCGATCTCACCCTCTTATCTCAAAGGCAAAGTCTGAGTTTGCAGCACTTGCCAAAGTGGCCATGCCGTATAATCTTCTGCCATAAAGACAACCTGATACCCAGTAAGCGCCCGGCCATGACAGCTGCGAACTACTTTCTGACAAAGTTAAAGTGGAAAGACGGGCTAGTTGGTATTGGTATGATGACTGCGGGTACAAAAACACAGGATGAAGGAAGGAGACAGGCGCAGGATGAACGCTTCGTCCTGCATCCTTTGAAGCATTTGCCCTGCGTCTGTCTCCTTTCTTCTTCCTGTGTTTTTTGCACTGAGATGCATATTTTTTTCTGGCAATGGCATGTGATTTTTCGCTCATGATGCTGACACATTCCATAACGCTGACAGCAAATTTTCTGCAAAACACTGCAAAAATTTTGTTTTTAAAATTAAATTTTAAATTTTAAAAGTTTTACAGGCTTCCCACGCGAATTCAGTTGAGTGGTACCTTCTCGTAAGTGCAGAATAAAGCTCGCTCGATGGCCGATTGGCTGCTGTTGCCTTTTTGTCCTACCAAAATGTTTGCTCACCTATGCCAATGTCAAAATGACATTGCGGCAAAGCGAGCCAGTTCCAAATCAAACAGTTTCATGGTGTAGCGCCTTCCCCTGGCTGCGCAAAGACTGCGGCCAAAGCATGGCCGCTGGAAAAATGAAAAAGGACGCCGGCTGGCAGTGGCACTTGAAACCACAGTTGGCTGGTCTGTTCTAGTCTAGATCCTTATCAGCTGTCTCGTCCTTCGCTCCTGAGGTCTTCAGCCTACAATGTATTCGGCCCCTGTTCCTTTTTGCATAATGCCAGCCTTGCCTCGAGCCCAAGTAGCATTTAGCTTCTGCGGCATTGTTTTGATATGATAGCTTAAAGACTTCGTTTTCCAGAAAATCCAGCAACAGCAGCAATATTGATGTGAGCGAAAAATCATGGGCATGCCTCTGGCAGGTAGCAGTTGGCAGGTGAGAAGCCGTGCACTGACTGGTCAGCAGGTTGTCTGTCGCCACGAAGCCACAAGACATGGCCGACTTGGAACTCCTGACTCAAGCAGCTTCTTTGAGATGGAGGGGGAAATGAGAATCGGACTCACCGGAAGCCTTCTATACTGTAACAAGAATCTCCCATTGATAGCGCAAGGTACAACACCGATGCATCGTATCCTCGTCGATCGGAGCAGCCAGCTGGGAGCCCCAACCGAGTGCCGTGCGCCGAGTAGAGTGGTTGGCAGCCATTGTCTCCCTCCTCACACAGAGCAGACAACTGACGTTACATGGCATCTCTTCTCTAGCTGCAACACAGCAGGCCCACACCTGTGTAGCCTAGACTAGTTGAACCTGTTATGCCCATTTAGAAACTGCTTGAGTAATTCATCCATACTAAACAGGCATGAAACAGATAACGAGTCAAGCACATTACTCCTATGCCATGCAGGCACGTTCTTGGTTGAAGCAGGTCTTTTTAGCTATGGCTGTTGGTGTTTCACGTAATGTGCTGGCTCACGAGTATAAGCTAATGAGTAGGTGTGGGATGATAGTGTCACAAATTCAGGAATTGGTGATTCAGCGAGTTGTAAAGTAATGAGGATCTGCAGGGGAAGCCATTAAAACTATCGCATTAGGGCTGATGTCTTCGGGTACGGACACACTGGCGGGAGAACGCGCGCGGTGTGCCGCCAGCGGTAGGACGCCCGCGCGGCAGAGAGGCCACATCGGTTTCGCGCGGCGATCGCCGCGGAGGTCATGTGACAGCGCTGATCTCGCCTTGTGTCGGACTGTGTGAGCTGATCTACAAATCTTTTTTCGGCCAGCAGACCTCATTCCAGCTTCTCCTTGTCCCTCATCATCTACCGCGACGATCGTGTTTGCTCCGCAGCACACCGCTCGAGCATTCGAAACAAATTTACTGTCCTGTTTACATTTTCCCCGACCTGAATGTTCAGCGGACACTCAAGTATGAAAACAACTCGCCTGCGAGATCGAATGCTTTGCCGATGATCGCTCATCGGTTGATTTTCGCGTAAAAGGGGAATAAGCGAGCAGCCTCAAGAAAGTTCCATTATTCTCTCACTGAGGCCAAGTTTTCAACACGGAGGCACAAAAGGAGAATGCTCGCTTCGTCGTTGATTGCACGGAGCACTTGAGTTAACTTCGGTAGCAAGCACGAGATGGCGACACTGACGCACACGTCGCTGAGCCGGACGTCTCTCATTGGCTCTTCTGATTCGCGGCACGCGGTAAGCCGCCGAAAATGGCTCCTCGACCCATTCGGCGCGCGGCAGGTTTTGCGGCAAGCTGCTTGCCGCCGGCGGCATGCCGCGCGCGTCTTCCCGCTAGTGTGTCCCTACCCTTCCAGTTTTTTTCTCTTTTCTTGCGTTTTTTTTAAGGTTTGATTTTTTTTTTATTTTTGAGGAAATATGCTAAAAGGAACCTATAAAGGTAATTATTGTCATTGTAATGCAGTACACTTCTAGGATTTTTTTTGTTGGTATTCAAGTCAAATTTTAAATGTCTCTGCATACCCCCTTTAATTTACAAATTTCTCAAAATTGCTTTTCGCAGTCTATTTGGACATCATCTCGCGGCCTATTCTTAGCTGCCCCCTACTGACATAAACTTGGCCATCTGGGACCAAATGATGCAGGCAAAATGGGCCACAGTGGGGAATGGTTGTGACATTTTCTTTACTTTTCTCATCGGCATGTGTCGAGTTGAAGGGAAAGGAGGGGCATTATTTTTTACCTCCATCTGTGTTGCTTAAAAATTTGTGTCGTGGAAATGAGTGATGAAATACTAATCGTTAGTGCACCTTTTCTAGCCACAGCAAATACCTTTTCATTGTTCCTTTAATTGAGCTGAACTAGTTCGTTCATTATCACAAAAATGTATGCAGCTTTGCTTTCATCTATTTGTTCCTTCTTTGTTGTGGTTTCCATGCAGCAGTTTTATAACAACTTTATTCCTTTCGTGCACAGACAAGTGTAGGAAAATGAATGGCTCGTGACGACATGCATATGAAAAAAGCCAAAAGTGGTTGAAATCAAGCATATGGAAATTTTTATTAATGTTGTTTCACAGGATATTCAATGGAAAATTATTACCTTAATCGTTTTTTACCTGAAAGATTACGGTGGAAGTAGGAGAGACGGCAACTATATGTAAATAGAGAGATCCAAAGCTAGAGCAGTGGCTGTTAAACCTTGTTCGTCCGAGTATACTAATTCGGTTGTGCATAGCCGAATATTGAGATTGCTCACAAGGGTCACCCCCAACCAATGCGGCAATAGGTCTAATACCACAAGTGCCACTTGGAATGCGATTGAGTGGTGAGAGTAGCAGCTGTACCAAAACCCTTTAGTCCTCCTCTAGGAGCACCAAAGGGTTCTAGCCAGAGCCACTGTTAAAGGTATACTTCAGGGAATTTGCAACTTTCTCTGAAATCGCTGAAATTGCATTCAGGAGATGCAGTTATCAAAAGCTGTTTTGTGCACTGCTTTGAGATTATTGTACTGGCAAGTTATATTTTGTAGAAGATGGCTGTAAAAGTGTGAACTTTCCTTAGAACTAGTGCTAGGTAGTTTTTAATGAGGAATTATATACAACTCTGAAAAGTTTTGTTAAGCAAAAGCTGTAAAGAACTGTATTAACACGATAAGTACAAACCATCTTCTCTTGGTCACGTGTCAGTGTATGTTGTGCCTCGAGGCTCCAGTATTGTGCTCTTTCTGTGATGGGTTCCTTGCGACATAGGCAAGTGGCTTTGCCTTATGAGTGACCTTAAAGCAACTCGCACTTCCTTTAGTTTTGCACTTGTACAATCAAGCACAAGAGACGAATTATAGGGTCATTCAGCACTACACATCTTGCATCTACAGTACACCTAATGTGGAAAGCCTGGGAGTGTTGCCAGCAATCTCTCTGTTATGCTTTTCTCACTCCGAATTTTTTTTTTATACTGTCCTCAACAGTTGAAAACGCAGCTGAGTTGATGCAGATAATTTTCGGATAATGATTTGGTTTGTCCGCACATTCACGAAGCATGCTTGGGTAGGAATACAGAAAAATACCGAGTTCTCACTATACACTAACTATCTTAAACGCAGTGGCGAACTGATTGTAATCTTCATTTATCGGAATTTGTTTTTGGCAGAATCACAAAGTGGCGGAAATATGTGTAGGTGGTTTCTTCACATTCACATTCAAGAGACTAACAGACCAAAATGTGTCATAAATTATGATGGAAATGGCAAGCTCTTGCCTTGCAATTGAGGACAGCAGTACAGGGAGCAAAAGGATTTATTTATCACTGAAAATCTTATCAAATGAGCTAGAGTGTTACATTGCTGTGAAACCTTGCCGTTACCGGTGCATCCCACCATATGGCCACATCTCGGTGAAGTATTAGAGTGCACATGATTTTTTCTATTTCTTTCACGAGTGTTCATGTTCTATTTTAGTTTATGCACTCTCTGGCCATCACTCTGCTGATTATAAATGCTCCCTTCACTTCGCCAGTGAAGTGCGTCTAGCTTCTGTCACTCTGTGGAACAACAATGTTTTGCATTTCTTGGCTGCAATGGCGACCACGGTCATTTAACCCTTTCACTGTCGGCTGTTTCTGACCGGGACGCACCCCCAGTGTCGGCTTGGTTTCAGAGAACGAGCATATCAGGGAACGAGCATAAGGATTTATGAAGTCGAAAGAGAAAAAGATGGAAAGAGGCTAAAACACTCGTGTGCTGCTCCTGCTAACGGCAAGCTGTCCTCAAGCGAGGGCGCATGGAGAGAGCGAATGCAGCAATCGAGTCATATGTCAGTCGGAGAAAGGCAACCGCGTGTGGCCCTGAACTTGCCACGCCGTAGCGGAAGCGCGACAAGGAATAAAAATAAAAACCTCCAAACCTGCCGCAGATGGCAGAGCAAACTTTGAACCCATAACCGCACGCGCACGCCGCTCGAGAGAGTAGTGTCACGGAGCGACCACGCCCACTCCCACGAGCAAAGAACGGGCGGGCGCGGTCGCACCATACTTTTCCATATATGTGTCATATCGGCGCGGAGCGAGCATATCAGCTTGTAGAAAGATTCAACAGATGGCGGAGCAAGTCCAAGCGCGGTAGCTTCACGGTGAGGCGCGAAGATTTGAACGCAAGATAGAATACGTACGGGTACGTTATTGACACTGCGGGGAGGAAACGCGAATACGTACCGGTACGTTCGTGACAGTGAAAGGGTTAATGCTTGCATAGACTTAGGCGTTTGTCAAAGTGCCATAACGGCTGGGTGCGGGAACTCATATATATATTATTCTCTTCTGTAAAAAAAAATGAATGTCTGGCAGCAGAGCTTTCTTTTTATATTAGCTTTCAATACATCCTTTTTGCCCGCCTGTGATTGACATTTTGCTCATTTATCATGGTTTCCAGCTTCTTCATACAAACAAAAGACATCAGTAACATCAACTGATGAAAATATTCTTGGTAAAAACTTTTCTACAGCATTTCTAACAAAAATTTCATGGAATGATTACCTTAGAAGTATGTTTTTCATTGTGCCAAAAAGATTAGGTGTTTAAACTTTTGTAAGGTGTGAGAAATGTACTCATTTTGCAAAGACATTGTTGTTGCATGTTGCAGCCATAAAAAGTTTGCAATCTGCAGTTCTCGTAGGACGTAAATTCACTAAGGTGTAAACAAAAAAAATGAGAGATATAATTAGCTGAGGAGGAAAAACTCGAAAGCCCATCATATTCTCCACTGTAGCCATAGAAAAAAGTCTAGCTCTTCCGCACGATGACACAGCTAGGCAGCTCCGAATGGCTTTATTAACCACTGGCTGTTTGTGTCACAGGAACACTTTTGTTCCTAATACAGTGTGCATTAAAAGACGTTTTGCTTTTTGTCCTGTAACTCATTACATGATGGAACTGAAAGAATTTACATTTAAAATAACGCTTAGAAATGAGCTCAGTCCTACTTCACACATTTTGATTCAGTTTTCACTGGTGGCAGCACGCTAACTGTGACTGGTGCATCTGTTGACTAAACTATCAGTGAACAGCAGTTGATGATTTTTTTATTCTAGGAAGCAGCTAGAAATTCAATGGCACAAGGTTGGTACTGTGGGGGGCACGAGGTAAACCAGCAACTTTTGATGTACAGACTGATGTACAGACGTCAGCAAGTCTGCCCGGAGTGCTCGAACACCAACCTGTCGCACAAAGAAAGTGAAATTTTTGAGCAGGGGCCCAATTCTAGGAACAATGATGGCGCTATACTGAAGGTGCATAGGCATACTACTTGCACTGACAGCTACACTTTACCACTAATAGAGCAGCCCAGACAAAATTTCACTTTGTTTGCTCCGCAGCACACCTCTTCAGCATTGTGGACGTGTCGACGACTGCACTAGTGGTGAAAGTGTGTTGCTATTGCTAGGGGGAAGGACTATACAACCAAGGCACAGCAAAAGTCAAATATTATAGTGATTGTGTTCAGCCATTTCGCTGCTAATATGTTATTATTATGCTATTATGAATCAAATCATATAAGAATACCCAAGTACAGATGCAGATCTGCTAAGCGAACTCCGAAGCAGATATCTCAATACCGGTAGCAACCCCAATGCTACCTATGAGTACAAAGGGGTTCCTAATGAAGACTTCGACAGAGAGATCGCGGAAGCGGAAATTTGGGCCGCAATTCGCCATTTACATACTACCTCTCAGCTATTAACGACTTAATGAATGAATATTGGAACAAAGGTGAACTTTCGCAGATGTGGAAACACGTGAAGGTTGTCTTTATTCCTAAACACAAAAAGAAACTAAGCATAGAGAACTTAAGGCCCATCTCTCTTACGTCGTGCTTAGGTAAACTTATGGAACATGTTATTCTAAATAGGCTTTAGAACTACGCAGAAGAGAATGACCTTCTGCCCAGCTCAATGATTGGCTTCAAAACTCAACTCTCTACTCAGGACGTAATGCTTCAGTTGCATGCAGAAGTGATAGATCCCCCTAACAAAACCGGAACCAAAGCGATTTTTGCCTTGGATCTGGAAAAAGCCTTCGACAATGTCTCATGAAGCCATTCTCCAAACCCTCGCCAACATAAACGCAGGGAACAAAACCTTTAATTACATTCCTTCCTTTCTCTCGGGAAGGACTGCGGGCAGAGCTAAGTATCGCAGGACTTGCATCGGACAAAATAGCAATAGGAGACAGAGGAACCCCGCAAGGATCAGTCCTCTCTCCCTTCTTGTTCAACCTAGCAATGATAGATCTGCCTCCCAAACTTGAAGAAATCCAAGATCTTCAACACTCCCTATATACTGACGATGTCACCTTGTGGGTAGCAAAAGGTTCGGACGCTCACATAGAGGAAACGCTTCAAGAAGCAGTGAATGTAGTCCAGTCATACACTAACCAGATTGGGCTGAAATGCTCACAACATAAGTCTGAACTACTAGCAGTGAGAAGGAAAACGCAAGACAAAGTAGAGATAAAAGTCTGCCTGCACGGACTACCCATACCCACAGTCGATACTATTGGAGTGCTCGGGCTCTACATCCAGAGCAATAGGAAGAGCAATGTTACTATCAACAGGCTGGAAATGACTGTGCGATAAATCACTAGACTGATACACAGAGTAACGGAAAGAAAGAGGCTGACATTTGTAGTCTTATCCATGCCTTTGTACTAAGTCGATTCACATACTCTGTCCCTTATCTCCGCCTCATTCAATCTGACAAGGAGAAATTAGACACTCATTAGAAGCACCTACAAGGCTGGGCTAGGTCTACCCAGAAACACTGCAACCGAAAAACTTCTCTCACTTGGGATACACAACAATGTAGAGGAGCTGATTGCAGCTACAAAGACTAACAAACTCTAAAGCAGGCAGACAAATTCTCAACCGCATGAGAATTAATGCCGAACCACTAGCCAACCACTAGGACCACTACCAAGAGGAGCTGGCGACAAAATTATCTCCAAACCTGTGCCCAAAAACATGCATCCCTCCTTCCATGAAGGCAGGAGGAAAGCTAGAGCTAGGGCCCTAAACAGAAAATACCGAAATCATGATGGGGTGGTGTATACCAACGCCTTGTATTACTATATGGCTGACGGTGCCGTTGCTATCTTTGTAATTAAGCAGTACAGTAAGTAAATGCGTATCAGCTGCTTCGGTCAAAGTCCGCTACTCGGACCAGGAGGAAGAAGCCGCAATCGCTTTAGCCATCGCTACAGCAGATGCGGACATAATTGTCACTGATTCAAAAACTGCCATACGTAACTTCTCGCGTAGCAGAATATCAAATACTGCCAGAAACAACCTCGCGGATATCAGACTCGACAGAGAGATAGAACTCGTATGGACGCCTGCCCACTCAGGGTACCGAGGCAATGAGGCTGCTCATCAACACGCTCGAGGTTTTGTCGGCCGAGCGGTGAGACCTAATGCCGAGGAACTTGAAATGGAAGAATTGCTCACATACAGCGACCTACAGCGACATACCCCTGCCAGCATTTTAGTTCATCGGGACAGTTTGCCCATATGATAACAGTAGCAACTAGTGCAGCTCCCTCATGACTGCATGGGCAGCAAGAGCGCAAGTATGCTGCAAGGGAATACACTGTCAAGGTTAAAACATGCCAAAGTTAATACTTTTCTTGCTTCGTGCACACTGACTACAAATGAATTACTTCTCCTCTATGTGAAAACAGTAATAGACTTTGTTTCATGCATTTTGCCTCGCTTAACTGATCAGTATTAGACACATACCTTCACCAGACATTGCACTTCGGGCTGGTAGCAGAAATAAATGGATTAATATATTGTACCAATAAATTATTATTAAGCATTTACCACTTTGTTCGCAAGAAAAAAAAAACATTTTTGCAAATGTGTGTAACATGCAAGGCTGATTTTGTTAATGCCCACATCACATTGACACAGATAAAGTAACATAGTGTGTACCAGTGAAAAAAGTGATTTCTAGTCTGTGCTTGTGCTAGGCTTTGTTTCTGCTGCTGTCTGCAATCAACAAACTGCATTTCTAAGGATTGCATTTGCAAAAGAAAATAGTACTCATATTAAGACATGCTAGGCCGAGGACCTGGGTTCAGTTCCAGCCATAGTGGTCGTTACATATCAATGAAGGTGAAATGCAAGACACATTTGCAATGTCAGTGCACACGAAGAACCTCAAATCAATGGCATTAATGCAGAGCTGTCCACTATGACGTCTCTTATAGGCAGTTTTTCTATATCACTTATGGAAGTTAAACACCATATCCCACACCGAAGGAGGAACAACACTTTCTTTACTGACCAAATAAGTTAAAAAGAAACGAAACTTGTGATTGCCCTGGCTTTTAACCCTGATGTTGAAGGAAAGAAAGTGTATTCAGAGGCAGCAGCTGGTGGTGGCAATTTCCACCTGAGCATGGATATTCAATGAATGCTTGTTTTAATCTGAAAGTAAATCTTTAGAAGGAAAATTGTTGAAGGGCGACATCTGCAGGTTTTGTTGATGCTATATTGCCATTTATGACACTGTGAGCACCCTTTCACTCTTATCTACTACCCTGCGAAACTAAGAAGCAAACAAGATAGCTTTGAACAGTGCCACATTGCTGCAATACCTAAGCAACAGCTGCACGAGCTGTTTAAAGCCACTTGCAAAATACACAAATCATTTTCACTACATGCACGGCGGAAGGTGTTTGCACGCAGTAGAGGCACTCGTAAAAGTAATGTATCAGCTTTTGGGGTTGAAGCGCAGCTACGGACGATCGCTTTTTTTTTTTTTTTTTCTTTTTAAGCAGGCCTTTGCTTCACCGGACGGTTTAGGTGGGGTTCTCACCGAAATACAAAGCGTGCGACAGCATTTCGGAGCCGATTTGCATGTTAACGATATGCAACACAAACCTGCACTGAGAGCCACGACGGGTTTCATGACGCGGCCGTGCACCAGCGATCGAAAACGTGCACAAATAAACCGCATTTAATTGATTCGTGGCAAGACTAGCCACTAGAGCACTAGCCTCATGCAGTCTTTGGGGTAGTCTCGCGGCACATCACGCACGCACATCCAACGGCTAGCAGCAACGTTACTAGAACAAACTCTAGCAGTCAGCACAAGGGATCTTGCGGAAATACAAGGCTTGCGTTCCCTCATAAAATAGATCGCATTTCGGGGCCGATTTGCATGTAAGCGGTATGTAACAAACCTGCGTCTGAGCCACGAAGGGCTTCGTGGAGCGACCGAGCGCCAGCGATTGAATCAATGCACAAATAGCATTTAGTTCATCCGGGGCAAGACAAGACGACTAGCCTCATGCGGTCTTTGGAGAAGACTCGCGGCACAAGTATAGCACAAGAGCGCGCACACACATCCACGCGACAACGCGCATCGCACGCTGCCACAACAACACGAACGCCGAGGCCCATGCCTTGAGTCGCTAGCGTGGAATGGGGGTGCCGGCCGCAGCTCGTAACAGCCAGCCGAAGGCCTCTTCTCCCTCTCCATCTTCGTTTTCCCCCTCGCGCCGCATCCGTTTGTTGGGATCGGATATACGCGGTCTGGACGCATGCCAGGCTGTCACTTTGGGTTTATATTATATAGGCTCATGC
Source organism: Amblyomma maculatum (assembly GCF_055883805.1). Classification (NCBI taxonomy): domain Eukaryota; kingdom Metazoa; phylum Arthropoda; class Arachnida; order Ixodida; family Ixodidae; genus Amblyomma; species Amblyomma maculatum. The sequence continues at coordinate 5,218,029 of NC_139344.1, read as the reverse complement.
TCTACTGCGAAAAAGAGAGCCACCTGTAACCATGGTCTGGACGCATGCCAGGCTGTCACTTTGGGTTTATATTATATAGGCTCATGCTCTCTTCGATTGTTCCCTCTGAAGTGCACTTTTAGTTTTCATGTAGGCTCACTTTTAGAGAAAAACCACGCAATTTTTTTTAGAATTTTAAGAAGCAAATAATTTCAGGAGTTCCAAAGCTCCCTGAAATAGTTCCTGAAAACCAAGGGTACTCAATGATATCAAAGGCCTGTGTAAACCACACTCCATGATCATCATATTGAAGGGAATGCCTTACCAGCCCAGCCTCTGGGGCCTGTGCCCAATAAAGTATGGATGCATCATGTAGAACTTATGAAATCAGCTGGTAATGACATCTGTTTCAAAACTTCTGGCTTTTCCTATCTTAAAGTAAGCTCGCATTTTCAGTAAGTAGCACATTAGTGGATAGAATGCAGTAATTTATAATAAAAGACAGCATCAGCTTGTCCTCAATGTCCTTTTATTACTCTAAAGCTGAACATGAGCTATGAGAGACATCATGAAGGAGGGCTCTGGGTTAATTTCCAGAGCCCTCTTCCACAAAAGTTCTTCAAGCTATGCAGTGGCACCAAATGTGGGCAGGCAAATTTGCATTTTGCCTCTATCAACAGGCCACAGGCACCATTCCACTCCACATTCTCAAACTCAACAGCCAAATGTCATAGCCAATAAGCAACGGCAGCAAGCAAAGAAAACACTGAAGAAACCTAAATGTCAAAATAAACATGAGGGGTCACAAATGCAGTAGTGGGTTAGGCAAATAAAAAACTACACATACTGAAAGATGTCTTCAGTACTTACATCAATGTCCTGCTTCTTGCCCACCACAGCACAGCACAATTCCGGCAAAGGGTATAGAGCTTGAAGGAGCCATTGCTTACGAAGTCACATGGAACTTGCTGCAAGGTAAAAAGTACCATGACCCAACAAATTAGTGAAAACGTAATATGGTGCAACACGTACATGCAGAGGCTTTGTGAGCAAGAAATAAAGGCACAGAGTAGGAACACCACAATACTGTTTTTTTTTCTTGAAATGATGCACGACATGCTGGTGCAGGTCACTGCATGAAATTTGCCTCTGCCTGCTAAATAATCTTAAATTATTATTTTTTTAATTCAAAATTTCACTTTGGGATTCAATTAGTTGAAGGGCGATTGCCTACAATGCCAGAGAAGAAACAATGTTGACATCACCCGAGACATACCAACAGTGAAATAAAATAACTCCTTTCACTACATCTCGTCGCCAGCCTGGCAAAAGAGCAAGTCAGCCATCACAGTGCCCCTAGTTACAAATAAAAAAGCATTTACTTGACTTTAACTGCAAGTGCATTTTAACAGCCTATCCATAATCCACCAGTTCCCACTAGGTTCGAGATCAGACAAGCCCTCCCTCTCTTTATGCTTTACATCGAGCGAGCACCTTAATTGGTACTGCAGGGCCTAATACATGCCTGCAACTACAATACTACTTTTCTAAGAGATGTGGAACTTCATTAAAATTCATTTTATGGCCGAAGTAGCAAAGATTGTATTTTATCTTGAAAGAAGCAGCAAGAAAAAACAAGGGTATGAAAGGAGACAATACTGGCACTAGCTTACAACTAATGTTTATTGAAGCACACATGAAATATATAAAGAAGACGAGCAACAACGCAAACCACTCAATCACTGATAAGCAAAACGCAAGACATGAATCACTAAAATTTAAGAACAGTTCCCTATCTAGATAACCCAACTCACTGCATGGTAACATGATGGATGGCTCACTAACACATCCATTACCTAGTTGTAAAATATGTCTAGCTTCAATGATTTCCCAGCTGATTTGCAATGGATGACAGCCAGAATGTGCACAGCAGAAAGAAACTGAAAGCAACCAGTGCATTCTTACAATGCACAGCCAAGTTGACCTCTACCTATATCTACTCAAATGGAACCGTTCGGAAGTTTTAGTGATTCATGTTTTGCTGTCTGCTTATTGGTGATTGAGCGGTTTGCAGTGTTGCTTGGCATTATATATTTCTTATTTGCATCAATAAACATTAGTTGCGAGTTAGCATCTGCTTGCTTCTTTTCACGTCCTTGTTTTTTCGTGCTGCTACTTTCAAGATGACACCTTACCAACTCACCCAAATTACATCCTTATGATTGTATTTTAGTCAGCGAAATTTTACTTCATGTGACACTAATCAACACACATGACCACGTTTCATGGAACTTAAAGCCAATCAATGACAGCCTCATCATAAAGTCTGAAAGTTGGCTCAGATATGCAGCTCTCCATGCCAACACAGCTTGCACAGACATGATTTTCTGTGGTAAACAAAACACTGGGCTGCTGCAAGGGTGGTACAGAGCAAGCAGAGGGTGCTCTGACACTGAGAAGAAATGTGGCATTGAATATTGCTGTACATGGGGACAATGTTTTGGGGCTGTGCAGCCGAGTCTAGGTACGAAAGAAAAGGAGAAAAGTTTCTGTCCCCTTGCCGTGAAGAGTGGTTTGCTCACTATTTGGGCTAGGAGTGTACTGGGCTGAAGTAACCCACTCTACATGGCAAGGGGAAAGAGGTATGTTGCCTCTTCCTTTCTGCCTAACTTCAGCTGCATAGCCACAGTTATCCCCGAGTATAGTGATGTGCTACCGTGATCAAGACTTGTAGAACTGAAAACTGAAAGTAACAAAGGGGTATGGCATGATTAAAATATCTATGGTGTCCAGGTGAATAGCACGCTGCACTCCAGGGTTGCTGACGGCGCATTTACTTATTTTTTATTTATCGCATACTGCGGACCAAACATGGTCCAAGCAGGAGAGGCACGGTATAAAAGAAAGTACAAAAAAACTGACCCTTGACAGCATTGGTATTGACAGAACACGCACAAAAAAGAAAAAAAAAACGAACAATGAATACTTATACAAAACTAAATGGGGTGAAATCATGCATCAAAATTTTATATTTAAAAAAAAAACAGTAGTTAGTGACCCATAAATATGATACTTCTGCTATTATGAGAACTCCACAGCTATGTAAATTGCATGAAGAAAGTGAACCTATGGATAGCTTGCACTGACAACTCACTAGGCACCCACTGGTGAACCAAAAGTACAACAAAAATCTGTCTAATTTGCATTCACCATCTTCATCATGAAGGTATTGCAGACACTAAGCACAGTTCACCATCATAGCACTTATGATATCATATCCAAGCCATCTATAAAAGTTACCCAGATTGTCACATGAACATTTCAGCAGAGATATGACTTTCCAAGGGTCATATTATGACACTGACCAAATTCTCATGAAAAAAAAAAAAAAATAATAAGACCAAATCAGCACCTTTCTCGGTGCATGGGCGTGAGATATGCTTTTACACTTCTTTTCGTCGACTGCTACTGTTTCAGGGAAAGGGGTCATCAAACTAAGTAACCTGAGTAGAGTTGCAAACAACGAAATTTAGGAGTGTGGTGAGGGGCAGACTTTGTGGCATTGCGAAGGTACTCTACTAATGCTAACAGTAGGCAGCCTTGATTTGATCATGGGGTTCAACATGCCAAAGAAACTTTGACTTCGAGGGTCAGCCATTGTAGACAGCTCTGGATAATTTCGACCATCTACGCTTCTTTAATGTGCACTGACACTATAAAGCACATGGGCACCTAGCATTTTTCCACCATCGAAATGTAATCATCCCAGCTAAGACCGAGCCCGCGTCACCCAGCTCACTAGACAAATGTCTAAACGCTGAAGCTGCCACAGTAGGGTGTAGGCAGCCTTGAGGCAGGGTTACATTTGCAGGCATGTTTTGTACAAGCCAAGCTTATATAAGCTAGGTATGGCCAAGCTGTGGCTCATGAGTAGCATGAGGCTCCTTGCAAAGTCCAGGTGCAGTTCACGACTGCTTGGCACCTGTCCAACTCTCACCATTCACAGTATTTCTGCATCTACAGCCAGCTTCTTTTTATTTTTTAGGAAAAAACAAAACAAAAATACAGCCAGCTCCTCTGTTCTTTCTCCTTTAAGTTCCAAACGACCTATTGTTTAGAATTCTTTTGAACAACGAAACAATATGCCACCCTTATGGACATACATCTAACAGAGCTGCTCACGACTGTAACCATGCTCATTCGAGAATTTCAATATGCTTGCTTTACAAATGGGGCAGTAGAGGCATATTAACAATCGTGGCATGAGTTCTTCACTGTGACCACCAGCTTTGTTAAATGAAAAAAAAAAAGTCATTCTTATCATTTACTTTGCTCTTTGTAAAATGTTGCCTTTTTAGTCAAGAGTTCTCATTAAAGGTATGGCAGCAGTTGTGTAGGACCATAGCTAAAGAGCTGTCTGACATATGCCCGCATTGTGTTAGCTTGCTCGTACATTGAACTGAGCCTTAGCAAGCTTCGCGGTGATGCAAAGAGATGTTTGCCCATGCTAACATCTCGGCATTTCCATAATGGCGCAGATCAGTGTCTTCACTCTACTTGTGCTATGAGCATTCCTGTCATTAGCACATATTGAAAGTAAAAAGGATGACAGCAGGCAATGCGACATATGCCAGCAGAGACACGTTCACCTGCTTTTCCTCTGCACATACAGTGAATTACAATCCCACAAGTGAAGTGGTCTGCCTGCTCCGCAAAAGAGCACCTGCATCCAGTACAGATTGTGTCCCGATTGCGTTTGGAACTCATGCCAGCGCAAGTAGGTGGTGCCCATGAACTGACAGAAGAATTGCCTGTTATTCTGTGTGCTAGCCTATGCTTCGTCTACACGTGCCAGCTGTTTTTAAACCTGTAATAGGTCTGCATTTCTCCCGCTGCTTCTTGGGATGGCAATAACATCAACAGTTTATGCCATTCTTTCGTATAGCCGAGTGCGGGCAAGCAGGGTAAAATTTCTTTGGCACTATTCTCAAATAAAAGGAAGTCGCAGTTCACCATTTTCACTGTTTCAGAGTTCAGGAATGGCTTTAAGATCATGAATAGCACATAAAGATGATTTCCGCACAAAATCTTCTAGTCACACTCCGAGCTGAGGTCTTTAAAAAAGATTATTGCACAATACTGCTACTCTTAGACTTGCTGTCCTCAAGAGTAAGCACTAGTTCATGACAGCAATTTGCATTCATAGCAGTGGCAAGTAATGATCATCTATTATGGAGCACAGAGGGCACAGTCAGCACAGCAGAGCATGCTACTGGAAATAGAAGGTGCAGCTGAACAAATACTCAAGCAAACTTCTAGCCGGTTCTGTTGATTTCGAAAGAACAATCCACTGCTCCAGGGACCGATCTTGGCTCAGCAATCGCTCCCCATCTGCATTGGGAAGATGGGACTTGTGTTCCGGATCTGCATTTGGAATACAGTTACTCCAAAAAGAGCAGAAAATAATGTTCTGTAAGTCACTAAACCCTATGATTGGAATTGACCATTAGTAAAGTCTTGTCATCTATCACCTCGATCTGCTCATAATTTAAGTAGCATTATAAAAGTCTGCGATTCTGCAGGAACCTCTGATCTCACACCAAGAATTCAGTGCCCATAACAGGCACAACGCGCATCTAGAGATGCCAGGTAATGTAACTCGAAAGAAATGTTATGCTAACTGTTCTTTACCTACTAAGAGAGCAAACAGTATTTCTGTCATCGAACCTTCTTTTAAACAACTATTTCATGGCAATGGCAAAAGGCATTTCGAGTCAACTGGAGGTCTAACCTAGTACAGTGGCGATGAACGAGCCCCTGAGCCTGCCATGTGCCAAGGCATAAATGCACTTCACTGCAATGTACGAGTAAACAAGTGGAAGGCTGGAAGCTTGAACAATCTGTTTCCAGTAAACAGTGACGTTTGGGTGGTTAGGTTGGAATACCAAGCAAGCACTCTGCCCATAGCTTCATCTACTAGATTTCCTCTCAAAGGTATAACCAGCAAACAATGTCTGCAACTTAAGCCAGGAGTACAATCCCAGCATGTTCTGAAGACTTCGATCATCACATTGACTTTTTAATCATGCCAGTCACCTCAACATCAAATCAAAGCAATATATGTGGCAGCTTATGGAACCCTCGCAGATACAAAACACACCGAGAAATGCAAGCCAGTCAGTCTAAAGCCAGCCTATCATCAGCATATTGTTCATGGCCTTCACAGTGCCACCAAGTTTGCTCCCTGACCACCCTATGAACATGCAGTGTTTGCACCCCAACTCGGGTTACACAAAATGTGGCGGCTCTTTAAACAAAATAGGAGCAGTGCACCAAGAAAGGCAAAAGTTCGTCCCTAGCTCCCATTATGTCAACTGAAGAATGTGCAAAGTCGGACAAGAAATATGGATTTCTGAAAACATGTATTCTGTATAGAAATATGAGTGATACCTAGGAATCTAGGAAGATAGTGGTACCAGTGCAGTAAGCAGTCTGCCCCTTGTGCATCATGAAGGGCCAATGCTCTCGAACTTCCAAACCTTTCATCATGCCAAAACATGCTCACCCGATCAATTATGAATTGTGAAAGGCTACACACTCTAAAGTGGAAACAGTTCCATGCAAAAAAAGTAAAAAGAAGCCAAATGCAGAATGTGATGTGACTGTTCAAACAATGTCTGGAAGTGCATGTGGCAACCAAGCAATTCATAAATGTGGTAGCCATTCATAATCTAGATCCAGACACAACACTAACTCCATATCAACTCTACCGTTGCTTCTACAAAACATGCATAAATTTAAACGAAAACACCACAACTGAATGATACTTTAATCAAAGGCTTGTTTTGCTTGGAATTCTGCATGCACTCTTCATTTTGAAACTTGCATGAATTTCATATTCTCACATCTGTGATGAATCAGTGGTATACTGAGTACGGAAAAACTGCACATTCTGATTCACATTTCATATTAGAGAAGATGCCAATGGGGCATCTCAGCACTAAGTCAGATTTTTTTCGCTTCATTTGTAAATAATTAAACAAGAAAATCAATACTATTGGTACTGTTGAATGCATAATTACCTTTACACCTTACTGACATGTCTGGACTGAAAGTCTGAGTTTGGTGTCTTTTATATGCGCTTAGTAGTTTTTGGGGATTACTTCAGTCACGACCAAAGTATGAAAAAGAAAATATCAAGCCCAATACAGGCGAAAAAATTCAAAATAGCTAAAAACGTTTTTTTTTTTTTTTTTTCCCTTCTACTACCCAAGGCTCGACAATGGAGTTTAAGTACGGTTGCTGCTGAATCATACTGCCGTCGCATGTTCGCCGGCTCCATACCTCGTAATCCGCAATATTTATGGAACATATGAATAATTCTAGCCCTGTAGTAACGCAGGTAGGTTTTACCGCTTATTCAATCCGTGTAGTTGCAACTGCACAAGCGCCGGATCTTCAACTGCAGCGCAACATAAGGCCCGGGTCGAGGCACTTGGAACTGGCCCATTCTAAATTCTTGCCGAAGGCTGAATTGCAGTAGGCGCCAGCATCGTGCACCCCGCAATGGTCTTACGAGTGATGATTTGTACGGCATATTCTACTCTGAGCGTGCAGCCCCTGGCACTAACTGTCTCTTTTCCTAGACACAGCAAACGCATTCACCCTTCCCTCGTCAAAAGCAAACTACCGTATGTTATAATGACATGCGCGTCTTGATGTTTACGAACTAGCGCTGTGTTGGCATGCATCATCAGTTCTGCGCGAAGTTTTTAGGAGAATGTACAGGGAAGATGGAAATTAACTTACCTCCGAGATGTCATATGTATGCCGGGTGGTGGCCGCCCTCCAATAGTCCCGTCGTCAGCGCAGTGTTTGCAGTGAGAGAGCACAAAGGAAACGCACTACCTGTCGGGCACGCGAGCACACTTTTTGCACAGGTATTCACACAACCTTACCACGCTTCTGCACATCGCACGAGCTATTTTGTTGAGCTCTGTGCCTCGTATATCTCGAAATAATGAAGCCGCAAGCAGCAAGGTCCCCAACAGCACACAAGAGAAAAAGGCGCGACTAAAGTAGGGGCTTTAAGGCTGGTTCACACTGGCGACTCGCGGAGGTCGCGCGGCTCGATTCGTCACGGAGGGGGCGACCTGCGACAATAGTCGATCAACAGGGAGTGTTCACACCGGAATGCGACTCGCTTCACGACAAACCTGCCTCCGAACGAGATTTGAACGAAGAGCCGACTTTCGCGCCTTTACGGCTTCTGCTACCGCGCTCGGGGTAGATCAATTCGGACTCATTTCGGTTATGAATATGTGAAATTATCAGCAAAGAACAGGATCTTATGGTTATCCCCATGTTTAAGACTGGTTCGACAGCCAACGCGCTATAGTTCGACGAAGACAGAAGCGGCGGTGGTGTGTGCGCTGTTAGCGTTCTCGCGAAATAGCAGATCACGAAATCGCCTCATGCCCGAGCGTCAAGCACATGACCAAGGATACGAGTACAAACGTGAATTAGTACGCTTCACTTTCGCAGTGCTCCTTAACATGTGTGCCCAACAACTGCGGGCGCAGTAAGCCGATCGTGCACACGCGCGCATGCACTCGAATTTTCCCGCCTTGGAAGGAGGCAGAAGCGCTGCGGATTGGCTCAGTAGCTTTGCGACTTCAAGTCGCGTCGCAAGAAATCGGTCAGCGAGCGACTCCATGACGACTCCCTCAAACGGGTAGCTGGCGACTCGTTCGGGTCGCCCCCTCCGTGACTAATCGCCCCCTCCGTAACGAATCGTGTCGCGCGACCTCCGCGAGTCGCCAGTGTGAACCAGCCTTTAGGCGCGACGACACTCTAACGCCACCTACTCATAATGGCTACGGCTAGCACTTCGATCCGCTTCGGCTGCCTCGTCTGGTTTCGACTTGTTTCGGTTTCGGAAGTCGCTGACCTAACGACTTTGCTGCTCGCCGAACAGTGGCAAGCACGATGTCGGGCGTCTACGCGCTAACACTGCATGTTTGTCGTGTATACGCGCCTGTAGTTTGTACATTCAAAAATTAGCAGTGCTAGCGAAAGACCACCGTGAGTTTCGCTTCTTTTCTCGCGATGCTGGACAAACTAACTGCGTGCTTTGCTTGTCATGGACGTTAGGTTGACGGCGGTCTGTGGTTCGGCGAATCGGAGCTTTGGCCCAAATTCATTGCCATGTTCCTTGCGAAAACTCCTGTTCATAAACAGTTACAGTGGCAATTGTTTGTTTGTTAATATTGAAAGAATATACGGCGTTTTACAGATCAAGTGATTTGTTTGGAAACAGAAGATGCTGAATTGTGCTCGCTCATAAAAAACAGTGGGCGAGCCCAATTCGGCTCGCCCGCTGTTCCTTTATAGGCGCCACATCTATGGCTGTCAGCTCCAACTGGTCACCTGAGAGCGATCATTTCTTGTGTGATATGTGCCTCACTACTTCAGTGTTTAACCCTTAAATGGTGACGAAATTTTTTAATGCCTGTAGCTTATAGCAAAAGCAAGGACAGTGGGGTGAAAGCCTGAACTCTCAATCAGGAAAGATATGCGATATGCAAAAATAGCTTACCGGTCAAGCTTCAAGTGAAGGCAGTGTGGGGTGTTTGCACGCTCTTTACTTCAATTAAGAAACTGACCATACAAATATTTCAACTTATCTCTGTGGCCTACAGCATACAGTAAAGAAGCTAAAGCAATCAAGCTGCTCTTTCCATGCAGCATACTGATTATGCACTGCTGGTGGAAACTGCACAACATATATTCATGGAGTTGCACGTGCAGCTTTCCTCAATGCATCTCGCGTGACGCAGCCTACAGTTACACTGAAAAATATGCCATCTAAAATACATTTCCTTGCAATATGATGATTCAGCATATATGTGTATAGTGTGCATAGCTTCAAGATGCAACACATACTGTTGGTATCACCTCTCATAAAGTACTAGGATTTGTGTATCTCTTCATTAGTCTAAGATCACCGATTCAATCCTTTCTTTTTTTTCTTTTTATTTGACATTGAGACGGACAACATTTGCAAGTGTCATTACGCAGCAGAAAGCTTCAATTCAGAGTAGTGCAGTTTAGCAAATTTTAGCTATAGTCTCAGGAAACTTAAAAATGGTGTATATAGGTGTAGATGTGCAAGTCAAAACTCAAAAGGCTGTAGGAGCTGTTTTGCTCAGCCTATCCTTGTGCTGAAAAAGAGAGTCAGGCTGGTTGGTTATAATGAGTCGATTGAGTGAACAGTGCTCTAAGATAGTAAGGGAGATAAAGAAGCAGAATTGTTGTCATCTTCTCTCCCATCCCATCTGTTAGTGCTGTTCAGTCGTTTAAGAATTGTCTTTCTGTGGTCTTTACAAGTGAATATGAGCTCGTGAAGTTTAGTACTGGAGTTGGCTTTCACATTTCTGCTATCACATTTGCTTTTCCTTCTACAGATGAAACTCGAAGCCAGTTCTTCATACAAACTTGTGATGCCTAAAGGTGGTAATAGTGTGCAGTTATAGTGAGTTGCCTCCATTCATATGCAAAACACAATGTAAGGGAGATTTTGATCGCCAGTTTGACCGTCATCTACTTGGCAGGCAACACATCAATGTTGTGCACACAGCCTTTGTCGTGCATCTATGGCTTCGTCCAACTTTCAGAAACGAATGGTTGAAAGAGAAGCAAATGATGCTATTAGATCTAGTTGAAGTATCTCGCTTTTGACATTGTTTTACAGTGAGCTCGATATGTCGAGTAGTTGCTCAGCGTGCATGTTGTCATATAAAGATTTCTGCATAATGAAAGGAAGCAAGCACTTTTCTACTAATGTTGAAAATGTGCTGCAAGCCAAGACCAAAATTGTGAAATATGAAAAAGTGTACCTGTAGCAAATAATCATGAAGTAATCATTATATGAAAGCTCTAACTTTGACCTCTTTCATATTGGAAGGACCTACACAGTCTCAACGACTAATTTTTTAGCATGCAAGCATGTACACGGCCATGTAGTTTGCATGCTCTCTTAGAGCATCTGTTCACGCACTGGCTCCATGTGCTTCTGCAAGCTCGCACAAATACGTGACCAGCTCATTCTCATTCAATCTTGCACAGTGGCTGTGCGTGCTTCTGTGAGCTCGCTCATGGGCTCATTCAAACTCACAAGAACTTGTACAATCTCATGCGTTCCTGCACAGTGGCTCTACGTGCTCTCATAAATCCACGTTTAATCTCCCAAGAACTCACATATTCTTATACATTCTCATTCACTCTCACACTTTCTTGTACAGCTCACATACAGTTTTTTCAGTAGGGTAGTTTGGAAATCTTGCTGCAAAGCAGAAGTGAGCCGGCATCACTATGGCATCTCTCATTATATGACTCACTTTGGGGACGTTAAACCACATAAACCAAACGAAACAAAAAGTTTGTGCTTGTTGCTGTTGGCAACTTGATGTGAGCCCGTTTGTTTCTTTTCACCACTGTTTAAAGGAATAAACCAGAAACAAGGAATAAATTAGTCTAAGAATAAACACTCAAGAAATGCTTACGAGAGAATTGAAACAATTGGCTCTGTTGGTAATAAGAATTGTGTTGAGGTATTGACAGCATTAGCATACTGGGTGCACAAGATGCGCTGGTACACTGTTATGAGTCATAGAAAACAAGTTAGGAAAGCTCGTCAGTGTGCTGTCGTTTAAAGGTTTTTAATAAAACTCCATTTTGCGAGTTTTTAGTGCGGTGAATTTTATTATATACACGACATAAATTTATAGGCGGCGCGTCGTTGGCTTTAACCACCGTTCGGGGCCAGACGGAGTAGCCGGGCCCGGTTTGATCCAGAGGGATGTTTCGTGTCAGCTGATTAGTTGTTGGATGTGCGCAGCTTCTGGTCACGGGTGGCGGCGGGTCGTTGGCTCTAGCCATAGCGTGTGTGCCCTCAAGGACGCCGGGCGAGTCCACTTCGATGCTTCGCTCCTGCTGACAACCCGGCTGCACGGAGCTACTGTGAGAGACGCTGGGCCTGATTTGATCCGTCTCTTAACGCTAACTGTGGCACGTTCGGCTATACAGGCAACGCAGGAGGTGGGGAAGGTGGGTCTTTGGGCACGGGACCTGTTGACATCATGGGTTCAGGCTGATGAGGGCATATTTTTTCGTGATTCTTCAAATCCCAGGAATATACGAAGTGTGACGCCGAATAAGGGCATGGGACCTTTTCGGGCTGGTTCTTACGGCACTTAAAAATGTGAATACTTAAACGGCTGTGTCGTCACTTATCTTGGGGGTTCAGCGGACGTGTAAAAATATGGTAAAAATTCCCCGTGCATTGCGTTGCTTCATGAAGCCTCCGTAGGAGGCAAGGTACATCTCGTAGAAGCCAGGAAGCCAATGCGCTCCGCGGTAGCCACGCTGGGTGTCTCGAAGGGGATTGCCCTTGGCTGGTCCACCTGAGGCCGCTGGCACTATTCTTCAGGTGGTGTTGCCTGCATAATAATATTCACTCAAATTAGCACGTGCCGTCATGTTCCGCCCGGTTGCAAATGACGTTGAATCTTTTCCCTATGGTTTGTTTCGGACAATTCTCACGTCTTCGTACTGACGTTTAACCGTCTGGCCAAATTACTTGCTATTTCCCTATGTAGACAATCACGCAATGCTTCCGCATGAACCTTGGCATTAATATGGAACCGAGCGCTCCTTAACTAGGTGTAATATCAACATACCATTGTTTTTTTTAGGGAAGCAAGCACAAATCTAAAAAAGCAGGCAGCAAGCTAAACAGCGCGTTGGCACACGACATTGAGAAAAATGTTCAAAGAAATAGATGCAATATCCTAGAAAAGTTCTTCCACATGCGCATTTCCAAGACAAGTGTGAAAAAACAATCTTGTACCTACAGTTCACAATACATGTACCGCGCCAGCATATATGTACTAAATGAATATCTCAAAGCTTCCTCGGTCATTTTCCCGAGGCGCTTGGTCCATAATACTGTTACATTAGGCGGTGCATGCACTGATATGCGCAAAAGAAGGAAGAAGAAGAATCTAGTGAGTTTTGGAGAAGACTATGTTCGAGCAGTGTCGGTTGGTGCCTGGTTGACGCTGCTGTGTTTCTGTGTGCTGTGTCATCTTGGAATAATCTCTTTGCCTTACCTTGCCACGTATCAATATTTTAAAACTGAATCAGCTGAGTGCAACGCATCAACATTTTGTTCAGTGTATAATTAAGATGTCGAGTACATATTCCGTGACAAAATTAAAAGTTGTTTTTAGTAAACGCTAAGTATTTATGATCACCACGAAGTTCCTTTCGTATACGTGTACGTGTAAAGAAGGGTTACAGGCGAGCACAGAACGCGCGCACAAAACGAGAAAAAAAAAAACCGATGCAATCGTCGCCGAGCAGGTAGAAGTGCGGAACGACTCGCATGAGCAAACACCTACACCGTAAATAAACTACTGCACCTTCGTGAAAGCAAAAGACGCGCAGAAGCAGGTTTAACACGCACGCACAACACCAACAGATTGCCGTATTCTGAAGAGAGAAAACTGCGTCATCTGCTCAGGTGGCACCCTCCCGACAAGCAGCGCCCTCTGCCGCTAACGATTGGCTTTCATTGCAAAAAACGCCATTCTCGGCCATAGGGAAGCGCGGGCGCTCGTCACACTAGCCAGTATATTCTAGGCACTATAGTATGGGGCAGTTTGGCCGCAGAAATGTGATTAGCGTAAAAATAAACGCTTAATCAAGCACGGAATGTCGCTTTTTTGTGAGTATACCACCTACTCTCGGATCGTTGTGTGTTTGTTTGCTCCCTGGAGTGAAATTTGTAAAAATAAAAAAGAAAACCGTGCCGCTGGTATCCGAGCAGGCATTCCGAAGTATCTCCGTTCATTCGAGCGAGCCAAATCTTGCGCACCTATGTACGCTTTCTACATTTAGCACAGTAGCATTCGAATGAGCACTTTCGGGATTTTACCACAAGAGACAGCGTCGCTTCTCTCACGTACCTCGCTCTGCGGTTATTTCCGCTCGCTGCTGCATTTGCTTTCGCATCGAGGAATCCGCAGCGGCGCTCGCGCCACTTCGTCGTTCCATGTATCTCGAGCTGGGCGTCGCGTCGGCGCGGCAGTTTTCGACGCGCGAAAATCGTGGAAAAAAACGCCGCATGTGTTCCGGCCTTAACCGGGAGGCCGACTAAGCCTTGGCAGCCATGTTGAGGCTGGGTGGATACGGCAAATACTAGTTTACAATTAAGTGCCTGATCCCCTTCCGTTCGAAATACCGCAGATGTGAAATTGAGCGTCTTATTAAAGTTCATTTCTGCAATAAAGAAACGGCAATCGTAAACTTACTCTGGCGATGCAATTGGATTGCTTAAGATGAAATCGGAAGAGCAAAACCATCTCCATCATGGCGCAAAAATGCGAAATAGTACGGTACGTGCTCTATTCAATTTTACTTTTATAATAAGATTCGCTTCTGCAATTAAGACATTGCAATCGTGGAGTAACTTTAGCGATGGATTTGCATTGCTACAAGGTAAAACCAGAAGATCGAAGCGGTAAAAAAATGGAAGTTCAACTTACATTACTCGCCCTCCGTCGTAACGCTGTTAAGACGGTTCCGTGCGCATCGGTATTTATAGACAAACACCGATCTGTGACGTAAGCACGATGCGGTGGCGCTTCTATCGCCAGCGTGGTCCGACTGGGGGTGAAAAATAGGCTTAGTGCCCATAGGAATACATTGAAGCGAAATATTCCAAAAAGCAGTTTTCTAATTTCACGGGTCATCTGTGATGTCGTTATTCGGCACAGATCCAACCATAAACGCCCTGGAATAGACCGAGGAAGTGTGAAATCTCATTACCAAGGCAAAGTATTTTTAAAACACCGCGAAACGTACCGGGATGCGAGTGAGAGGGCGACCCATAGAAATACATGCAAACACAACGTACCGCAGCATTTTGCTCGGTTCATTAGCGTTGAACCCTTCTCATTTTGTAGGGGGGGGGGGGGGGACGTCTTGTACGACGCCCCGACGTCATGTTGCATGACACACTACATTCTCTTGCAAGTAATGCAAGTCTGACGACTTGCGGGACCGCTCACAGCACGATAAACTGACTGCGCACAGTTGCAGACGACCATGCACCCTCCGTTGTCGCTAGCAGACGCTCCGGAGCTGGAGGCGGCCGCGGTGGGTATCGCCAGATACGCTGTCGTCTGCTGCAATGCGCGAATCTCGTTCGGTTCATATTGTCGTATGGCGTTTGACAACTGCTTTTTAAATGTAATTCTGTCTGGCGCGTATCACTGGAGCGACAGTATTATTAAGCTTATTTACCCTATAAGCGGCAGCATATCAGACTGTAAGCAAAACTGCGCGATTCGCTACACCCAGCTTGCCTTTTGGCGCTGTCTGGATTCATAACACAGGTTATTCGGGGAGTTTTAAAAGTAGACTGCCTCCGTAATGACGCACCCTACTTTATCACACACTTCTTCAAAGCGCTGGTCAACGTTTGATGACCGGCCACCAATTCTGATGCTCCGTGAAATGAGAAAAATGCTCCGGTAAGTTGTGTTTACATGTATTTCTACGGGTCGCCCTCCCAACACCCATACGTTTCGCGGTATTTTAAAAATACTTCGCCTCGTTAATGAGATTTCATACTTTCGTGATGTGTTCTAGGATGTTCATAGTTGCTTTGTACTGAATAACTACATCACAGGTGCCCTGTGAAATGAGAAAACTGCTTAAAATATTTCGGTTCCATGTATTCCTATGGGCGCTAACGCTATTTTTCACCCCCAGTCGGCTGCGACGCCGCGAGCGCCCCCTTTGTTTGTAAACATGGTGTTGGTCTATACATGAAAGCGAAACATTCCAAAGCAGTTTTCTAATTTCACGGGTCATCTGTGATGTCGTTATTCGGTACAGAGCAACCATGAACATCGTAGAACAGATCACGAAAGTATGAAATCTTATTAACGAGGCGAAGTATTTTTAAAACACCGCGAAATGTATGCGGGTGCGAGTGGAGAGGAAACAGAACTTACCGCAACATATTTTACTCGGTTCAGCAGCGTTGAACCCTTCTCATTTTTTGGTGAACGTCTTGTATCACGCTCCCACATCATGCTGCATGGCATACTACATTCCCTTGCAAGTACTGCAAGTCTGACGACTTGCGGGACCGTTCACAGCCCGATAAACTGACCGCGCACAATTGCAGACGGCAATGCACCACCGGCGCTGTCACTAGCAGACGCTCCGGATCTAGTTCACTGTACTCCGGAGCTGGAGGCGGCCGCGGTGGATATCGCCAGCTACACTGTCGTCTGCTGCAATGCGCGAATCTCGTTCGGTTCATATTGTCGTATGGCGTTTGACAACTGCTTTTTAGATGTAATTCTGTCTAGCACGTATCACTGGAGTGACAATGATCAAGCCTATTTACCCTATGCGGCAGCATATCAGACTGTAAGCAAAACTGCGCGATTCGCTACACCCAGCTTGCCTTTTGGCGGTGTCTGGATTCATAACACAGGTTATTCGGAGAGTTTTAAAAGTAGACTGCCTCCGTAATGACGCACCATACTTTATAACACACTTCTTCAAAGCGCCGGTCAACGTTTAATGACCGGCCACCACTTCTGGTGCTCTCCGAAATGAGAAAAATGTTCCGGTAAGTTGTGTTTACATGTATTGCTACGAGAGGGAGCCCGGACCAGCAAAGCTTTGCCAGGCTTAATCCAATTTAATATAAAAGAAAAGGAGCTAAACGCCCAAAATAAAAAAAAAATAATTTAGATGAAAAAAAAAACGTAGACATAAAAATGTAAAAAATGTACATTAAAGATACAAAAGGAAACAAAGATCACAACTGCCTAGTTACAATAGATATATGAAATGGAAAAAGGATAAAGAAAGAAAAAGCGAAAGAAAAGCACAAAAAGATAAAGAAGTCCAGGAAAGAAGGAAGCAGAGAAGAAAATGTCCGTGGGTAGCCAAAAACTGCAAAAGAAGAGAGAAGAGAAATATAAAAATTGTGCATTAAGGATTAGCCAATTAGCAAAAAATATAACTTTAAAGTGAATATGCGAAACACACTTCAGCCTAGAAAAAATAAATATATGTATATAAAGAGGTTACCAAAGTCTGCAATGAAATGAGAAAAAATAGTATTGAAAAACGTCGCGAATACGAACCGGTGTGACATGATTGCACCGTCACTACGTTGCGGCGAAGCATTCGGCACAACTAGCGGCTGCGGGCGTGGCATTCCTACTCCTTCGCCGCGTCGCGGCGATGTACTAGGCGCCACCAGCCATCAGCTGCTATGGGCGGACATGCCTAACGACAGAGGACGACGTGCACTATCGGTGCCCACCGAAGACGACGTGTCCACGGCCACTCACGCACCACTGACCGTACCTGTGCACAGCAGTAGCAACGTACTGGTCAACGACAGTCAGCCCACCGAATGGCTAGATACTGGAGGTGAACTGATGAATCAAACCATCTATCTTCCTTTTTCTTGGGTGGACAACTGACATGGCTCATCGGGCGTGCCGCCTAACACACTCGCCATCGCTTGCACTGAATCGATGTAAATAAAATGAGCACATAATTGGTCATTTCAAGAAAACTGTCAGTTTTTACAATACCAGCGCGCATGCCCACACGGGTAGTTCGGACGCCCTTAAGTTTTGCGTGAGCTTTTTTTTGTGTCTGCGATACCCGTCTGTTTTAAAGCAGAAGCTTTGCTTGCCTTGCAGGTGCCAAGTACTTTGGCGGGCAGAATTTACCTCACCTGCTCCCTCTTGGCAAGTGCTGCGCGCTGAGCGGGTGGAGCTCGCTTCATTTTCTACTTCGCACAACTGGCAAACTATTCGCAACGGTACATATCGGCACAAATATACAACGTTGTCTGACACAGCCTATCAGTCTCCTGCCTGCCCTTTCCCTGCACCGCCGCCGATGGCTATCTGGCTCACCTTGCCCTTCAAAATCCTTCGACACCGTCGCGTCGTCTAGACCCGGTTGTGGTTCCCTTGTGGTTCGCAGATAGCCGTGGAGTAGTCATGTCTTAAACCCAGTGCTTCGGCTTCGTTTCCTTGACGTTCGCAGAGCGTCTTAATTCCAACAGCTTAATTCCAAAATCAACGTTTACGCGCCGTAAGATGCTGTAAAGTTGTTTGCTTTTTGCCACTAAAAAGCTGCATGTGTGTGGGCGCGCGTGTGTGTGCAAATAACTGATGCGCAGGTACTCAATATATTTGAGGCCCCGCATAAGGTTTTCATTGTAGTGAGGAAGCAATCACAATCCCTGCAGCGCGCTGCGAAGAAGCAGACTCGCGACTCTGAAGTCCCGGCGTCGCTTCGAATACCAGCCCTAACCCCGCCAGACCACCGGAAGAAAGAGAACGAAAGCAAAAACTGCGAACGCACAAAATCTGCGCTCACTCATTCCCCCGGGGAAGGAAAATTCTGTTTACTGCTTGAAGCCATGGGGGAGGGGAGAAGACTGTGTTGGAGGAGGAGCCATGGTGTGGACAAACCCTCAACAAAACTGCCGCGAGCGCTTCCTCTTACAAGGAAAAAAAAAAAAAAAGGGACTCCGCGAGATACGCGTACGTGACGTGTAGGCTACGTCACCCATGTGTCACGTGATTGCGCATCGTCGATCTGCAAAAACATTCTCCCGCCAGTGATGGCCCTCCGCTAGTGTGGCCATGCCGAGGCAGTTGTCGACTTCTATGTTGTTTAGAAGACAGTCCAGACAGAGGTCGCGCACCTCATCCATAAGCAGCATATCGGCGTCGGCCAGCACCTAGGTCACATTGTCGTTGTCAATGCGCACCTACAGCAATAATTACCGTAGAGTTAATTCTCTCGCTGGTAAAAACAGTTTCTCGCGATTTGCGCCTCCTGTGCATTAGAGAATGTTGTCTTTCATGGGATCGTAATGCAGGCTGGCTACATAGCGCCGCGAGCCAGTAATCTGATTCCGGGGAACACCTGACCGTTCTGAAAATGACGAACACTTCGTTTTCAAATCTCACGTCTACACCACAGCTCTTGTCACACGGAACGCCTCCGCAGAAACAGTTTTTTTTTTTTGGTAATCCACACCCTTTCTTCTTGAGCGAACTTGATCCTTAGAAGCTCTCTTCAAGCATTGTTAAGCATTGTCATTCTAGCACTGTCAAATCTATTACTTTGAGAGACAGGCAAAATATGAGTAAATTTTCAGTTCAGTTGAAAAAAAAAAGGGATATTTAGTTTTTCCCACGAAAATTGAAAATTTGCAAAAATAAACACACGTTTAGAAGAGCGTGGACTCATTACCTATATTGCACGAATGACTATCAGACTGCGGATAAATAAATTTAGTCCGTGACTATTGTATCAAATGCATGTGACAAGCGCCAATTAGTTGCAACAGTTGCTAGTGCATGCGTCAAGCCGGGACTAATGCCACTATCATATCTCTTCCAAGGATTTTCACTTGCGCATCTCACCAGCGCCGTACAACGCAGTGTGAGGACTCTTGCCTGTTGCGATTTATCGCTAAAACAGTTCTGTTGGCTGAGCAGCGAGAAACTTATGTGTGCCTCGCCATGGATCCATCCGTTAAGAGAACCGCTCAACGAACTCATTCTTCAAGGAATCATTTACACCATGCTTCACTCGCGTGCACTTCGAGTCAGCCAAGCTCCGCGCTGAAGGTATTGAGAAGCCACTACGACGCGGTTCAGGTGTTCACAAACGAAAAGCGACAGATATAGCGCCTTTATTTCCCTGTAAAACAATCATTATTATCATTGTTATTATTACAGTACTTGCATATTGCCCGCTTTTTAAACATAAAATGCTTTTAGTTCTCGCGGCCGGTGCCCTTGAGGGGATGTAGGCAACATTCAAGCAGCGATTTCCTTTCATCTGGGCGCCGCAACAGAACATACTGGCACCGACCGATCGCTCTCTGAGGACTCCGCGTCCTCCCTTGCCACACGCGCGTAGAACGCCGCTCGACGTTGGCCCTTTAAGAGGATGCAGCTCGAAGGGTGTTCCGAGATTTTGTCTGTCACTGCGTTGCGGCGTCAGCTCATGGCATTTATCTCATAAGCAGACGGTTGTACATGGAGCACTCGTACGCGCTGCTTGTCCGTTTCTTATTAGGCCGGCGTCCCTCGTGACCATCGTTCTGAATTTTCACTCCACCACTATCCGAGGTGGTGTTGTTAATAAACCTCTAAAGCGACAGCAGCCCATTACCCGAAACTCTGGTCGCGACGTGTGGTTTGATGGCACCCTAAAAAGCTTTCATGTGTCCACAGAAACAAGTATGAGAGGAACCGCGCTTTTCCTTTTCTGTGAATCAATTAGGGCGAAAACCTTTCTAGGTTCATGGTGAAAATCTCACGTCGGCGAGATGTGTCAGCGAGGTTTTGATTGTGAAAGATACGGCGTTTTTCCTTTCCTGTAAACCAATTTTAGGAACTCAGAGCCCTTTAATGCGTTCAGCGAAACGCTGGTTCTGTTCGACAAGGGGCTCGCGACGTACGCAGCAGCGTTAATAATAATTGGTTAACAAGAAAAGAAGGGCACAGTTTGTCACACTTGTTCTTTGGACACCTGAACAGCGCCGTGATGAAAGGGAGGAAGATGGAAGTGGGAGCGGAAAGAGAGAAAGGGGTGTCATAGTGGAGGGCTTCGGAGTTTTTGCGACCACCTGAAGATCTATAGCGTGTACTGGCATCGCACAGCACACGGAGGCCTCTTCGTTTCACCTCCATAGAAACGCAGTCGACAGCGATCGGAATCAGTTACGGGTACTCCGGAACAGTAGACGGGCACCTTTACCACTGCACCAAGACAGCGGGGCAATGTACAGCAGCAACCCTCAGGCTTTCGCACTTCTCCACGGCCGATGCTGCAGTGCTCTAGGAATATTTATATATATGTAAGCAATTGTATGGCTATGTAGGCGGGTTTCGCATGGACGTGACATTGTCGAAGCATGTAAAAGAGGAACTAGTTCATATATAGAAAAAGAATGGTACCATCAGATAGAGCGTCAAGAAAAGATGTGCAAGTGACAGAATGGTTGATGTGAGCTTATGAGGTAAATTATTAGAGCCAATTAGTGTGTAACTCCGATCGAAGATGGCCGCCAGCCACGTCCGGTTTCGCTTCTCAGCTGCCAGTCACGTGTCTCAGTGGAATGCTCCCTGTCGTTTCTTTGAATGCAGCAGAGTTCACCGGCGTTCTGAAATCGGTGTACTGTAAGGGAAAGGCGCAGTATCTCTTACTCGCGGAACCAAGCAACACGCAGTAGCTGTCACTTGTTTCTGTGAACACCTAACCTGCGCCGTAAGGGAAAGCAGGAAGTGCGAGTGAAATTGAAAAGAGGGAAAAGGGAACCGGTAGTGGAGGGCTGCGGAGTATTTTCGACCACATTGGGATCTTTGACGTGCTCTGACATCGCATAGCAGACGGATGCATCTTCGTTTCGCCATTGAAACGAAGCTGCCGGTGCTCGGTACCGATCCTGGGTACTCTGGCACAGTAGTCAGGCCTCTTAACCACCGCGCCATCGTGGCAAGACGAGAATAAGGTAGGAAGCGTTTTGCGGAAATCGATCCGTTTGAGAGGTACACGCCACAGCCCGCCCCTGCCGAAAACGCAACGATTATGCAGCCTCTCGCGGAGGTGACAAGCCGCAACCGGCCGCAACTGCTTTCCTAAGGCCGCGCAATTGCAGGCGATTGCTTCGAAGCGAGAAGAAAAATCATAGAGCGACGCTGAGCACGCGGCACGTTTGAAAAAAAAGAAAGATCACTAGCGGTTCGATGATGCTGGACACCTGAATATCGAGTGGTAGCTCTGTGTAACTTGGCAGTGTGGGAAGACGCGTCGATAGGGGGGGGGGGGGGGGGGGGGAGTAGTAGGGTCAGGAGGTCCCATTTCCGCGTCAATACCTGATTATGTTAACTTACTGATTTGCGCTTCGACTCCATCGAAACATGGCCGTCGTGGTGGGGGCTTGAATCCGGGTGCTCCGGTAACGAGCCGAGTGTCTTAACCACCGAGTCATCGCGATGAGTCTTTTTGGTTTTGTGCCGCCTTCATCGCGCACCCGCATATTCGTCATTTTGTTCGACTTAACCGCAAGGTAAAACACTAGACGTTGTGTTCAGCCGGTGCATCCATGGGACCTCCCTTAAGCCCACTTTCACCAAGCACGAAGCTCTTAAAGGTGAGCTAGCTCAAATGACAGAATCACTCGGCTATACTAATCTGAAGAGATCTGGGTTCGATCTCGGCAGTGGTAAACTTTCGGCGCAGGCGAGACGCAGGGCACCCATCCGCTTTCGGATATCAGTGCATGTTAAAGAATTCAATGTATTCGAAATTAACGGAGCCCTCTTAGTCGATGTAGCTTTGGAACGTTAAGCTGCATAAAAACGTAAGAACAGAGAGTGGCCGCTGCTCTCTACTCTTTCGCCGTGGCGTGGTCTGGCGACTTGAAAATCCAAAAATGAACACAAACTGAAAGCTCACAGTCAAATTGCCATGAAATTGCACTAGGCAATTTTGGGCTTCCGAAGCGAAAGCTTCAATTCGCCATATAAAGCCAACATCGCCGTGCGGACGCGGAGTCGCTGCTGCAAATGCTCTGAGCAACAGGTGCACCAAGCATGACGTTAGAGTTGCGTCACCAGTGCCGCCCACTCCGCAGCCTCGCTGCGCCGAAGGAACTGTGCGCCGCTCGGCCGGCGCAAACTACACAGCCTCGCTGCGCGCGATGCGAATGCGCAGCAGCTACAGATGCGAAGTATCTAACATGCGTGACAGATGCGTCGTGTGTTATTATTTCAGAATTAGCTGCCGCAACAGTATCTGGGGTAGTCGCTATGTATGTGTTAGCTAAATGGGCGACTAACAGGAGGTGAATAAGCTGCGAGAATAAAATGATTTACTACGTGTAACCGTGCGTGCAAGCCTTCGCGACACTCTAGGTTTAACCGGACATAAACCACAGCAAGTTTTGAAGGCGACAACCTTTGTAGGCTCATCGAACGAAATCCCGAGCACGAGATCTGTGCGCGAGATCTGTCATATTCCGCGAGATTCCCAGAAATGTGTTATTAGCTAGCGTTCCTCTCGTCTGCAATCCCACACTTGAACGCGCACCAAGGAACGCCACACGACAGGAGCCGTGGTGTACCGTCCGAACACACACCTGCCGGAGAAAGTGACAGAGACTGCGCCTTAGTTTTCCTGTAAGCCAATTGCATGTAGCACTGCAACGAACGCCGATAAGAAGGCAAATGACAGAAGGTAGGCTTTCGCCATTCGCCTCTTAACTGATATATCAGAGACCCACTCATTTTTTTCCCTCCTTTGTCCTCCACGAAAACAGAACGACGTTTTTTTTTAATAAAATGGTTCCTTTTTTTTTCATGTCTACACATCTCTGTGACATTTCAGAAAGTGCATGGTGATGGAAAGCGCTACCATCACGCCGACTGTAGGTTTTTAAGGTAGCTGCTTGCAAAACCTAAAAGCTCAGTCTCAGCCCTGGTTGTGCTTCTTCCCCGCATTGTACGGTCCTGAACCCAGCGCAAACTTACCTCGCCTGTACAGTAGCATTTGAGGAGGACGCCCAGAGCGGTTTCCGGGACACCCTTGAGCAGCAGCTCCTTGGGTAACCGTATTCCGGGCCGAACGCCGCCCGAACGAAAGGGCTTGCCGTGCACAGGATGGACCGGTTGACCCTGAACATGGAACCATCGGCTGCGCGAATCGAGCAGTCACAGGACCTGTCGCCTCCGGGAAGGAGCGGACCTAGGAAGGTAGGCATGGCTCCCGATCGAGGTGATGACGTGTTGTTGTTGTTGTTGTCCAAATAACTTATGGCACATACCCACAGAGGGGGATCGGCCAAGAATTGGGTAGCAAAGAATTTTTTTTTTTTTAATATACTTGCATAAAAAAAAATATTTGAGGGGTAGAGCAAAGGAAACAAAACGGGAGATAAGTGAAATATAAAATGAAAAGTGGTAACACTCACGGGAGATTGACACTACAATTTTAGAGCAAGTTATGTTTAAATATTTAGCAAGGCAAACGATTTGAGTCCAGTAAAAAATTTTGCATGGCAGTTAACACAGACCTGTGACTGTGCCCAAGGATTGTGGCGCCAAATGATAACAATGTCGGGCTGCTTAAACTAAGGCCAAGCTGTTGCAATGGCCTTTCCATCAACTGCTTTCTCAGCGTAGTAAAGCGGCGGAAAAACAATAAAAAGTGATCTAATGTTTCTTGTTCACCGCAAAATGCGCAGACGGGAGACAGTGCCAAACCAGACCTGTAAAGATAGAAATTTAAAGGTGGGATACGGCATCGCAGCCTTGTTAGTGAAATCTCAAGTTGCCGTGAATGACATAATTTTCTATTCCAAGAATAATTTAGATGCAGGTAGTCATCAGATCTTAAAAGATGTCCATTTTTCATATTTAATAGGACGTTTCTTCGAAACCTCGCTGCGGTAATGTACGCGGTCGCCGGAAGGATAGATAATACGGGGCCATTAAGGGACTCTTTTGCCAAATTGTCAGCATATTCATTTAAAGTCACATTGCTGTGGCCTGGAACCCATACCATATGTACAATCTTCAAATGTCTAGGGATCAGGGAGACAAAGGTTTTTACTATTGCAGAATCCACCGACGAAGAGAGAGATGAACACAAGGATAGAGAGTCGGAAATTACTGCCACTTTAGAAAAAGAGGAGTCTAATTTTCGTAAAGCGAGTACCACCGCCAGAAACTCTGCCTCAAAAATTGGGGTGAAGTCCGGAAGCCGGACAGAAAAAGACCAGTCTAAATGTGGACAATATATACCCACACCCGCCTTTTCATTACTTTGAGATGCGTCAGTAGCTACAACTAAACTAGCAGAAATACTTCTTAAATGGTCTTCTAATAATCCGTTTAGAATAACGGATGATAAGTTTTTAGCATTATTCGGGAATATGTCGTCAAAGACAATTTTAATAGATGAACCGATGGTTTGTATGGGTAGAATACTAGGAATACCGAGAAAGCCATGCGCAGTCTTCTTTTTCTTTGCTCAACAGTCCGCGAGCGTCACGTTCAATCGTTAACGTCGTCTTCTCCTGGCCTCCGAACTGCAATATACTGACGCAGCCCGCGTGAGGTTGCCTGTGGCGTTGCATCGAGCGTTCCGTTGAACGTGCTCTGCGACGCGTCGACGCCCGTCTCTCAAGTCCAGAACAGCGTTCGTGCTGACCGGTGACGTCATCACTCAAAAGGGCTTACGGACAAGAAACTGGGTTTTCCTGGATTTGAAGATGAGACGTCTTGTGTTCCTCGCGTCTGCCTCGTCTGTGACGCGACATGGTGTAGGAAGTTTCCGAATTAGTGTCAGGAAAGTAACCTCATGCCATCTTTCATCACTGTCAATCTCTCTGCAAAGACATGTGACATCAGCATGCCAGGTGACGGGTTAAAACTGTCTTCCTCCAGAATCTTTGCCATTGAGCCGCCATCACACATCAAATTTGAAAGAACATCCGAGTGGCCAGCGGGATAGCAAGCATTCGACGACTACCGATTCGGTTCGGGATTGAACGAACGGAGCGAGGAAGCTGAAGTCCGGATTCACCTTTACACTATGGGAAGACAAGCGAGGACGATATTTCAAACCTTCGGCTCGTCGGAAGACGACGCCAAAAGAAAAACGGCGTCAAGGAGAAGTTTGACAATTATTTCGTGGCTGCTTGCAATGTCGTATACGAAAGCCCTTGCTTCCACTGAAAATGCCAATATCCGAGCAGGTCCTTCGGCCACTTAGTCCCAGCCACGCACTTGTAGACAGGTGCGACTTCGGCAGCTTCAAAGAGACAATGATTCGCGACCACTTTGTTGTTGTCCTCAGGGATGGAAAGCTCTCTGAAGCGCTGCAAATGGACGCCGCCTCACACTGTTAAGCGATGTCGCCAAGGCCCGTCTCAGAGAAACCGTACACAAGCAGAAGCAGCCCCTACGGGACAGCGGCTGAGGTGCGTTACTTATGACAACGGATGCAGACGTGGACGCCATCCATAAGGAGAGCGAGAATTCTCAGCCTCTTCGAAAGGAGCGCCTCACAACTCAAGACAAAGCTCAGTAGTACCTTTTCTGCTGGCAAGCTTCGCATACAAGGATTGCCTAGCTGTAAGTGCTACCACATGGTATGTGAAGGAACATTTCAGTGTGGTCTGTCGCAAGAACGACTTCACACGCAGGAAGGTAGGACTGTTTTCCCTTGAGAAGGACAATGCATTTTACTTTCTCCGTACTGTTGGCTATCACTCAGCAAGCGCCAAGTTCATTGAGTTTTTTATTAACGGATGGCCGACTTCAGCGAAGATCTCTGCAGTGAGGCGACTCGGACAATAAACAAAAATCAGATACACTACAATGTTTACCATGCCCAATGGTGGCAGAGCGCCGGCGTCAGTCCGGAGGACTTCTCAATGTGTTCAGGCACATCAAATGGGTCCAGGTGCACAACGCCCCCAATGTACAGCTTCTCATTGTAGCGCTGTTTATCCGATTACGACAAGCTTTTCACGTAGCCCGACATTGCTGCAGCGCACACTACATTCCTTTTCAAGCGCTGCCAGTCTGACGATTTAAGGAACTGTTCACAGCACGATAAACTCACTGCGCACAGCTGCAGATGACCATGCACCACCGGCGCTGTCGCTAGCAGACGCTCAGGAGCTGGAGGCAGCCGCGGTGGGTATCACCATCTGCGCCGTCGTCTGCTTCAATGCGCGATTCTCGTTCGGTCCTTATTGTCGCACGGCGTTCGGAAACTGCTTTATATACGCAATTCTGTCTAAGATGTATCACTTGAGCGCTGGTATTATCAAGCTAATTTACCTCATGCGGCAGCATATCAGACTGTAAACAAACTGCGCGATTCGCTACATCTGAGCGTGCAGTGAGTCTTTTGGGGGTGTCCGGATTCACGACATATCTAGATCATTAAGGAATATTTAGTAGTAGACTGCCTCTACAATGACACAGCATATTTTGTCACACACGTCTTCAAAGCGCTGGACAAGGATAACGACCGGCCACCACCTCTGATGCTCCGCGAAACGAGAAAAATGTTGCGGTAAGTTCTGTTTATGTGTTTCTATGGGTCGCCTTCCCGAAACGCACACCCATACGTTTCACGGTGTTCACCTCGGTAATGAATTTCATACTTCCACGATCTGTTCTAGGATGGTCATCAAATAAAGACATCATAGGTGCCCTATAAAATTAAAAAACTGCTTTGGAATCGTTCGATTCCATGTACTCCTATGGGTGCTAACCCTACTTATCATCACCAGTCGGCTGCGGAGCCGCGAGGCTTGGAGTGGTATAGAGCAATATTGAGCAGTGTAACGACCGGCGCCGGAGAGCGGCCCGCTTTTGCGATAACAGCCACCTACTTCCGCGAGAGGGCGCGACGTGCTACAGGGGTGCCGCGTTCGCCGCTCGGCGGGTAGCGGCCGCGGAGGTAGCGGGGGTACGGGGAGGCGCGCGGTGCTCTATGGAGCTATTTTCACAAGCTGTGCAATTGGTACGATATTTGATAAAGAGGCTACCTATTCCTGGTGCTTAAACTGATCCCTGAAATTCCTTTACATTTCTCTGGAGACGCCATGCACGGTTGGGTGTCCCTTTTGAGCAGCGCGACATTTTTGCATCGCTATTTGAAACTCCTTCAACGCTTCTTCTTCCTGCGGTCAGTCTTAAATAGTCCAGATGACAGATTTGTACTAAATGTTTAAAACGAAGCGTGGTGTTTTGCATTCGTTCTTCCCGTAAGGTAATACATGCTGGTGCCGAGGAGCGCTACTAACACGCGGAGAAAAACAGTATACATGCGAATCAAAGCTTGTGCTTTCTAAGGCCTCTTTAGGAACACCTTATTTTTTACGAACCTTATTTACTAACATGTGTTACATTTTGCAGCTCGTGCTTATAAATACATAACAGAGTTTACCATAAACCGTTAGTAATCTGTAATATATCTACATAATCGGTGTTCTTTCTGTGCTCTAATCAGCGCTTATAGAAATAACAAATACAGTGCGTGAGCAAAACACATTTGTTCATAACCGTGCTAATTTAAAGCACGGCGGTATTTCAAGGATTTATTCTTTATGAGTGATTAATAAATGCATAAATCGCGGACATTTAATTTGTTTACGTGCCGTTTACCAATAGGGTGAACCAGCTGTACAGATGAAAAAAAAAAAAAGTCAATTGCAGCTAGAGCAATTGTTGAGAAAAAAGATGAACAATTAAACCTGTCACACACGAGGAAATACATTCATAGTGGGCACTTGAGTGCGGACTCTTTACTAGCATCAAATGGCAGATGTACAGAGCAAAAAAAAAAAAAAAAAAAAAAAACAATTGCGCGTCGTCTATGATGCAGTTCTTGGCGCGCACCGAGAGAAAATGAAAAAAAAAAAAAAAATGCGAAAACGTTTAGGAGCCCCTAATGCTGAAGCAATTAATATAAGGCCGGATTCAACTGCGGACACTAATGCGTGCTTATTCTTCGAGCGTGTGATTCGTAATATGAGTAATCAACGGGATATACTTGCCAACTATAGCTACACACCTATAATCGGGCTACTTGCCGGTTACACTTTGCAGAACTGATCAGGCTATAATTGTTCCCCCATGAAAACTATCACAAGGTTGATATTACACTTCAAAGGGAATTTAATTATTTTCCCCTTTGGCAGCTCTTGTCGCGGTTAGCTGACTAAAGGGAGCAGACGCAAAACACCTGAAATTTAATTACTTCAAGTGTGAGCTTTCTGGTCCAGCTGAAATGTTTGAACCTCCACACTTTACAGAAAGGTTGCAAAATCTGAAGTGCAAAGATGTCCAGAAGGACCACCCGAGTCAAATTTTGGGGTAAATTGTGACCTAGCTTGGAGCCTATGGCCCAATTTTGTTTCTTCCTGCGTAATCGAGTGCCGGCCCCACAACCTCTCTTTCGCCGAATGTTAGGAGCCGCATACTCACAATATGAAGTAATATACACATTTTGATGTTATAAGAATGATCTAGCGGAAGCGTATTACAAGCGCGCACTACAGCCTCTGCGTCCCCTATCTTTCCGTCGTTCTAACTTTTTCAGAGCAATTCTATTTTTTTTTTTGTATGTGCACCCAAAAAGGACTAGGTTGATTTTCTGGGGGCAATGATTGCATATTACCGGTTGCTGAGCACGCAAAATAAAAACTATCTAGAATGAAAGCATTTTCTGGAACAATTAAGTTATCGTCAAATTATCAACGCCTTGAGAATAAATGTCTTATGTATAGCGCACATCTCTGGGTATTTAAAGCTACTGGTTACAAGAAGGTTCCAGCTTATTTAAAAAAAAAAGGGTTTTTAATTAGATTAGTCTACAGTTTCACAAAGTTGTAGAGCCTTAAATTTCGACGCTTATATCTTTATACGCGTTCGGTTGCACGCCCCGCTTGTCGCCTCTTTGTGCACTGCTTTCCCCTTCCCAGGTCCTTATTTGGTTCTTCATCTCGGTTGTTTCCTTCTTTTTTATTGCGTATATCTTCATTGTTTATCGTCTTTAGCTGCCTGCATGCTTTCTTCTCCGTCGTGCGTTTGCCGTGCCGCTCGAAAATTCCAAACCTTTGTTCACATTCGCGGTCGCTGCTTTCACGGCGCAGCGTGCCTTCCACCTCTTTCTCCCTCCCTGCTAGGCGACACATGTTTTTGTTTTCCGATGCATCCTTTACCTCCTACTTCTTCCACCTTTCCTGACCCACTGTGCTCTGTTATTCAATAGCCAACTTACCTGGTGTGTCGTTCGATTTGATGCCCTTGCTATATCTCTACCTCCATGCGGGGTAGTCCACATTTAATTCATTCGAACTGAGAGCTGACTTTTCTTGTGGCTTCAGGTGACACACTGTAGTCGGCATGGTTTTCGTATGATACAACAGAATTTACTGCTTTGGACTGTTTTAGTAATGGGTTACCGATGACGAGGTTTATTTAGTCGGCGCTCGAACGCACCTGCTGCACGTTTTGACTTCTTCATACATCCTGTCTCCACACTGCCTTCTTTTCAAAACGAATGCATTCCAAAACGAGAATTAGGTTCTTTAGGACTGCAGAAGCAAGCTGTATGCCGAGTGAAGCGTGCTGTGAGAGTCTGAATTCGTACGCCGCTCTCCAAGCTGTTCTCTTCGGAGCCCACCTGCTGTCATGTTGCTCCCCGAGGTGTTGCCGACGGCCAAAATGGAAAATAAATTAGGCGATTGCGAACCGTACTGAGCCCCGTTAACCAGCATATTTGTAAAATGTTGACGCTAGCAGATCGAGACGACGCACAGGCAAACAAGAACGTAGAGTGCGCGCGGTAGCCGCCCAGACGGCGCGCGGTATCCGCGCGGCACCCATACGGTTGACACAACAGTTTCTGGTGGCGCACTCTGCGCTGCGGCGCCTCCGTCATCGCAAAAGCTCTCCCCGCTCCCATGCATTTCACAGTGCGGTCGACCCACTGTCCAATATTCTACCTGAATCGGTCTGCGTGGGGAAGAAGCGGGAAGAGAAACAGCGGAATAAACGCTGCTTCCTTCTCAGTGCAAAGGCGTCTTGAGACTCGGCCCCTTACAATCCCATAACAATTGTGGCGACGGGGTGAAATTTTTTTCAGGCTTTGCACTAAATCCTCTGCAACTGCCGACCTTCGGAGTATTTAACCATTCCACGGGGAGGGAGCAGCCTGGACAGAGTATCTTGAGCAAGTTTCTTTCATAGAAACTCGCTCTTTCATAGAGCGAGTTTCTTTTCTTTCATAGATGCCGCTGTCAGCTGCAAAAAAAAAAAGCGGTGTTTGGGATCTTTCCCCATGATTAGGCATGGAGCTATTCTTTCTGCATCCCGGATTATATTTCTATATTGTTTGCGCAATGTTTAGCTTTTCGATTGGCTCTACACAAAATTCTGTGTCATGTCACACGTTATCATTTTTGCGATTATCAGTTTGAGCCTCGATTGAAACTTCACAGGTTAGTTGAGCCCTTTACTTCGACTTTTTTCCATGCACTTTGAAAGAGGTTCGTTTTGACTTATTCGATACTATAAATATCTGTAAATGCATTTAGTGTATCGGTATCAGGTATCGAGGGCTGAAAATGAAAGTATAGGAGTATCGGTATCGAAAATACATTTTTGGTGTATCGTGTATTTAAACGATACTCGATTCTCCGCAGAATATTGAAGCCAGTGTGTGTCAGACATTTGGTCGACGGCGCTCGCTCAGGCGCTAGTACAAACTGGGAGGCATCTTTGCTTGCAGTGCACCCTGATTTCCCTCCTGCTCGAAGTTTCCTTCACAGGCTCCGTCTTCTTAGCCTCCATCTATCCATGTTCTATTTGTTTAAAGCTGAAGGAGCCAATTGCATGTAGGTGCTCATGATATTGTTTACTTGTGAGCACCGCGTGCGTACCACGAAGCCGCTAAGCCGTTAACAGACACGCAGAAACAAAGAACTCCTTGTCCGCCTCTGAGGCATGTGATTCTTGTCAAGCGGCATGCTACGTGTACTGACGAACTCAGTAACTTATGCACGACCATAGCTCTCCAGACCCTTGAGCTTCGCATGTCGGCTCTGCTTGGCGACAAGAATATGAGCGTCTAACGCCTCAGTCTCGCACGATGCAGTCGCCGGTCTTGTAGTTTACAGCGTTTGATTCGAAAAAAAAAAAAAAACCATCTTTCTTCCACTAGGCTTTATCTGTAAAAACTATTGCAGCTAAAATATTAAGAAAAATACGACGTAAAAGCTATGTAACCGCACTTTCCCAGCACATAAATTTCAATAACAAATACACGATCAAAGAATTTTCGCCAAAAACATTTCAGCGAAACGTGAACAAACCTTGCGAAGATACGTTTGTTTCTTAAAGCGATAAACTGTTAAAATGTTTTTGAAATATGCGAATTGATTGGCGTTATATTAGCTACTCTCTCTTAAAAAAAGAACACTTCTCTCTTTTATCTAAACCAGACTAAGTTCTCGAGAGGCGCTAGTGAATCTTGATTTTGTTAACTACATTCAAGATCATCGAGTCGACGCTCTTATCTTCTGGTAAAGGGCCCAGTCATCAAATACAACAGTGAGGCGTGCTCGTCCAATTATATAGAGAGGCTTCTCTTATTTGCCTTGCTTACAGAACGCCCACATCGCGGGACTATTTCGGAACTAATAAAAACGTTCAGGCATTTGATTTTTGTTCTCATCTATGTTTTAACAGATAATGTGAGCTTCAAATGTCTGCTATCGCACTAATATCAAAATACCTGCTCAGTTGCCAAAGAGCACTCAGCACTGAGCCTTATACCAAAGAAAAAACGGAAGGGGTCATCGCGTAAGTAACGTGCAATATATGAAATGTAAAGCAATAGAAGTTCCAGATTTAATGTAGCCAAGTGCTCACAAGGTGGTTCGTGCGAAGAACACTAGCTGAAAGAAATTGTTCGCTAGGCTGCTTGTCGAAGCTTTGTAACCCTGGCTTCAATTCGATGTGAAGTTGTGACTAAGGCCAGCTGCCCAGACAGCGGATCTTCAATAAATTCGTGCTGTCGGGTTCCTTTAGGCCCTTTTAGAGAAACTAAAACTGCGTATAGGTACCACAGAAAGTTATAAAAACCATGGTAAAAATTTTCCAGCTTCTCTAATAATATTACCGCCTTTATCATATTGGAATTTCAGAGATGTATCGAATATACAGTATCGAGTAACTGTATCGGAAAACAATTTCGCTTCTGTATCTTGTATCGGTATCGGAAATACAATTTTTCAAGGCATCGAGTATCGGTGTCGAAGATACTTTTTCGAAGTATCTTGACCAGCCCTGGCTCCTAATGCGTCCACATATCCAGTCTCTAAATTCAGTGCGCTGTCGATTCATTGACTGCAGCCGCTCCAGCACAAATCCGTCAGGCTATGGGATTTCTTATTCAAAACCAGTGATTATCAGTACTTAGCATATAATTGGAACGTCCGTTCATGCAGAACCACTCTATGTGCGGTTACAATCAGGCTGTTCTGGTGCAGGATTCCGAGTTCGAATTTTTATCTACCGAGATGTGGGTGGACACCGAAAATCCTATGTGACTCATTGGGGAAGGTTGAATCTATGAAGCATTTCCTCCTATCTTGCATGAAGTTTGCCCTCCACAACAAGCTTTACTTAGGCGCCTCTCTCCAGGTTAGGCTTTCCTTTCTCTCTACAAGTGCTAGCATCGTTTGGTGCGAGCGGCAAAATATTTTCTTTTGGCTCGGTTGGCGGGATTGTCCATGATTACATAATTAAACCTGGTAGGTTGAATTTCTTGCACTTCCAAATTTCTTTGAGATCTTCTTTTTTCTACAAAATGTTGTTTTTACTTTGGTTTAAATGCGCTTCTGTAGTTTGTCATCTCTATATTTTTTTAAATTCCCGCTTTGCGCTACGCTACTATTTTTGCCATAGTCGTATCTGAAACTTTACTTGTATACGCCGTTACACCTTTGCCAAACTCCCATGTAGGTATGTGCCAGGTTTCAAGAGGCAAAGGGGAAGAAAACGAAGTTGGCTCTCGAGCGTTTGCTGATGCCTCCGAGATCACCCTCACGCGCGTGTTTCTCTCCGGCCGTTCCAATCGGCGCGCGCCCCAGCCAAATGTTGTAAGTTTGCAGTTCCTCCAGGCGCCACCAGGCGGCAGTGCGCGCCAATGCGTCGTAAAATCCCTTGATAATTTGAAAGTAGCGACACTCTCCTCCGCGCCGCGCTTTCCTCCTCGATTCTCCTCGCGCGGCGGCGGCGAGCGCTGCGCACGACACGCTTTTTCCCCTTGACGCCCGCCGGCCGGCCGCAGCAGTGAGTGAAGCGCGAGCTTTTGGGCCAGGTCTGCGCTCCAGGAGTGCACGAAATTTTTGAAAAATTGCGAGAAAAGCATTGAGAATGCCGATAGTAAAGTTCATGAATTGATTGGTTTCTTCTTAGAACTGTTTGAATGGGGAATACTGATAAACAAAGCTTTCAGGCGAGTTCTGTGCTACAGACACTTTTTAAGTCTCATGATAAGGTTTTACTTTGTGCACTTAATCTAGTACTGCCTCTGACTTTGTGTTTGTTTTTTTAGAGCGTGAAATCTGTCACCGCGTTAAAACTTCAGAAAACGATCCAGGCTGTGCTTTGAACTTCAAGATTAGAGAAGGTTAAAGCAGGACTTAGTCTATTTCGCTACTGTCAAGCTATCTCTCTAAGCATAGTATATGTCACGCGATCAACCATGAGATTGGATTATTGGTTAATTGTACATGCATTTCAATCAATTACTGGGCCAAATTAATTGATATTTAGTAAATTGCAATTAAAATCTAAATTTTAGCTGCAACACCGAACCGTATACCGTTGGAAAGCTTAGGCCAAGTGTAATGGCACTGTGCTAGTTAGCGATCCGCGATAATCTGCGTTCATTAGTTAATTTTGTATAAAATCAAATTTTGAGCTGTTCCTTGCTGCTTCGAGGCAAGGAACAGGTTTGCCACGGCAGTCTTGATATGATGCTGATGGAGGAATTAAATAATTTTATGAGTACGTGGCCCCTCACTGACTTCGCGTGTGGTTAAAAGACAGCAGGGTACACTGGGAGAAGTGGTGGGCCCTATTGCCGATACACTGAAGTTCTGGGGCAAGCATGCTGTGGTCTCATGCGCTGTGTAAAAGAGCTTGATTTCATTGAACGCAACAATCAAATAAAAAAATTACAAGGTGCACATAGGTCTTCAACGTGCGGAAATGAGAAAGCATATAACTGCCAATTCATTAACTATCGCTATCCTATCTATCACTATATCTACTAATGCCAGAGACCTATCGTAACTGTCACTATCCGCAACGAACACTATCACCTCACTATCCGGGCCTATTACTATAATTTACTATTATTATCCGTAACAGTCACCATCATTACCAATCACTATTCATAACCATCACTATTTAATCTGATGCCGTCCCATGACCCATTGATATACTTCAATTTTCATTGACTTAAGTTGTCAGTCATATCTCTATTATCTCATAATATCTGACGAGACAACTGTACATTGACTTTTAATTCTTATACTTTCTTGTTTTCTCATAAATGGAGGTGGGAAAAGAGCAAGCCACAGAAATAACTGACTACTATCAGCGCGAGGTTCATGTCTCTGTCGAGGAGGCTTCCTTTACTTCAGGACAGGTCGGTGAGAGAAAATTGATGGAACAGCGTTTGGTCTGTTTCTTTTTTTCGAGTTCGTGTAATATTGGCGGCTCAAACTGGTCTTCAGTGAAATGTAGCTAGAGCATAGAGCGATGAGATAATTACTCAGGCTAGGTGAAAAAAAAAATCTTGCATACAATTGAAATGAGTAATATGTTACAGTGTTAAGAATTGTTGCTCGCAAAATGTTCCCCTATTTTTACATAATAACTATAATCATCATTGATTGTTTAAGTTTCGTAAATACAGAAAATTTATGCAATGATTCCGGCTGATTTGACATCGATGGGATAACTTTTCTCGCAATAAATGAATACGCGGAATCGCGCTTTTAGAGCTCCAGCTTTCAAAGCGAAGGTAACCTGCCAACGCCTAGTAGTCACGGTCAAAGTGAAGCGTGTGTGATCATATGAACACCTCCTGCACATTGGCCGTATCCCTGATAAAACGAACGCATATTTTTTAACCCACGCGTGCGTCGAAGCATGGCAAGACACATTCAAGAATTGAAAAAAAAAAAAAATGCCATACGACCTAACTAGTGCAGATTACCCGCAACACCTCGGGCTTACTTGCCAAAGTTTTTCAGGGCCAGCATTCATTGCTCCCGAGTAACCGACGCACACTACAAGTAAAAGCTGGAAAGGCTAGCTCCTCTACAAGCCCGAATTTTGATTTTTAGTGAAGGAGGCCAGGGATCCTAGCATAATCGCGACAAATGCAATCGAGAGACTGTAATTTTCCAGTTATTTCTGACAGCAAAAAGCAGATTATAGCGCCCTGTTTCTGACTGTACAGAAGTCGGAGCGTGTTAAATGATGGAGCCTTGGAGCCTCGCAGAATATTCAGCATGCTGCAGAGGACAACCTTATTTTTATACAATGAACATGCTGCCGCCGCAAAAATATTGAGCAGCAAGCAGGAATAAAAAACGCAGCGTCAGGTGACGCGTTATTACGGGGAGTGAGAAAGGCACTCGACGTCGCAAACAACTCTGTTGTTTCTAGGAATAAACGTCTTTCGACTAATCTTGTGAATCCATTGACTCGTGCGCAAGCCGTCACGCTTGCCTTGAGATATCATGAATACCGCATAACCATCTTCAGGTCGCTTGCTGCAGTTGTACGCGCAACAGCACGGCATAGAGCTTGCACGCTGCAATATTCGCTCGCCGAGACTGGGAGAAAAATGGCGCGAAGGAAAAAGAAAACACAAGGAAAACGCCGGACGCGCGTCGGTTTCCAATGGCAACGGCAGGGAGACCAATCGTCGCTCAGGAAATCGGGCGGAGAGCCGGCCTTCAGCGAAGGGGCGCGCAAGGGGCGAGGAGGAGGCGAGATAGTAGCGCGGCGGCGGCAAAGTTCAATCGTTGGCGTAACTTTCAAAGTATCAAGGGGTTTCAATGCGTCGATGCATCGTCCAGCCCACTCGCGGCGTATCTCCGCTGGCGGTTCTCTCGTTTTTTGCGCGTATACATTGACGAACGAGCGTGTCACGCAGCCTTTCATTTTTAGCTGGTTTTCCAGCAAAAACTGACCGCAAAGTGTGTTCGAAATGTTTCACAATTTAAGTGTTGTGTTTATTACCGAAGCGGAGGGTTGATGTTCTTGCTGCCTTCACATAATGCGTTCCGTTCTACTTAGAATTTACGCATTGTGCTCGTGTAGATAGTTTTCTTTGCTTGTGAAACAGTTACTCGTCAAGACTACCTCGTGTAGGTGGTAGTCTTTGAGTGCCTAACGGTCACTCGTGAAGCCGGCAGTCAATCAACGTTACGAGCGTATGCTCGAGTGGTCAAAGGCATGCATGTTTCTCAGCTGCAAGGTCTTGTTGCAGTTTGGTGAACTGATGAGACATTCGTTTTCCTCCCCATTTTTAATCCTAAGGCTTCTGAGCTTGCTTGCAAATATAACAAATTGCAGTGGAGCGTACATCGTTACATTCCATGTGTAGCGTACATGTCGCAAGCTTATGTTGCTTACTTCGAGAGGTGCTCTCTTCTAGCTTTGTGCACCAAGAAAGGACCACGCCACTGAAACAACGAAGATAATCAAAGGAAAGTTGCTTAGGCCACAGCTAATCAACGCAGGAAAAATAGTAATTGATCAAGCAGCTTACCGGAAAAAAAGAAATAAAACCTGCTGAGCAAGATAGGAGCTGCGTGTTTAGTTTGCCTGTTTTATCTTTGCGAATAGAAAACTACGCAAGTAGTCATCATGTGGTGATTGAACTTTGTAAATAAAGAAATGTCTAACAAAACTTGAAGTTGGGCTAGATGGTGCATTGTAACTTGACTGAAGATAAAGCGCACGGGAAGACACACACAAGAGAAGAAGCGTGTCCTGTGTCTTCTTCTCTTGTGTGTGTCTTCCCGTGCGCTTTATCTTCAGTAAAGAAATGTCTGTGTGTACTTCTTGATTGTGCTTGCCCATATTGTTTTTCTCTTTGTCCACCTCATGAGCTTTGTAAATAAAGAAACATGTACGTCTTTTTTAAATTGCTCACAGTGTTTGCCTCGTAATTTTGTTCAGAAAGTGGCTAGTATCATTACAACCGGCGGAGGTTTAGTGCCAAAAATGTTCTGATAAGTTTCGCATATCATTGAAAGGTAATGAAAAATTGCTAAATAGTGTGGCAGGCGTGTATGATAGTGCCATTCGATAGTCTAATCATAATTCGTTTGAATTAACCCATTTGGTCGGCTTGGCCCTCTGCGTGTATAGGCATAGGAGTAAAAATTAAAAATAAAAGCACTGCACCCAGTCTGTAGGATATGCAAACAAGTGAAAACAAGAAATAAGCTGAAACTCGCGTGATAATATCGCACATTTATGCTATGGCGGGCCGCGTAGTTTACAAACGAGGTAATAGCTTCTCCTCACTTTCGATCGCATAAGCTGATCCGTTTTTATCGGGATCACTTCCGAAAACCTCGCATATACTCATATGACGGCAGAGGTGCCTGAACATGCCCCGATTACCCTCAACCTTTATCGAACCTTTTTTTATTACGCAAGCTTGCCGTAAGGCATATTATAAAAACACATGTAAATTGGTTCAGTAAGGACTCTATCGAACTTGCGTGCTTACGATCTTCCAAGGCTGCTTTAAAACCGTGCGAGAAAAAAAATAGCTATCGTGACATGCATCTAAGTAAGCAATAATCATGTGGCTGTGGCGGAACCATTTAGAGAATTGCATTCGTGCGATGGATGTTTATGTAAGTCGCCGCACTCATAAATACTGTATTTAGCGAGTTAATGAACCTGCAAATGTACGGCATGTATATACACACTGACTAAAAAAAAAAGTTAAATTAAAACAAGAAAGCGCAATGTACAAGAAAGACTAATAGTCAACATTGCTCAACTCCCAAGCCTATTCCTAGCGCATGCAAGGAGGACGACGATGTGAATGACATGGAAGTGTGTTTACAAATGCCGACTCTTTTGACTGCGCGCCTTTCTAGCTCCTTCAAGCACTTTCACCTTAGGAACAATATTATCGGCAACTATACATAGTGAACTAAAAATTAATTTCTAGCTCACTTTACCGCCAACGAAAGTCATAGAATTTCATATTTAATAAGAACTCAATCTTTTAGTAATTGTAACATGTTCCCATAGTGCGCTGCCAACTTGTTTTCGCCTGCTCGATAAAAAAGACTTTTGACGTCTCTCTTATCTTACATGCGTAGCCAAGGTCATTCACAGGTTAAAATATACATGAAGGCCAGTAAGAATGCTCTCATTTTTTTCTCTTTGCTCCCTAGGAGAGACGCATGAGTGCAGATGCAAATTAGCGTTCTCCACGATCGCTTGCAGCGAAATTTGCGCGATCTGCTTATGTTTTATTAATATACTGGAAATTTTTTTATTCGAATGCGCGTCACTTATTATGCTTATTTTACACCCCTCATTGCCGATTCAACTTTGGGACATTAAACTCCATGTACCACATATACTTAAATATCCTGCTCAACCAGAGCTACGTTGTATGTGGATATTTAATTCTTGTGTTAATGACCTTCAAAAAGAAAATTTAAGACTATGAGAAATAACGCTGCGGGACTGCCCGGATCATAACGGTGTTACTATAGAACGGGTGTTGAAAAATCCCTCAAAACTCGCGAAAGTAAAAACTAAGAAAATCTATTTTGCAATTAATTCCGCGTGCCTGTTATATCGGCCATATCGCGCTGGATTAACCGCTCAAGGTAATTACAATTACCCTCACAGCAGCTTATTCTTTTTCTGTGTGAATATATGCACGGGCAGTACTGCAGGTGAATCGAACTAGTGCAGCTTCCCTGCGGAATTATACGCACACGGAATATCGCGTCTAAACTTCTTATAACTTGATAGTATATCAAAACGGGCACGAGCTGCAGGCGTTTATTGTTACTGCTATCTTCGTCGTGGCACCGAAAAGTAATCACGACAATTAAGGATTGCAAACGAACTCATCTAGTTGCAGTGCAAAAATGTAACGCATGTTAATCCGTCACCGAAGTCTACTTGTCGCGCTCAACACCGCTTCCCTTCGCTCTCACCTTTATCCGACCGCAAGAAACATGTTAAAACAAATGCCATTTTGTTTTTTGCGCGTGCAATCAACCGCACCACAGATTGCGGAAATATCGGGAATTATGCCCGAAAACGCAGCAAGCGCCGTGCATCCAATGCAGACGGTTCAGGCTTTTGCCTACACCACGAAAGTCACTGCTGTCGCCAGCGCCGCCGCATCTCCACTGACGTCACGGGCTGACGCTTGTCTATAGACCAACACCGATCTGTGACGTAAGCACAATGCGGTGGCGCTTCTATCGCCAGCGTGGTCCGACTGGGGGTGAAAAATAGGCTTAGCGCCCATAGGAATACATTGAAGCGAAATATTCCAAAGCAGATTTCTAATTTCACGGGTCATCTGTGATGTCGTTATTCGGCACAGATCCAACCATAAACGCCCTGGAATAGACCGTGGAAGTGTGAAATCTCATACCAAGGCAAAGTATTTTTAAAACACCGCGAAACGTACCGCGATGCGAGTGAGAGGGCGACCCATAGAAGCCGTCGAGCGTTTTGGATGACTCACGATATCTGTCGGTGTTGACATGGGTGGAGTACGAAGAACTGTATCTAGGAGCGCGTACGTGAGCGCGTGCTCGAGAGCTCGCTCGCGCTGACTTTTTTGAAGCCTACCCTACTGAAAATATTGTACAAGGCTCTGCGTGGTTATCTGTGCATGGTTATCGACCCGCACAGCGCGAGAATGTGCGAACAAGAATGAGCGAACGAGAATGAGCGAACGAGAATGTGCGAACGAGGATGTGCGAACGAGGATGTGCGATAAGAGGACGCGTGATAAGAGGACGCGCGATAAGAGGACGCGCGATGTGTGCACGGTGGGAGAACGTGCAACGTGCTCACGGCGCGAAGGCGTGCACACTGTGAGGACTTTTGTACCCGTGTGTGTGCGGCAAAATTTGTGCATAGCTATCAACATTCAGAGTGCATGGATGTGGGCACTCAAGGCCCCAATATAGTCCGATGTAACGCGCGCGTGCGCACGTCGGCGAAAAACCGAGGTCTACAGTCCAACGGCACGGCGTGATGAACGTAGCGAGCGCGAGCCGACGCGGCCTAACGTCGCCGACGCGCAAATAGAATCTCGCCTATTTCTCGCCGACCGCGTCAGCCGCGTCGGCCACACATTCTAGCATTCCTCACGCGCAGTGAAGATGGCGGCTTGCATGTAGACAGAGACCATGCTAAAACCACGCGCACATTTCAGACACTGTTGCGGAAAAGCTGCTAGAAGGAATTCGAGGGCGGCCCTGCATCTATGATACCAAGCGGATTGACTCTACAGAGACGTTCAGAGGAAAGAAAAATGGCTGCGATGCAAACTGTCACTAGTGCGGCTGGGCACAGCTGCGTTCTTCGCTGTGGTGCGTGTGCCATGCTCGTTTTAATGCATTGCTCTAGGTGGTGTAACGATGATGTTGTTTCACTTATCTGCAGTACATTCATAGGAAGAATACCAAAAACTGCGGAAGCGACTTCGCATATTGTGACCGGTACACGCCGGAATCGAAGGTCGTACTCGATTTGGCCTCAAGGAACGTCAGTGGCTCAGCAACCAGGGAATTCGCGAAATTTATGGAATTCTACAGGAACTGCGGCCAGCCGAGAAAGTGATCCTCATTACTGTGTAATCTCTAACTCCTCTGTAATCGTACATATACTTAAATTTTGATTAGTTTTCAGTAAAACACGCACATATACAATCATCGTTCCATCTGTAGCCGGCGGCGGCGTGGGCTCAGGCCGTTGCTGGGCTGAACGTCTCCACAGCTGGCTGTAAATGCCTTGTGCCATTTGAACATTTGCAGTAAACACATTGCGTCATTGCCTTGATCACAACAGTATTTAGTGCCTTGATAGGCTGCAGCCAGGTCCCTGTAGGTGCCCTGTCGTCTGCTCGAAAATGCACCCCGAAAACGTACCAGCCCTCGAGGGCGTCTTGTGCGCAAGCGCACCGCGGCATCGGGCACACCAGCCGCGCCAGACTCTAGAAGCGGCAGTTTTTTGATGCGCCCGTCGTAGCCGACGTGCCGTGGCTAACGTCGCAGACTTAGCCAGTCGCGTTGAAAACGTCGGACTATATTGGGGCCTTTAGTGCAAGGAATGAGTGCACTCTGAAGGTGCAAGACATTAGTCTGATCTCAGACGATGAGACATTCAGCATGGGAATGCTACCATGCTATGGTGATACTCTGCATGGTTGCAAGGCTCCTACATCACACCTCATGTTTGTGTTGTGCATAATACTAATATGCCAGCTTTAGGCCTTGTGCAAGGCCTCAATCAGTTTCTGCTACAGTTATGACACAAAATGTTTTGCAGAAATGATGCTCTCCATGAGATGAGTCTCAAGTGCAAAGAATGCAAGCTTCCAAAAGATACATGTGGTCACCTGGATTGGCTTTATTGGCTGATACACTGTGGTCACAAAACATCTGCTTTCGGTCCACCAGGTTCGAGCTTGGATGCAGGTTTCCTTCTTCAGCTGCTCTTGGCCTGTTGGATTCGAGCTTGGATACAGGTTTTCACTGTGCGACGTCTGCAAAATGCAAAAAAAAAAGCCGGACTATATTCCAAAATCCGAAAATTCAGCTGTCTTTACAAGACATTCTGAGAA
The DNA here is from genome assembly GCF_055883805.1 of Amblyomma maculatum. NCBI lineage: Eukaryota > Metazoa > Arthropoda > Arachnida > Ixodida > Ixodidae > Amblyomma > Amblyomma maculatum. Next base: position 5,175,435 of record NC_139344.1, on the reverse strand, counting down.
AGGGGTAATTAGGCGCTCTATTTTTAATTGATAACAATTCAAAAAGGTTCGATTCTGAACTACAGAAATATAACGAACTGACACAAGAATACAGGCGTTCAGCATCAGTCCATCACAAAATCTAATACCTTAGTCGAACAGATATTTCAAGGGTCTTTGAACCATATCCTATCAATCAAAGACATCTGAGCACTGCTTCATGGAAAGCTACAATAACTAGAGTGAACAGAGCAGTGCAAAACCGGAGATTTAAATGGACTTTGAGAAATAGAAGTGTGCATTCTAGGATATGGCTTAGCACACAGGGCTAGGAATAAAACCAAACCTGAAATGAAAGATTATGCAATTCTACATATATGATCATAGAAGAAAAACAAAATTTCATACAGAACAGTATGGAAAGTATATCATCATTGCAACTTGTACAAAAACAGTTGATAACACATCTTCAAAAGTGCACGAGTATTACTTGAGCCCAGCAGCGAATTATCAATGGCAATAGCGGGGTACAAGAGCTTAGTGAGATGATGGAATCTTTCAATGGTGATCGAGAATGCCATGTAGAAGTGGCACAACTCTCCCCAAGTTTACTAAAAGCTCAGTTAGGATTCATGACGGCCCCTCAGCCTTCCTTCCAATAAGGTCGAGAAATACCCTAACCATCCGAGGCAGTGGAAACAGTGCATAGGGATCAGGTTAACTGATATTCACAAACATGCCTTGACTAACACCTTTACTCCAAGCGGTTCTCGAGGCCCTTTTTTTTTTAAATGAAGCTCCACTTGAATTGCTCCTCGAGTGCATGAGAAAACAGAGCATCTATAAGTGGCAATGGCACTACTACGGGGACACCTAGACTTCCACTTGCACACATGGGGCATCGCAGCTTTCACACACTGTGCAGACTTCGTTCTACTGCATACCAAGCCTTTCATGAAAGTGGATATAATAAGGATTCACAGACCCACTCTCTGAAGCATTGGCTCCGAGAACCTCAATCTGACTCGAAAATACTGAAATATCGTTTCAAGTATGACCAAGAAAAGCCTCCTAAGTTTCTGCGGCTGACGTTGAGCATGGATAACTATCGTCAGTTGCAGATTTCAATGCTGTAGTTGATCATCGCATTACGCTACTGTGGTGTAAACACATTTCAAGTCATCACCAGATACCTTAGCAACATTTCAGAGCACGCCGAGTGCCAAGTTGCAGAAAGCATTTGATGGCTAACAGCAAATGAAACATGTGCAGTGGTGGTTTCTGTGAACCACTGTGGACAGTGGTGCAATCGTGGGGAATGTCATATTGTAAATAGGAAGACAGCGAGGTACCGGAGGTGCAGTTGTGCCATGGAACACCTGTGCTGCACACATCAATGGCTTTCTGATTGCCTCAAATATACTTGTATGTCTAGATGCAGTGCTGAAGGGGGGGAGGGTCAATTCTGTCTTTTTAGCTGTGGAGAGATATTTGCAGTTGGTGGAAGGCATGGCTTTTCAAGTGCACTTAAAATTAAAGCTCCTAGCTTGCTTGGAAACAGAAGCGGCATTTGCTTCTGGAAAGACAAATTTGTTGGCTTGGGTGCATGCACTATAACATGCTTCTTTGAACCTCACATGTGCTCAACGCTCGCCGCTGAGCACTCAGAGGGCAAATATGCAACTAGGTCACTAGAGTTCACAGCAGTTCGAGCAGTTCTCAATGCCTAAATCCTGTTCTACATGAGCCATATGTCACTGGCAGTGAATGTTGGTAGATGTGAATTGCTTTCAGCCATTTTTCACAGCTGCCTTGTTCATGCAGTGTGCAAAACATATTTTACTAGGCTGTGACTTTTTTTTTAACGTCCAAAAGCGACTCAGGCTGTGAGAAATGCTGTAGTGGAGGACTTCAGAAATTTCAACCACCTGGAGTTCTTTAATGTGCACTGATGTCGCACCGCACATGGGCGCCTTGCTTTTAGTCTCCATCGAAAAGCGGCCGCCACAGCCTACTAGCCTGTGACTCTTGAGGCAGCTTGTGGATGCTGTTCACAAGGACTTGACATTAGAAAATGAGCATGTTACACGTAGTGGCATGCACTTTCCGGGCCAAATTTTGGCCTTATGGCCCATTCAGTTGGGGGGACGAGAGCAGAGGTGCCGAGCAGTACAGAGAAGTACAGGAGCACGCCGAGCGAGGGTGTAATTTTCCTCCCACGGGAACGCTCTCTGCGTGTCGAGAGCAGTACGCCACGACCATTGTGACCACGCTTCCCTCCCCAGCATTCTCCGCCTACTCGCTGTAGCAGCAGTTGCAACCCGAGGAGAAGCAAACACTTCATGTAGAACTGCTTTGCATGCCTTTGTTCTCACAGCGCGGCGATCTGCCTCCTTTGGCCCTTTCGATGCCAGCAGTGACTCTCAAACCTGAGCAATGCTTTGCAGCCACCATTTAGAGCGTCACTGACTCGAGAAAAGAAAAAAGATGGTGCGGATACACCGCTTTATGTCATGTGACTTCCTCTACACTCGCTTTAGATGAGGGAGCAGCCGGGAGTGCATTCAGGTGCTCTCAGCAAAGGAAAAGACCTCCTCCTCTACCATTGGAAGCCAGTGATTCTACTCCTGCTCTACCACTGGAGGGCACCCGCTTGTCTGAGAGCACTTTCTAAGTGCTCTCGAGGGCGCCTGCTCTCCCACTCGAATTCGCCATAAGTCTTGCCCCGTATGCCACTTGTGCTGTCTGGAGTGGAGAAATATTTCTGAAGGGTAAGTCGGAGGAAATGCTGAAAAGCATTCAAGAATCTGAACTGAACCTTAAGTAGAGAAAAGACTGTTTTCTGCACTTTATGGAGCTGAGGTAGCGTCGAGTGGAGACATGTTTTTGAATTCGGCCACAAGGGTAAAATTTGAATTAACTATTCCACACGCAAAACACTCATGTCCTAATGTCAAGTCCTCTGAACATTCAGAAGCAAACTCGATATTCACAGGCTAACAGAACATGTTTCCCAGGCTGCATGAAAAGGCAGCTGTGAAAAACAGCTGAAAACGCTTAATTTTAGGCAAAATGTCGCTGCTGCTGTGATATTGTTCATGTAGAACATGACATATGCATTGAGAAATGCTGTGAAATTTAGTGACCAAATTTGTTTATTAAGATTTGATTTGAAGTTGCTGCTACACTTGATCTTTGAGCTTGCAGGGCTCAGGGGAGAGGGAAGAAAATATGCGTGCTTCTTCGCTACATATACACCCAAACCAACAAATTCAACTCGCTGATTTCAGTTTCCAAACAAAGCTTGGAGCCACAATGGTCACTGCACTTGAAAAGCCATGCCTTCTGCCTACCGTGAATATCTCTCCACAGAACAAGTGAACCAACCACTTTGACAGCACCGTGTGTCCGAAGAGCACATAGTACCCTGATGTGACAAGCAAGCCATTGATGCCTGTAGCACAGATGTTGACATTGTTCACAAGGCTCAATCGCGCTACTAGTGGCCCCAGCTTCCTTTATACGTACTTGCTAAGACCAAAAATGGGAAGACTGCAAAAATGGAGGGGGGGGAGGGGGGGGGGGAGGCAGCATTTGTGTACAAAAGGGGGAGGTGGCTGCTACTTTCAGGCAGTGTCGGATGCGTCCTAATCTAAACATCCTAAGCATAAACACATGCAGCAGCAAGCATGCAATGCATGTCTAAAGGTGTGCGTCCGTCGAGATATCTGCAGGCCGCCAGCAAATGTTCTCACTACGTCTCTATAGCCAACGCAAAACTGATCTGCATGCCCACCACCAGTTTTCTCTCAGTACCATCAGAGCGCTGTTTAAATTTTTTAATGCAAAACCATAACTAGCCCTTTTACACGTAATTTCATCCGTGACCATCGTTGGCTGCGTTGGTTCCGAAAAAAGAGCAATCACGCCATTGCTGAGCATAGAGCAGCTTAGTAACATAAGGCATGTGGCTGAGCTCAATAAGAAGGGTCAGATAACATGACATTTGGGCAAAGCCTTTAACCTCAAGTACACTGAGTGGCTGCCCTTAGCTGAGATCGAAAGCGAAGCCAGCACAGCATCTATATCTACTGTGGCTGCATTAGCTGTGCATCGCTGCCTACAAGAAACCCAGTACACCAACTGTTTTCGCAGCCAGCGACACCTACTCTTGCTCGGCTAAAGTCTGCTTTGATTGATTTCCTGCTTAGCCAATGATGCCGATGGTGCTAGTGTGGCCTCTGATGGAGATGCTCGAAATTATAATGCCACTGCTGATTTCTCGGTGCTGGTTCCGCAAAAGCCATTCTTTGCAGGCAGAAGCCCCTTATCGGAAGATTTAGGGCAGTGATCGTGCAATCAGAAAGTTTGGTCAAACATCTGAAGTCTTCTAAAAAATCGGAAGGGTTGGCTGCAGGTATGTACGCAACATGCCTTCCCCACAGGTGTGTCCTTGTCTGTGGAAGCCACCAAGCAGAGCAAACTTACTATTAGTCCTCAAATTTGTACCGTAGCTCAGCACTAAGTAGGTTCTGAAACACTGCTCATATACAGCGACAACTTAAAATGTGCAGCACCACAGAAGTATGTGATGATCAACTACAGCACTGGAGTTAGTGATAGACCATGATTATGCATACTTGGTGTCAGAAGCTGGGATGTCAGGAGGGATGCCAAAGCCATACCCAGAAAAAATAATGTGCTAGAAGTTCTAAGTTAACCAGGGTTGACCTGGGCTGTCACTCAGCCAATGCTTCAGAGAACAGATCTGTGCATACTCACTGTATCCACTTTAGTAAAAAGCTTGTAAACCTGCAGTACAAAGCCCACAGAGAGAGCAAATGATAAGATGTCAAGTGTTTGCAAGTTGAGTGCCAGTCTATGAGCCCTCAAGGTCACATAACTGCCAATAAATGAAAAGCAGGCATTCAGGGCTACGTGGAGTTGAAGTCAATGTATTCTTATGAAGTGAAGATTTCATGTCACTATACTCAATCTCACAAGCTGTCTGCTGCACCTGGCCCATTCGAGATCATAGATTATAGTAGGTAGTTGTGCTCTTAAGTGCCTCTCACCCCTTGAATTGGCCAGGGTGAAAGTAGGAGCACAATGACCTACTTGGACCCTTTGCAAAACTCAATGCGTCACCTATATTATATAGCAAAATCCTTGTGGGAGAATATTTTTGCACATCTTGGGTGCACAGTCACGTGACACATGGGTGATGTAGCCTATATGTCACATACACATATCTCCTAGATTTTTTTTTTTTTTACAGAGGCATGCTGCTCAGTCAAAAGACGCGATGCGCGGGAGTGTAGTGCGCACCGATTCTGTGCGTTTGCAATTTTTTGTTTTCGTTCTGTTTCTTCCGATAGTTTGGTGAAACGGCTGATATGCAATGCGATGCGGGATTCTGGAGTCGTGAGTCTGTTTTTTCGCAGCATGTCGCCGGGATGGTGCGTTTGCTTTCTGCAGTCTAAAAAAAATGTGCAAGAGTACTTGCTGTGTGCGGGGCTGCATATATATTGAGTACCAGAGTGAGAGTTATTTGCACACACGCATGCCCATACGTGCCCATACACATGCAGTTTTGTAGTGGCGCAAAAAAAAGTAATTCTGTCAAGACAGAGCATCTTCTAAAGGGCACGTAAACTTTGACGTCTGGATTAAGCAATAGAATTATGCATGATGTTTCACATAAGGTTTGCTTTATGGGGTTTAACGCCCCAAAGCGACTCAGGCTTGTATCACATGGGGGGCTTAACTCAAGGTACAAAACCGGCCCATGTCCGGACACAGAGCAGTCAAACCTTCGGTGCTACAAAAAAAAAAAAAAAAAAAAAAAAAGGCAAGCATGCACAGTGCTCTGTGCTTTGCCGAGGCAGCTCCAAGCTATCACTCACTTGAAACCGTGCTGCCTGCGTTGGCCAGCCTGCCCCCCCCCCCCCCCCCCCCTCGTTCATTCATTTTTTCCGCACTGCTAAATAAAAAAAAAAGAAAGCATGCATACTGCTGTGCATTTAGCTCGCAGGACAGCTAGACTCCCCTCCCATTACCTCCAATCCCCCTTCCCACCCGCCACTCATTTTAAAGGACAGCCAACATCCCAGCACCCTTGCGTCCTTCCCGCGCAGACCAGGCAACCCTTTTCTCACTCCCTCCCAGTAGAATGAAAAAAAAAAAAAAAAGCCCATGCAGGACATGCAGGAGTGACATAGCCACGTCACTTTTGTTTCAACAACGTTTGGGCTGCTTTGACCTGAGCAGCAGTATAGGGAGCGCTCAAGATTTGATTGCTTCTGTGCGCAGCGCGTTAGAGCACAGGGCTCGATCGGCCACCTTTGTACCTTAAGTTAAACCCGTTGTGTGAAACGATAGTGCGGGAAAATTGTTGGTTCATAAGCTAAGCCACATCTTTTATGAATTTAAAGCTTAACTTCAAACACCAACGTTTATGTGCCTTTAGAAGATGCTCTCAGTCTTGACAGTTATTTCTTTTCTGCCACTGCAAAACAGCATGTGTGTGGCGTGCGTGTGTGCAAGTAACTCATGCACTAGCCTTGCATGTTTTCATTACAATGAGGAAAACAAATGCACAATCCCTGCAGCGCACTGTGAAGAAGCAGACTCTTGACTCCGTGTCCTTGCATTGCTCGAATACCACCAACGCCACTAAACCACCGGAAGAAAAAGAATGAAAGCTAAGCAAAAGATAGCAAACGCACAGAATCGGCGCTCACTCTAAATTCCCTTGCATCATGCTTTTTGACTGAGCAGCGCTTCTCTCTCAAGGAAAAAAAGAATACAAACTCCACAAGATATGTGTACGTAACACATAGGCTATGTCACTGATGTATCACGTGATTGTGCACTGAAGACATGCAAAAATATCCTCCCAATTCCCTTTGGGGAAGAAGTTGGGTGCAATGCTGAATATTTCTGTATCAAACCTCATGTTATGCACGAATCTGACGACGAGCATGCCTTCACTATTGAAAACCAGAAGGGCAGAAGTGGGGGGGGGGGATTATGAATTTTGTTACCGAGTGGAGCAGGTAATGGATGTGGTCACTGTCACAAGAAATGTCTCCTGGCAGCCACCTATTTCTGCCCCCAAAACAGGTTTGGCCGCCACAGTGAAGGGGTTTGCGCTGAGCAGAGAAGCATTGCAGAAATATTCTTCCAGAAAAACCCCATACTTCATTCATGGTCTATGATTACATATGGCATAGTATTATCAATAACACTCCCCTGTTTTCTCTTTTCACTTTACATACAAATTATATTCGCACTCAGTTTAGCTACCAAAAAAAGTGCAGGGGGGCCTTTTAGAGAGGAAATTTGTCAGAGCTGATTTATAAGAAAGCAGCCATCAACGGGTCTAGTTGAAGACAGGAAGACCAGAAAAATAACCCTCCAGAAAGGTCTTCAAGGAGTTCCAATTTGAGAAAAATTTATTCACAGCAGTTTTGCATAAATGTGTGAAAATTAGGAAAACAAAGACAAACATGCTGAAAAAAAGAAAAATTAAATAGTGACAAGAGAGGTGGCAACTGCGAAAAAGAGAGCCACCTGTAACCATGGTCTGGACGCGTATATCCGATCCCAACAAACGGATGCGACGCGAGGGGGAAAACGAAGATGGAGAGGGAGAAGAGGCCGTCGGCTGGCTGTTACGAGCTGCGGCCGACACCCCCATTCCACGCTAGCGACCCGTGGGCCTCGGCCAACACCTTCTCGGCGCCCGTGTTGTGGTGGCAGCAGCGGCAGTGCGCGATGCGCGGTGTTGCGTGGATGTGTGTGCGCGCTCGTGTGCTATACTTGTGCCGCGAGTTTTCTCCAAAGACCGCATGAGGCTAGTCATCTTGTCTTGCACCGCCCCGGATGAACTAAATGCGATTTGTGCATTGATTCAATCGCTGGCGCAAGGCCGCTCCACGAAGCCCTTCGTGGCTCAGACGCAGGTTTGTTACATACCGCTTACATGCAAATCGGCCCCGAAATGCGATCTATTTTATGAGGTAACCCAAGCCTTGTATTTCGGCAAGATCCCCACTAAGGTACGACTGTATTACTTACGCCCTCCGGTGAAGAAAAGACCTGCATTTAAAAAAAAGCAAACCGTCCGCAGCTGTGCTTTCTGACCGCCTCTACTGCGTGCAGACACGTTCCGCCGTGCATGCACTGAGAGTGATTTGTGCATTTCGCAAGGCTACAATGAAATGAAAGTGCGGAGACCAAATGCATTTGGCTGCTTTCGGGATGACGTGTTTTGTTCTACTGACAGTAATGTGCGGTTTCTGCAAGCTCTAAATGAAACAGCTGTGATTGAAGTTTGGCTATGTGTAAAGCACGAAGTTCGTTACTCGTCCGCTTTCATGAATGACATGCACGCCCTTTTTTATTTGATCTTGGAAACCAATTCCAAAATTTGGAGATTGCCCGCATTATCATCAGAGGAAGTGACCTTTACAGTATGAAACATTGTTTTTGTATGCTACTTTTTCGATAAATGACAGCCATGTGGCACATTTGAGAACAATCTTGTTTGCGTTATGCCCCGTCGCCATCTGCTGCCTCTGACTGCACTCGCGAGTTTTGTTTCGTTAATTTGCATGGTTACTAAACAGCTTTTTGTTGCTCTTTTGGTGTGGTATAAGGGGTTCAACTTCTACAAGCAAGTTTCTTTTTTTTTTGCAAAGTAAGTGATGACAATTTGTTGCTACAATATATTAATCCATTTCTCTCTGCCACCAGCCCAAAGTGCCATGTCCGGTGAAGGTATATGTCTATACTGATCAGTTAAGCGAGACAGAATGCATGAAACAAAGTCAGTGACTGTTTTCACATAGAGGAATAGAGAAGAAGTAATTCATTTGTAGCCAATGTGCATGAAGCAAAAAAGGTACTATCATTGGCATGTTTTAACCTTTGCAGCATATCTGCACTCTTGCTGCCCATGCAGCCACTAGTTGCTACTGTTACGATATGGACAAACTGTCCCGATGAACTAGAATTCTGGCAGGATTATCCACAATCACTATAATATTTGGCTTCTGCTGTGCCTTGGTTGTATAGTCCTTCCCCCTAGCAATAGCAACACACTTTCACCACTGTTATGATTGGTGTCGCGTGCTCATCCCACCGCTGACGCCAGTTGTTAGGTTTGGGGTCGCGAGCGCCGGGGTAGCGTACCGCTGCGGCGCGCGGCCCCTCGGTAGCGTTGGCCTGGCGGCTCCGTGGACGGCGGACGGCATCAAAGGTGCCAGCAAAGACGAGGCGTCTTCTAACGAAACAACCTTTACTACAACATCGAGAAGATACGGGCAGAAAACCTGACCCGGAGAGAATACAGACACTCTCACACAGCTGGTGTCTAGCGTCGCCTCAACGGCGCGTCAAAGTAGTCTCTGTCTCAGCGGAGTCGGCCGCTGCTTTTTATAGTTTTTCCAGTTCACAGGGAAAGGGTAAACCCTCACAGGAAAGGGAGAGCCAAACATGTTGGTTCACGACGAATGACTCAATCGCAGGTGTTCCGACCTCATCTCCTCCACCTCCTGCAGACAGGAGAGGGCGACGCACTTTCCCTCGATCTCCAGGCTTGGCCAGCTTGTGCACACACACGCACGCACACACATTTGGCGCGTGGCAGGAACACGCTGAGACTTGTCGGCGGGAGGAAGCGTTGCGCGGCCGATGAACGGCGTCGAAATGGCCGATCCGCTCGCGGTTCTGCCTGTTGCTATGCGGTGGCCGCGTCAGCTGTCCCACTTCTCGGTGGAGAAACGTAACAGACTGCCCCGCCGGGGAAGGGAGATCCCGAAGGGCAGGGGACTGCATCCGCTGTCCGGAGGGATCGGGATGTTGCTGCTAGCCGGGGTCGTCCAACTCAGCTTCTCTTGAGCTCAAACAGCCTGAAGAAGTCCTTGGCAAGTCCGGGTTTTCAAGGCACTCTGCAACTTGTCTTCAGGAGAGATTTCTGACAACCTACAGCATCACAACCACGCTAAAAACTCAACCGGTCAGCCAGCAAGCACGGCACAAACTTCACTAAGTTTTGCCAGACTATTTCCCTCTTATGCCCCCATCTACATTAAAGGGCAGCTTAGCAGCACTTGGAACGCGTCCACAAATTTGAAAATCGCATTTTCAAAACAGCACTTCAAACAAAGATAATACAATACAATATGTTCAAAATCCTATGCCAGGAAGAAAAACACCAACTAGTGAATACAGGCTTCTTCTCACGTCATGGGCTCCGACTTCAGCCATCGGTGTTACCATTGAGATCACCCTTTTCACTAAAACTTCGGTTGTCCGTTTCACGGAGCAACCTTACCTTCCTGTTTCTGTGCGAAGAAACACATGAGCATAAGTTACTCACTTTTCTGAACAACCTATCCCTCTCCTTACGGGTTGCGCACCAGTCACGCATTTTCTGGGCACGGGCGCATTTGTGACTTTGGGATAGTCGCTTTCTCTTTCGCGATAGCTTACACTTGCTCCATTCTTTCTCGCGCCTGCATTTCCGTTTTTTTCTACGGCAGCACTGAAACACATGCCTTCTGCTTCCTTTTCGCAACCGTATGAGTTCGCTCTCCTTACGATGGCAGCATTCTTTATCGCGCCTGCCCTTTCGCGTTTTTCGTCGGCAGCACAGGAATACTAGCCTTCCGCTTTCCTTCTGCAATCGTTTGCTCTCCTTACGATAGCAGCATTCTTTCTCGCGCCTGCCTTTCCGCGTTTTTCGGTGGCAGCACTGGAATACTAGCCTTCTGCTTTCTTTCTGCAATCGTTTGAGTTTGCTCTCCTTACGATGGCAGCATTCTTTCTCGCGCCTGCCTTTCCGCGTTTTTCGGTGGCAGGACTTGAATACTCTAGTCCTACTTTCTTTCGGCGCGAGCTCTGGCAAGCTAGCGGTCAACGTTCTAGCGGTAACCGGAGCTAGTAGGACACCGGTGTCGTCGAAGCGGTCAAAGTGCGGTGCAGCGTCTGCATCGTGGCCAGCAGCGCATGACTCACCTTCAGACAAGTCCGAACAACAACTGCTCACGCCTGCCCCTAAGCTAGGCATTTCCTCTGGCAGCGCCGCGGCTGCATCGCTTGACTCACTTTCATTCAAATCCGAACAACCGCTCATGCCAGCCTTCAAGCTAGGCATTTCCTCTGGCTCGCCACTCACGTTACACGGGTCCTCCGATGAGCCGCATCGCTCAGCGTTAACCGGCGCACGATCAAGCTCCTTCGACAGCTGGGGCGCTTCGGATTGCGTGAGGGCCATAGGTGCTACGTCCGTGTTCGCACTGGGGTTGCTTTCGCGAATACAACCTAGCATGCTATCAGGGCACGAACGATTCTGACTCTGCTCTGGTCGCTCGCTGTCGCCTTCGCAACTCTCGCTCTCTACAGCGGACGCGCACTCCTCGTCGGTCTGCCCTGGCTGATCACAACTCGCGGGCTGCGCAGTTTCCCAGATCGGCACTTCGTTTTTCTGCGTGCCCTGCTCTACGACACAGCTGATTTCGGAAACCGAAATTTTCTCATTTCCTAACTGATTTCCATCTCCGTCGCGCTGTACACAAGCTTCTGCTTTCGACTCGAGAGACGGTTCAGTTACTACCAGTTCCCCACTCTCATTTGATGGAACTGTATCTCCTACAGCTATTTGGGTCGGCGTGCAGTTCACCTCGCTTAACGGCGTCACTTCGGACTTCTCGCCGATTAAGCCTGTACTAACCGTCTCAGCTGGCGGCTCGACCAAGGTAACACGATGCTCTTCTGTTCGAGGCTCGGTCGGCTCGCTACTGCGGTCACGTTGCTCGGCCGCTTCCCCAAGCTGTTTCTCACACTCTGGTACCTTTGACTTTTCAGGCTCACTTGTGTCTACGGCGTACGTGGTCTTACTCTCAGCGTGCTGTACCTTCGACCCTTTCTCATTGCTTGACCACCTCTCCGGTACTACCGCCTTTGCAGCTAGCTCCCGAGCTCTAGATCTGGTCAAGGCCTGTACGCTACCCTCTCCAAACACAAGCCCATTTTCGCGCAAGAGGTGATCGGACTTGTTTGAAAAGAGGTACGGGTACTGAGGAGGAAGCACAGATGACACCGCCGCTTCTGTCTCAAGTGCCCCGAAAGGTCCCTCAATAAGCACTTTGGCTATTGGCAAACGCACGCTGCGAGCTTCCACGGCCTGTTTGATCCACGCGCACTCACCCGTGAACATCTCTGGTTCTACGTAAGAGGAGTGAACCACATCCATGGTAGCCGCAGAATCGCGAAGCACTCGACACTGTTTCCCGTTCACGAGGAGGTCTCGAGTGGGTTCGAGAAGCTTCATGTTCTCGTCACTTGGGCATAATGACAAAAACACGATCTTTGGTTTTGTCTCTGGACACTGTGCCGAAAAATGACCAGGCTTCTGGCACGTATAACAGACGCGCGATTGCCTTGCCTCGAACCTCTTTTTCCGTTCGGCTTCGGTTACCACCGTCGCTTTATCGTCGGCCGGACTGCTTTGACTCGCATCCGCACCACGTTTATTCTCCTTAGCTTTAAAGGGCTTGAACTTCGGCCTCTCAAACTTAGAGCCGAATTCCCCCTGTTGACCGTCCTTAGCTCCACGAGCCCGACGCGTCACAAACTCTTCAGCTAGCTCGGCGGCTCTATCCACCGTACTAACATCTGGCCTATCCATGACCCAATACCGCACGTTCTCGGGTAACCGACTGTAAAACTGTTCTAGCCCGAAACACTGCAGAACCTTACCGTGGTTACCATACGCTTTTTCGTCTTTGAGCCACTCATACATGTTTGACATAAGCTTGTAGGCAAACTCTGTATACGACTCACTTTTGTTTTTCTCATACTCCCGAAAATTCCGACGGAATGCTTCTGCTGACAGCCTGTACTTTCTTAGCAGACTCGATTTCACTTTGTCGTAATCCTCTGCTTCCTCTTTTGTCAAGCGAGCGATTACGTCTGCCGCCTCACCGGGTAACAAAGTGAGCAAGCGCTGTGGCCACGTTTCCCGAGAAAACCCTTGCCTCTCGCACGTTCGCTCGAAGTTAACCAGGAACAAACCAATGTCCCCTCCAAGCTCAAACGGCCGCATTAGGTCCCTCATTTTGAACGATTCCCGTTCTCCTGCACCGTGAGCCCAACTTGCACTGCCAGCGCGTCCCGCGTTTATTTCGAGACGTTTCATTTCCATAGCGAATTGACGGTCTCGCTCCTCTTTCTCTAGCCTTTCCTGGCGTTCACGTTCCTCTTTCTCATGACGTTCGTCAATGATCTCAAGGCATTCCAAAAGCTCGTCATCTTCAGCTTCCAACGCAAGAATAGCCTTTAACACTTCTGGTTTTCTGAGTTTGTCTGACAAATCCAGACCCAACTCCTCCGCACGCTCCAGCAATTTCGGTTTGCGCAACGACTTCAAATCCAAACCCATGGCTGTTCCGAGTGCTGCCTTCTCTACTGCTCACTATTGCCTTGCTGCAATTAACCCAGCAACAACGACAACACAATTACCAGCTCTGTTCTCTACTTAACAAAAGCCTGGCAAAACTCAGTAGAAGAAAGTCCCGCACTCACCGAACCTCGCAGCCAAGAATCCAACGCAGTAGTTCCGCTGCAGGCAACCAGTCATCACACAGGGCTCGTTGCACTGCTCCCGCCTTTCCGCTGAGCTGCTTTGATTCACGGGTCACGCCTGTGACATCTCCGCTCTTCCCACCAGATGTTGCACCTCGGTCAGGCCTAGCTCGTTTCACCGACCACGGTCACTGCTTGGTCGTCCTCGTCTCTCCGCTTTCCGCTGTTCACCAGTTGTTAGACGACGGTATCGCCTGGCTCGTCCCTCCAACCACGGTTACGGCTTGGTCGTCCCACCGATGCCTACCAATTGTTATGATTGGTGTCGCGTGCTCATCCCACCGCTGACGCCAGTTGTTAGGTTTGGGGTCGCGAGCGCCGGGGTAGCGTACCGCTGCGGCGCGCGGCCCCTCGGTAGCGTTGGCCTGGCGGCTCCGTGGACGGCGGACGGCATCAAAGGTGCCAGCAAAGACGAGGCGTCTTCTAACGAAACAACCTTTACTACAACATCGAGAAGATACGGGCAGAAAACCTGACCCGGAGAGAATACAGACACTCTCACACAGCTGGTGTCTAGCGTCGCCTCAACGGCGCGTCAAAGTAGTCTCTGTCTCAGCGGAGTCGGCCGCTGCTTTTTATAGTTTTTCCAGTTCACAGGGAAAGGGTAAACACTCACAGGAAAGGGAGAGCCAAACATGTTGGTTCACGACGAATGACTCAATCGCAGGTGTTCCGACCTCATCTCCTCCACCTCCTGCAGACAGGAGAGGGCGACGCACTTTCCCTCGATCTCCAGGCTTGGCCAGCTTGTGCACACACACGCACGCACACACATTTGGCGCGTGGCAGGAACACGCTGAGACTTGTCGGCGGGAGGAAGCGTTGCGCGGCCGATGAACGGCGTCGAAATGGCCGATCCGCTCGCGGTTCTGCCTGTTGCTATGCGGTGGCCGCGTCAGCTGTCCCACTTCTCGGTGGAGAAACGTAACACCACTAGTACATCAAGTGAAAGTTGCTGGTTTGCATCATGCACCTTGCAGCACAACCTTGTGCCACTCTTAGGATAAATTAAATTTGAAGGGAATAAACACTGCATGTGATGAATAAGACACCAGTGGAGTGCACGTCAATAGAGTGCCCAGATGTACAGGCGCCCAAATCTTTAACTGGCGTGTGCGAGCGGCGACTTTTCTGTGCGTCAGCGCCATATGACGGAGCGAAGTTGGAAACAGGATGAGGCTAAGCGCATGCTCACAAAGCAGGCTCAGCTGGATGCGTCGTCTGCCAGGCTGTTCCGTCCAGACGACGCATCCAGCTGAGCCTGCTTTGTGAGCATGCGCTTAGCCTCATCCTGTTTCCAACTTCGCTCCGTCATATGGCGCTGACGCACAGAAAAGTCGCCGCTCGCACACGCCAGTTAAAGATTTGGGCGCCTGTACCATTCACAGTAGCATACTGCACCAGTGAAAACTGTCAAAAAGTGTGAAAAGCTCATAGCCAACTTTATTATAAGCGGAACATATTTCAGCTCCATCATGTAATGAGTTGCAAGACGAGAAGCGAAACTTTTCCATAGACGTATCATCAATAGTGGTATTTAGTTAGAAATGTTGCAGTAAGGTGTTCACTTGGCACAAATGGTCTGAGGCTAAGGTTGATGGAAACTGCCTAGCCGGTGTCATCGTCCAGAAGAGCCAGACTTTTTCCATGGCCACAGTGGAAAATGTGAAGTGCTTCCGAGCTTCTCCTTTCCTACTTTTTTTACCCTCCGTCTTTGTTTATACATAACTTATTTTTCATTTTCAATTCAGTTTCATTGCTTCATTAACATAAACTTGTATTTTTTTACATTGAGAAAAACATCCATGAGCAATTTCATTGCTTCAAAATATGGACCTCTGTTAAGAACTTATTCCTGCTTCATTTCTTCACATGCACCAAGCAAAAACCATTAAGCTCTGGTGTCGTAATTTCTGGATGCATAAACAATACTGCCCTACACTGTCACTATCTGCAAAAAAATCTGTTATTGTGTCCTGTAAAGCTGGAAAAAAGGTACAAAATTCTTGTGATGCTCAAGTTGGCAGACAATCTCTGCATACTGTCGATTTCAGTCGTACTCCATGTCTGTCATCTTAAAGTAGAAGGGTATGAAAAGTGAACCAGATATGATTAACGCAGCCTTTTTGATATATTTTGTTCTCAGTGACTTATGAATACACAGCTTTCTAAATATATTTTCTGTCACATATGGCCCCTATAGCCAACATGATTAAATGGTTTAGAAGAATGTCAGTTTGGGCTAAATAGTGCATACTGTTCGAGTACTCCATGTCTGTCATCTTAAAGTAGAAGGGTATGAAAAGTGAACCAGATATGATTAACGCAGCCTTTTTGATATATTTTGTTCTCAGTGACTTATGAATACACAGCTTTCTAAATATATTTTCTGTCACATATGGCCCCTATAGCCAACATGATTAAATGGTTTAGAAGAATGTCAGTTTGGGCTAAATAGTGCATACTGTTCGAGACTGAAAATAATAGTGCTAAGAAGTGACACAAGAGAGAATGACGCAGGACGAGCGCTAAATTCATCTGGCCTTTATTCACTGCCAAGGCAGCAAATATATAGAAATTTTAAGGCATGCGCATGAACAACAACACGACACATTAAACAAACCGTTCAAGATATGTCATCTCGGTCTTGAAAAGGTGAACCGATGTACCACTCACACGCTTTCCCTCTCTTTCTTATGTGAAACGCCTCCAAGACCTCGCGTGCCTTCAAATCTCTACTTCTGCCCAGAATCTTTATCTCATGAAGCTGTGGTTCACATATCTTTCAGTGCACGCATATTTTTTTCCCCCGGTGCATGTTTTGCCGCTCGGTTGCACATGAAGCAATTTGCACAATGCTGTGAAAGATGTGCACCTCCTGGTTCTTTTTGTGATAGTGCATGCTCAGCTACACGGTCATTCACACGGCGCCTCGATTGGCCCACATAGGCTTTTCCGCAGGCCAGTGGTATCTCATATACTACTCCTATGCAGCACTTCACGTACTGCTTGCCATGTTTTTTGCTGCAAGCGCCCTCCTTTTCTCGCAATGCGCGCGCATAATTGTGCAAGCTTTCGTGGAACCTTTTTCACATTGTGCGGAACCCTGTGAACATAGGGTACTACTTCTGGTTTCACGCTTGACTTTCTTGTCTCGCACGACTTTTTGAACATTGCACGTTTTGGTTTTCCTTAGGAAGGCTTCAGCATCACCAGTGATTACCGAGCTTGGGAACCCCGCCATAGCAAATCAATCCACTTGCTTTTCAAAGCTCGCCTGCATAGTATGTTCACACGACTTCACAAGAGCAGACCCAAGGCAGAGGTTAGCAATAGCGCGTTTCAGTCTTTGAATGAGCCGAGGAATAAGGCAGCAGCTCCTTCCGTGTTCGAGGCGAGTATTGCCAACACACATGATGCTCGCCCAAGGTAATACTTAAATCTATACTTAAACTGAAAATATCCTCGCAAAGGGAGTTCACGGGTAAAACACAATCCCTGCCCCTCTTCTTGAAAGTTGGCTAAAACTGGGCTTACAGCATCTGTGTAGGTCAAATCTTTCTGTTCTTTAATAACTATTAGAAAATCATCAACATACCTGAAAACGTTTAGTACCTCCTTCTCAGTCAAACTGAGTTCTAGGGTGCGGTCATTAAAGGCTAAAAAAATGTTAGCACAGTGGCTACGCAGGATCTCATGCAAATCCTTCGTCTTTGTCGGTAAAAGCTGTTATCAAAAGATACAAACGTCACACTGAGATGAAATTATACCAGCTTCATAAAATTACTAATTGACACACCTGAGGAGTTCTGAAATCAACTGTGCCGCTACTCTCTATGGCATCCCTTACAGAAGTGAACAAGGAAGGCATCGTGGGGCTGTCACATGAATATGCATTCATGCACTTTGAACTCGGGTGACTACAGTTTCTGGACCAAAAAGGTACATTTAACCTAGCAGCAATGAACATTTGTCAGTATCCTTCCTTTAACTGTGCTTTGTAGGCCATATCTGTTAGCAGCTTCCTAGCACCCTCTACAGACAAAAGCTTGTGGATGTGTGTTATCAAACAGCCTGGTAGGTACCATAGGTTTTGGTGGAACCAATAAGCTTGAAATGGTTGTGAAAATGTTATGAACTCTGGGGACTATGGTTTCTGGGCCAAAAAGGTACATTTAACCTAGCAGCAACAAACAATTGTCAGCATCCTTCCTTGAACTGTGCTTTGTAGGCCATATCCTACCTGCAACTCAAGTCTGAAGAGTTCTGTACCCACATTATGGCAGTTGTCCAGCTGTCCCCTTTCTTAGCAACCGAACTCTCGTCTTCATTCATGCTGCATATACATTTAGTATGTTTCCTTTTTGTTGTGGCATGAAAGGATTGGATAACCACAATATTTAAGATGACTACTGGCAGAGCACTCCAGTATTAAATTTAACAAGGACTTTATAACGTCTTAAATTACACAGCAGAAGTCAAACTGATTGAAGCACTATTGATTTTCTAATGTACCGGTGAAAAACACAAGAACACACAATTTCAACAAAGACAGGCAATTTCCTTCAATTTGTTTACTGCACGGCAATGACATCTGAACAGCACGCACGAGCTGTTATAATTTGGTTAAAAAAAAGCATGCATCTGCTCTGGTGTATGTATGTAGGGTATGCTGTATTGCTATTTCTAAAGAAAAAAAAAAACACTTTGACCAAAATGTGGCTTCCCTGGCTTAGGGAGAGCGAACCACTTTGCAGCTCTTCATCTATTTACAAAAATACTCTATTACCATCAAGCAAAAAGCCAGGCTTGCTAACCAAGTGTACATATGTTTTACAAAGCTAGAATTTGCATGTTTCGATTGTAGTTTGTACTGCCTTGCAGTGGATATCTAATGGGGGAGGCAGTAAGTTACAACTGGTCGGCCCCACAGCTACAAATAAATATAGCAACGACATACCAAACCCCCACAAAAATACTTATCATCGATGTGTGACCGCTTACAGAGTAAAGGATAAAAAATAATCATTTAGGCAACCAGCGCCAAGGCAACGACGAAATTGAGTCGTGTGTGTTGTCCATTTTGGCCTTGAAGTCGAACCAACTTGCCCAACAGCACAAGTCTCAATCGAACAGTTTGAAGCATGAGCGCTCAAATCTCGAAGCAGTAGTACAAGTATAACAGTAGAAACTTCAATTAATGACGCACATTTCGTGGCACCACCAAAGAACTATATGGATCTAGCGCCAGTGCAGTCAAACCAGACAGGCAGACGCTTTAAAACTCGGATCAACATTATGCTACTAGCCAGAGCCAAGTACTTGCGGGCAACACATGCGGCAACAGCCGTAGACATCCTATGGTAACAGCGGACCGCGTCCGTGAAAACCGCATACATTCAGAACATAAATATCTTTAGTGCATTTCCGTAAGCACAAGACAATTCACGAAAGCCAATAGTTTAAAATCCGGCTTAATGTGGAAACAGACGGTGCCTGAAGTGGTCATCAGAAAACCAACATCGCTTCAGCACTATTGCTGGGAAAAAATGTGAACTTGCAGCGCAACTGTTTCCACACTCGTTTAAGGTTAATTTCAAAAGAAATGCTTTGCAAACCGGGAGGAGCAAAACAAACCTCTGAGATATTCTGAGGAGATAGCGAGCTCGCTATACTGGGCGCAGCCATCTTGCAAAATAACATCAATGACACTAAGAGAAAAAACAAAATGTGTCAAATATAGCCACATTTAACTGTTCCAAAACATGCACGCAAAGTAGTGAATTATATTGTATTTTGTGTTATGACGAGTAAACAAAATAATTTGTAATGTGTCTAAAGGCACATGATTGTATGTGAACAGTAGCAGTAGTCAGGCAGTCAATAGGTAGCAGCGTAGCAACACAACGCAACCACAGCGACATTAGCAGCATGGCGCATTGTGGTGCAGCACGGGAAGAAACTTGTACACGGTGGTTTTGAATTCGGACATCATCAAAGTGGAGCCATAGAG
Source organism: Amblyomma maculatum (assembly GCF_055883805.1). Taxonomy (NCBI): domain Eukaryota; kingdom Metazoa; phylum Arthropoda; class Arachnida; order Ixodida; family Ixodidae; genus Amblyomma; species Amblyomma maculatum. The sequence continues at coordinate 5,155,790 of NC_139344.1, read as the reverse complement.
CTTTCATCGTCAGGAACGTTGTAAACTTCGGCAGTGGATCATGGTTCGGGCCAGCGGACGGAGACCCGAGGACGACGAGCAGCGTAGGCGCGGTGTGTTCCATGCAGTGATAACTAAAAGATGACCCTTCGTTTAGGACTCCATACGGGTGTTGTAGCTAGAACGCAGCTCAGGGCTTATTCCGAAGCACACGTCTCTGGCAAGGCTGTAAACAACCTAATATTTGAGACGGGGCCTGCTGTCCTAAAACGACTAGCGTACTGCAGCTTTTTTGCAGATGCCTGCGGCTGTTTCGTTGGTGATACTCTGACGATGCGCGAGTGCTGCCATGGCTTTGTGAAAACTTTCAAAAGCTGCATTTCAAAATGCGCAAAATAAGAGAGCTAGATAATGCAACCATAGTACATGCTCTCTAGGTAAGTATGAACTTCATGCTGCAAACTGAATTATAGCTCAATTATTCAGCAATCTTGATTCAAAGGTAATTGCGTGAAATGTAGGGACAAGGAAGAAATAATTAAGCCACCATCTTCCACAACTGCACAAATGTAACGAGCGCTCATATTTTGCACAGTTTTGCATAAAGTTCTCACGAGCAAACTTCTTTCACCTCCCAGTTATGAGCATGCATTGTGTGCCCGTTATTGCTTCCAAAGCATTTTATAACACCAGTACAATTAGTCATACCTTGCTAACAGGTACACATTGATTCTAGACTCAAACTGCCTCATAAAAAGTTTCCTGTTATCAGAAATCTTGATGAAACAAAGATTAAATGCAGTGTCAAGCCAAGTTTGTAGCAGTCAATTGTTCAGTTCTTTCATGTGCAATATCGTGGTTGACATTTCATGCAAATGATTTAACACCTTGACGTGCCTAGTGAGTTATGACAAAACATGGTATAGGCTACATTCTCATCTTTACAGTGGAACTGTGTTTGTTAAATAAGTGTCTCGTCTCGCACATAATTGCTGTAGAATTGTTACTGAAAGGGCCCACGAAAAGCCATTTATTAAAACTAGAAAACGCGTGCAAGCAATCAGTACCTCTGCAATGCAAACATTTTCAAGCTACCTGCATTAGCACTGATCGTATCGGTGCAAAAAATTACTCTTGTCCTCATCAACTCAGCGCATGCCACCATGCCCTATCCCGCCTGCCTGCCTGCATCACCTGGGAGTGTCCAGTTATTTTGTGCACCCAGCAGACCCCAATAACATCATTGAAGAGTGAGCGCACGAGAGGCGTCACCTTATTTGATTGCGAGCAGTTGCCAGGAGCACTTTTTAAACATTATCTGCAAAGTTTTGAAATCTGACTTGAGTGCTCAGAAAGACCACCTCCGTGAACTTCTTGCATTAGAATATTACCATTGAAGCACTCATCAGCTCAGCATGTTTATCAGCTTCAAGCAGGTAGGACAACTTTATAGACTGTGACTGTACTAGCTTAATCAAGCAATTCTTGAAGCTTTGTGAGGGGTGTGACGATACCTCTGAGCATGTCCATCTGCTTCATTCTTTTGCTTGCCTGTGCCCGCAATGAACATGAATTCTTTCCTGCTGAATGATAGTCATAAAGGACCTATGAAAATGGCTTTCTGGGCTGTGTTAAATGCTTCACAAATTTTCCTGATTGTCGTTGCGTTTGCCACATGTCAAAACCTACTTTCTCAAGCACTGACGCACATTTACCCCCATTTTTCAATGATATGCTAGGTCTCCTAGGGCACCACTCACATCACACTTGTGTTCAACAGCACCACTTCCACACAGTATTAACATTACAGCGGGCCTGACATAACGGAGACAATGTTTAGTTCGGGGTCATTTCCTTTTTGCATTAACTGGAATAGTCCTTTCCGCTTGCAAAGGTAACAATTTCTTTTTCCAACGGATGCCAAGCGTTGCCCTTAAGTGGACTGATGAAGCCAAGACATTTGCAGGGGTCAAGTGGATTCAACTAGTGCAGGACCTGGTTAACTCGAGAAATATGGGAGAGACCTTTGTCCTACCTGGGCCTAGAAGCAGTGTGTCCTACTCAAGATCCAAGGGTCTTGGAGGGCTGGATTCCGATCTCACCCTCTTATCTCAAAGGCAAAGTCTGAGTTTGCAGCACTTGCCAAAGTGGCCATGCCGTATAATCTTCTGCCATAAAGACAACCTGATACCCAGTAAGCGCCCGGCCATGACAGCTGCGAACTACTTTCTGACAAAGTTAAAGTGGAAAGACGGGCTAGTTGGTATTGGTATGATGACTGCGGGTACAAAAACACAGGATGAAGGAAGGAGACAGGCGCAGGATGAACGCTTCGTCCTGCATCCTTTGAAGCATTTGCCCTGCGTCTGTCTCCTTTCTTCTTCCTGTGTTTTTTGCACTGAGATGCATATTTTTTTCTGGCAATGGCATGTGATTTTTCGCTCATGATGCTGACACATTCCATAACGCTGACAGCAAATTTTCTGCAAAACACTGCAAAAATTTTGTTTTTAAAATTAAATTTTAAATTTTAAAAGTTTTACAGGCTTCCCACGCGAATTCAGTTGAGTGGTACCTTCTCGTAAGTGCAGAATAAAGCTCGCTCGATGGCCGATTGGCTGCTGTTGCCTTTTTGTCCTACCAAAATGTTTGCTCACCTATGCCAATGTCAAAATGACATTGCGGCAAAGCGAGCCAGTTCCAAATCAAACAGTTTCATGGTGTAGCGCCTTCCCCTGGCTGCGCAAAGACTGCGGCCAAAGCATGGCCGCTGGAAAAATGAAAAAGGACGCCGGCTGGCAGTGGCACTTGAAACCACAGTTGGCTGGTCTGTTCTAGTCTAGATCCTTATCAGCTGTCTCGTCCTTCGCTCCTGAGGTCTTCAGCCTACAATGTATTCGGCCCCTGTTCCTTTTTGCATAATGCCAGCCTTGCCTCGAGCCCAAGTAGCATTTAGCTTCTGCGGCATTGTTTTGATATGATAGCTTAAAGACTTCGTTTTCCAGAAAATCCAGCAACAGCAGCAATATTGATGTGAGCGAAAAATCATGGGCATGCCTCTGGCAGGTAGCAGTTGGCAGGTGAGAAGCCGTGCACTGACTGGTCAGCAGGTTGTCTGTCGCCACGAAGCCACAAGACATGGCCGACTTGGAACTCCTGACTCAAGCAGCTTCTTTGAGATGGAGGGGGAAATGAGAATCGGACTCACCGGAAGCCTTCTATACTGTAACAAGAATCTCCCATTGATAGCGCAAGGTACAACACCGATGCATCGTATCCTCGTCGATCGGAGCAGCCAGCTGGGAGCCCCAACCGAGTGCCGTGCGCCGAGTAGAGTGGTTGGCAGCCATTGTCTCCCTCCTCACACAGAGCAGACAACTGACGTTACATGGCATCTCTTCTCTAGCTGCAACACAGCAGGCCCACACCTGTGTAGCCTAGACTAGTTGAACCTGTTATGCCCATTTAGAAACTGCTTGAGTAATTCATCCATACTAAACAGGCATGAAACAGATAACGAGTCAAGCACATTACTCCTATGCCATGCAGGCACGTTCTTGGTTGAAGCAGGTCTTTTTAGCTATGGCTGTTGGTGTTTCACGTAATGTGCTGGCTCACGAGTATAAGCTAATGAGTAGGTGTGGGATGATAGTGTCACAAATTCAGGAATTGGTGATTCAGCGAGTTGTAAAGTAATGAGGATCTGCAGGGGAAGCCATTAAAACTATCGCATTAGGGCTGATGTCTTCGGGTACGGACACACTGGCGGGAGAACGCGCGCGGTGTGCCGCCAGCGGTAGGACGCCCGCGCGGCAGAGAGGCCACATCGGTTTCGCGCGGCGATCGCCGCGGAGGTCATGTGACAGCGCTGATCTCGCCTTGTGTCGGACTGTGTGAGCTGATCTACAAATCTTTTTTCGGCCAGCAGACCTCATTCCAGCTTCTCCTTGTCCCTCATCATCTACCGCGACGATCGTGTTTGCTCCGCAGCACACCGCTCGAGCATTCGAAACAAATTTACTGTCCTGTTTACATTTTCCCCGACCTGAATGTTCAGCGGACACTCAAGTATGAAAACAACTCGCCTGCGAGATCGAATGCTTTGCCGATGATCGCTCATCGGTTGATTTTCGCGTAAAAGGGGAATAAGCGAGCAGCCTCAAGAAAGTTCCATTACTCTCTCACTGAGGCCAAGTTTTCAACACGGAGGCACAAAAGGAGAATGCTCGCTTCGTCGTTGATTGCACGGAGCACTTGAGTTAACTTCGGTAGCAAGCACGAGATGGCGACACTGACGCACACGTCGCTGAGCCGGACGTCTCTCATTGGCTCTTCTGATTCGCGGCACGCGGTAAGCCGCCGAAAATGGCTCCTCGACCCATTCGGCGCGCGGCAGGTTTTGCGGCAAGCTGCTTGCCGCCGGCGGCATGCCGCGCGCGTCTTCCCGCTAGTGTGTCCCTACCCTTCCAGTTTTTTTCTCTTTTCTTGCGTTTTTTTTAAGGTTTGATTTTTTTTTTTATTTTTGAGGAAATATGCTAAAAGGAACCTATAAAGGTAATTATTGTCATTGTAATGCAGTACACTTCTAGGATTTTTTTTGTTGGTATTCAAGTCAAATTTTAAATGTCTCTGCATACCCCCTTTAATTTACAAATTTCTCAAAATTGCTTTTCGCAGTCTATTTGGACATCATCTCGCGGCCTATTCTTAGCTGCCCCCTACTGACATAAACTTGGCCATCTGGGACCAAATGATGCAGGCAAAATGGGCCACAGTGGGGAATGGTTGTGACATTTTCTTTACTTTTCTCATCGGCATGTGTCGAGTTGAAGGGAAAGGAGGGGCATTATTTTTTACCTCCATCTGTGTTGCTTAAAAATTTGTGTCGTGGAAATGAGTGATGAAATACTAATCGTTAGTGCACCTTTTCTAGCCACAGCAAATACCTTTTCATTGTTCCTTTAATTGAGCTGAACTAGTTCGTTCATTATCACAAAAATGTATGCAGCTTTGCTTTCATCTATTTGTTCCTTCTTTGTTGTGGTTTCCATGCAGCAGTTTTATAACAACTTTATTCCTTTCGTGCACAGACAAGTGTAGGAAAATGAATGGCTCGTGACGACATGCATATGAAAAAAGCCAAAAGTGGTTGAAATCAAGTAAAGCATATGGAAATTTTTATTAATGTTGTTTCACAGGATATTCAATGGAAAATTATTACCTTAATCGTTTTTTACCTGAAAGATTACGGTGGAAGTAGGAGAGACGGCAACTATATGTAAATAGAGAGATCCAAAGCTAGAGCAGTGGCTGTTAAACCTTGTTCGTCCGAGTATACTAATTCGGTTGTGCATAGCCGAATATTGAGATTGCTCACAAGGGTCACCCCCAACCAATGCGGCAATAGGTCTAATACCACAAGTGCCACTTGGAATGCGATTGAGTGGTGAGAGTAGCAGCTGTACCAAAACCCTTTAGTCCTCCTCTAGGAGCACCAAAGGGTTCTAGCCAGAGCCACTGTTAAAGGTATACTTCAGGGAATTTGCAACTTTCTCTGAAATCGCTGAAATTGCATTCAGGAGATGCAGTTATCAAAAGCTGTTTTGTGCACTGCTTTGAGATTATTGTACTGGCAAGTTATATTTTGTAGAAGATGGCTGTAAAAGTGTGAACTTTCCTTAGAACTAGTGCTAGGTAGTTTTTAATGAGGAATTATATACAACTCTGAAAAGTTTTGTTAAGCAAAAGCTGTAAAGAACTGTATTAACACGATAAGTACAAACCATCTTCTCTTGGTCACGTGTCAGTGTATGTTGTGCCTCGAGGCTCCAGTATTGTGCTCTTTCTGTGATGGGTTCCTTGCGACATAGGCAAGTGACTTTGCCTTATGAGTGACCTTAAAGCAACTCGCACTTCCTTTAGTTTTGCACTTGTACAATCAAGCACAAGAGACGAATTATAGGGTCATTCAGCACTACACATCTTGCATCTACAGTACACCTAATGTGGAAAGCCTGGGAGTGTTGCCAGCAATCTCTCTGTTATGCTTTTCTCACTCCGAATTTTTTTTTTATACTGTCCTCAACAGTTGAAAACGCAGCTGAGTTGATGCAGATAATTTTCGGATAATGATTTGGTTTGTCCGCACATTCACGAAGCATGCTTGGGTAGGAATACAGAAAAATACCGAGTTCTCACTATACACTAACTATCTTAAACGCAGTGGCGAACTGATTGTAATCTTCATTTATCGGAATTTGTTTTTGGCAGAATCACAAAGTGGCGGAAATATGTGTAGGTGGTTTCTTCACATTCACATTCAAGAGACTAACAGACCAAAATGTGTCATAAATTATGATGGAAATGGCAAGCTCTTGCCTTGCAATTGAGGACAGCAGTACAGGGAGCAAAAGGATTTATTTATCACTGAAAATCTTATCAAATGAGCTAGAGTGTTACATTGCTGTGAAACCTTGCCGTTACCGGTGCATCCCACCATATGGCCACATCTCGGTGAAGTATTAGAGTGCACATGATTTTTTCTATTTCTTTCACGAGTGTTCATGTTCTATTTTAGTTTATGCACTCTCTGGCCATCACTCTGCTGATTATAAATGCTCCCTTCACTTCGCCAGTGAAGTGCGTCTAGCTTCTGTCACTCTGTGGAACAACAATGTTTTGCATTTCTTGGCTGCAATGGCGACCACGGTCATTTAACCCTTTCACTGTCGGCTGTTTCTGACCGGGACGCACCCCCAGTGTCGGCTTGGTTTCAGAGAACGAGCATATCAGGGAACGAGCATAAGGATTTATGAAGTCGAAAGAGAAAAAGATGGAAAGAGGCTAAAACACTCGTGTGCTGCTCCTGCTAACGGCAAGCTGTCCTCAAGCGAGGGCGCATGGAGAGAGCGAATGCAGCAATCGAGTCATATGTCAGTCGGAGAAAGGCAACCGCGTGTGGCCCTGAACTTGCCACGCCGTAGCGGAAGCGCGACAAGGAATAAAAATAAAAACCTCCAAACCTGCCGCAGATGGCAGAGCAAACTTTGAACCCATAACCGCACGCGCACGCCGCTCGAGAGAGTAGTGTCACGGAGCGACCACGCCCACTCCCACGAGCAAAGAACGGGCGGGCGCGGTCGCACCATACTTTTCCATATATGTGTCATATCGGCGCGGAGCGAGCATATCAGCTTGTAGAAAGATTCAACAGATGGCGGAGCAAGTCCAAGCGCGGTAGCTTCACGGTGAGGCGCGAAGATTTGAACGCAAGATAGAATACGTACGGGTACGTTATTGACACTGCGGGGAGGAAACGCGAATACGTACCGGTACGTTCGTGACAGTGAAAGGGTTAATGCTTGCATAGACTTAGGCGTTTGTCAAAGTGCCATAACGGCTGGGTGCGGGAACTCATATATATATTATTCTCTTCTGTAAAAAAAAATGAATGTCTGGCAGCAGAGCTTTCTTTTTATATTAGCTTTCAATACATCCTTTTTGCCCGCCTGTGATTGACATTTTGCTCATTTATCATGGTTTCCAGCTTCTTCATACAAACAAAAGACATCAGTAACATCAACTGATGAAAATATTCTTGGTAAAAACTTTTCTACAGCATTTCTAACAAAAATTTCATGGAATGATTACCTTAGAAGTATGTTTTTCATTGTGCCAAAAAGATTAGGTGTTTAAACTTTTGTAAGGTGTGAGAAATGTACTCATTTTGCAAAGACATTGTTGTTGCATGTTGCAGCCATAAAAAGTTTGCAATCTGCAGTTCTCGTAGGACGTAAATTCACTAAGGTGTAAACAAAAAAAATGAGAGATATAATTAGCTGAGGAGGAAAAACTCGAAAGCCCATCATATTCTCCACTGTAGCCATAGAAAAAAGTCTAGCTCTTCCGCACGATGACACAGCTAGGCAGCTCCGAATGGCTTTATTAACCACTGGCTGTTTGTGTCACAGGAACACTTTTGTTCCTAATACAGTGTGCATTAAAAGACGTTTTGCTTTTTGTCCTGTAACTCATTACATGATGGAACTGAAAGAATTTACATTTAAAATAACGCTTAGAAATGAGCTCAGTCCTACTTCACACATTTTGATTCAGTTTTCACTGGTGGCAGCACGCTAACTGTGACTGGTGCATCTGTTGACTAAACTATCAGTGAACAGCAGTTGATGATTTTTTTATTCTAGGAAGCAGCTAGAAATTCAATGGCACAAGGTTGGTACTGTGGGGGGCACGAGGTAAACCAGCAACTTTTGATGTACAGACTGATGTACAGACGTCAGCAAGTCTGCCCGGAGTGCTCGAACACCAACCTGTCGCACAAAGAAAGTGAAATTTTTGAGCAGGGGCCCAATTCTAGGAACAATGATGGCGCTATACTGAAGGTGCATAGGCATACTACTTGCACTGACAGCTACACTTTACCACTAATAGAGCAGCCCAGACAAAATTTCACTTTGTTTGCTCCGCAGCACACCTCTTCAGCATTGTGGACGTGTCGACGACTGCACTAGTGGTGAAAGTGTGTTGCTATTGCTAGGGGGAAGGACTATACAACCAAGGCACAGCAAAAGTCAAATATTATAGTGATTGTGTTCAGCCATTTCGCTGCTAATATGTTATTATTATGCTATTATGAATCAAATCATATAAGAATACCCAAGTACAGATGCAGATCTGCTAAGCGAACTCCGAAGCAGATATCTCAATACCGGTAGCAACCCCAATGCTACCTATGAGTACAAAGGGGTTCCTAATGAAGACTTCGACAGAGAGATCGCGGAAGCGGAAATTTGGGCCGCAATTCGCCATTTACATACTACCTCTCAGCTATTAACGACTTAATGAATGAATATTGGAACAAAGGTGAACTTTCGCAGATGTGGAAACACGTGAAGGTTGTCTTTATTCCTAAACACAAAAAGAAACTAAGCATAGAGAACTTAAGGCCCATCTCTCTTACGTCGTGCTTAGGTAAACTTATGGAACATGTTATTCTAAATAGGCTTTAGAACTACGCAGAAGAGAATGACCTTCTGCCCAGCTCAATGATTGGCTTCAAAACTCAACTCTCTACTCAGGACGTAATGCTTCAGTTGCATGCAGAAGTGATAGATCCCCCTAACAAAACCGGAACCAAAGCGATTTTTGCCTTGGATCTGGAAAAAGCCTTCGACAATGTCTCATGAAGCCATTCTCCAAACCCTCGCCAACATAAACGCAGGGAACAAAACCTTTAATTACATTCCTTCCTTTCTCTCGGGAAGGACTGCGGGCAGAGCTAAGTATCGCAGGACTTGCATCGGACAAAATAGCAATAGGAGACAGAGGAACCCCGCAAGGATCAGTCCTCTCTCCCTTCTTGTTCAACCTAGCAATGATAGATCTGCCTCCCAAACTTGAAGAAATCCAAGATCTTCAACACTCCCTATACACTGACGATGTCACCTTGTGGGTAGCAAAAGGTTCGGACGCTCACATAGAGGAAACGCTTCAAGAAGCAGTGAATGTAGTCCAGTCATACACTAACCAGATTGGGCTGAAATGCTCACAACATAAGTCTGAACTACTAGCAGTGAGAAGGAAAACGCAAGACAAAGTAGAGATAAAAGTCTGCCTGCACGGACTACCCATACCCACAGTCGATACTATTGGAGTGCTCGGGCTCTACATCCAGAGCAATAGGAAGAGCAATGTTACTATCAACAGGCTGGAAATGACTGTGCGATAAATCACTAGACTGATACACAGAGTAACGGAAAGAAAGAGGCTGACATTTGTAGTCTTATCCATGCCTTTGTACTAAGTCGATTCACATACTCTGTCCCTTATCTCCGCCTCATTCAATCTGACAAGGAGAAATTAGACACTCATTAGAAGCACCTACAAGGCTGGGCTAGGTCTACCCAGAAACACTGCAACCGAAAAACTTCTCTCACTTGGGATACACAACAATGTAGAGGAGCTGATTGCAGCTACAAAGACTAACAAACTCTAAAGCAGGCAGACAAATTCTCAACCGCATGAGAATTAATGCCGAACCACTAGCCAACCACTAGGACCACTACCAAGAGGAGCTGGCGACAAAATTATCTCCAAACCTGTGCCCAAAAACATGCATCCCTCCTTCCATGAAGGCAGGAGGAAAGCTAGAGCTAGGGCCCTAAACAGAAAATACCGAAATCATGATGGGGTGGTGTATACCAACGCCTTGTATTACTATATGGCTGACGGTGCCGTTGCTATCTTTGTAATTAAGCAGTACAGTAAGTAAATGCGTATCAGCTGCTTCGGTCAAAGTCCGCTACTCGGACCAGGAGGAAGAAGCCGCAATCGCTTTAGCCATCGCTACAGCAGATGCGGACATAATTGTCACTGATTCAAAAACTGCCATACGTAACTTCTCGCGTAGCAGAATATCAAATACTGCCAGAAACAACCTCGCGGATATCAGACTCGACAGAGAGATAGAACTCGTATGGACGCCTGCCCACTCAGGGTACCGAGGCAATGAGGCTGCTCATCAACACGCTCGAGGTTTTGTCGGCCGAGCGGTGAGACCTAATGCCGAGGAACTTGAAATGGAAGAATTGCTCACATACAGCGACCTACAGCGACATACCCCTGCCAGCATTTTAGTTCATCGGGACAGTTTGCCCATATGATAACAGTAGCAACTAGTGCAGCTCCCTCATGACTGCATGGGCAGCAAGAGCGCAAGTATGCTGCAAGGGAATACACTGTCAAGGTTAAAACATGCCAAAGTTAATACTTTTCTTGCTTCGTGCACACTGACTACAAATGAATTACTTCTCCTCTATGTGAAAACAGTAATAGACTTTGTTTCATGCATTTTGCCTCGCTTAACTGATCAGTATTAGACACATACCTTCACCAGACATTGCACTTCGGGCTGGTAGCAGAAATAAATGGATTAATATATTGTACCAATAAATTATTATTAAGCATTTACCACTTTGTTCGCAAGAAAAAAAAAACATTTTTGCAAATGTGTGTAACATGCAAGGCTGATTTTGTTAATGCCCACATCACATTGACACAGATAAAGTAACATAGTGTGTACCAGTGAAAAAAGTGATTTCTAGTCTGTGCTTGTGCTAGGCTTTGTTTCTGCTGCTGTCTGCAATCAACAAACTGCATTTCTAAGGATTGCATTTGCAAAAGAAAATAGTACTCATATTAAGACATGCTAGGCCGAGGACCTGGGTTCAGTTCCAGCCATAGTGGTCGTTACATATCAATGAAGGTGAAATGCAAGACACACTTGCAATGTCAGTGCACACGAAGAACCTCAAATCAATGGCATTAATGCAGAGCTGTCCACTATGACGTCTCTTATAGGCAGTTTTTCTATATCACTTATGGAAGTTAAACACCATATCCCACACCGAAGGAGGAACAACACTTTCTTTACTGACCAAATAAGTTAAAAAGAAACGAAACTTGTGATTGCCCTGGCTTTTAACCCTGATGTTGAAGGAAAGAAAGTGTATTCAGAGGCAGCAGCTGGTGGTGGCAATTTCCACCTGAGCATGGATATTCAATGAATGCTTGTTTTAATCTGAAAGTAAATCTTTAGAAGGAAAATTGTTGAAGGGCGACATCTGCAGGTTTTGTTGATGCTATATTGCCATTTATGACACTGTGAGCACCCTTTCACTCTTATCTACTACCCTGCGAAACTAAGAAGCAAACAAGATAGCTTTGAACAGTGCCACATTGCTGCAATACCTAAGCAACAGCTGCACGAGCTGTTTAAAGCCACTTGCAAAATACACAAATCATTTTCACTACATGCACGGCGGAAGGTGTTTGCACGCAGTAGAGGCACTCGTAAAAGTAATGTATCAGCTTTTGGGGTTGAAGCGCAGCTACGGACGATCGCTTTTTTTTTTTTTTTTTTTCTTTTTAAGCAGGCCTTTGCTTCACCGGACGGTTTAGGTGGGGTTCTCACCGAAATACAAAGCGTGCGACAGCATTTCGGAGCCGATTTGCATGTTAACGATATGCAACACAAACCTGCACTGAGAGCCACGACGGGTTTCATGACGCGGCCGTGCACCAGCGATCGAAAACGTGCACAAATAAACCGCATTTAATTGATTCGTGGCAAGACTAGCCACTAGAGCACTAGCCTCATGCAGTCTTTGGGGTAGTCTCGCGGCACATCACGCACGCACATCCAACGGCTAGCAGCAACGTTACTAGAACAAACTCTAGCAGTCAGCACAAGGGATCTTGCGGAAATACAAGGCTTGCGTTCCCTCATAAAATAGATCGCATTTCGGGGCCGATTTGCATGTAAGCGGTATGTAACAAACCTGCGTCTGAGCCACGAAGGGCTTCGTGGAGCGACCGAGCGCCAGCGATTGAATCAATGCACAAATAGCATTTAGTTCATCCGGGGCAAGACAAGACGACTAGCCTCATGCGGTCTTTGGAGAAGACTCGCGGCACAAGTATAGCACAAGAGCGCGCACACACATCCACGCGACAACGCGCATCGCACGCTGCCACAACAACACGAACGCCGAGGCCCATGCCTTGAGTCGCTAGCGTGGAATGGGGGTGCCGGCCGCAGCTCGTAACAGCCAGCCGAAGGCCTCTTCTCCCTCTCCATCTTCGTTTTCCCCCTCGCGCCGCATCCGTTTGTTGGGATCGGATATACGCGGTCTGGACGCATGCCAGGCTGTCACTTTGGGTTTATATTATATAGGCTCATGCTCTACTGCGAAAAAGAGAGCCACCTGTAACCATGGTCTGGACGCATGCCAGGCTGTCACTTTGGGTTTATATTATATAGGCTCATGCTCTCTTCGATTGTTCCCTCTGAAGTGCACTTTTAGTTTTCATGTAGGCTCACTTTTAGAGAAAAACCACGCAATTTTTTTTAGAATTTTAAGAAGCAAATAATTTCAGGAGTTCCAAAGCTCCCTGAAATAGTTCCTGAAAACCAAGGGTACTCAATGATATCAAAGGCCTGTGTAAACCACACTCCATGATCATCATATTGAAGGGAATGCCTTACCAGCCCAGCCTCTGGGGCCTGTGCCCAATAAAGTATGGATGCATCATGTAGAACTTATGAAATCAGCTGGTAATGACATCTGTTTCAAAACTTCTGGCTTTTCCTATCTTAAAGTAAGCTCGCATTTTCAGTAAGTAGCACATTAGTGGATAGAATGCAGTAATTTATAATAAAAGACAGCATCAGCTTGTCCTCAATGTCCTTTTATTACTCTAAAGCTGAACATGAGCTATGAGAGACATCATGAAGGAGGGCTCTGGGTTAATTTCCAGAGCCCTCTTCCACAAAAGTTCTTCAAGCTATGCAGTGGCACCAAATGTGGGCAGGCAAATTTGCATTTTGCCTCTATCAACAGGCCACAGGCACCATTCCACTCCACATTCTCAAACTCAACAGCCAAATGTCATAGCCAATAAGCAACGGCAGCAAGCAAAGAAAACACTGAAGAAACCTAAATGTCAAAATAAACATGAGGGGTCACAAATGCAGTAGTGGGTTAGGCAAATAAAAAACTACACATACTGAAAGATGTCTTCAGTACTTACATCAATGTCCTGCTTCTTGCCCACCACAGCACAGCACAATTCCGGCAAAGGGTATAGAGCTTGAAGGAGCCATTGCTTACGAAGTCACATGGAACTTGCTGCAAGGTAAAAAGTACCATGACCCAACAAATTAGTGAAAACGTAATATGGTGCAACACGTACATGCAGAGGCTTTGTGAGCAAGAAATAAAGGCACAGAGTAGGAACACCACAATACTGTTTTTTTTTCTTGAAATGATGCACGACATGCTGGTGCAGGTCACTGCATGAAATTTGCCTCTGCCTGCTAAATAATCTTAAATTATTATTTTTTTAATTCAAAATTTCACTTTGGGATTCAATTAGTTGAAGGGCGATTGCCTACAATGCCAGAGAAGAAACAATGTTGACATCACCCGAGACATACCAACAGTGAAATAAAATAACTCCTTTCACTACATCTCGTCGCCAGCCTGGCAAAAGAGCAAGTCAGCCATCACAGTGCCCCTAGTTACAAATAAAAAAGCATTTACTTGACTTTAACTGCAAGTGCATTTTAACAGCCTATCCATAATCCACCAGTTCCCACTAGGTTCGAGATCAGACAAGCCCTCCCTCTCTTTATGCTTTACATCGAGCGAGCACCTTAATTGGTACTGCAGGGCCTAATACATGCCTGCAACTACAATACTACTTTTCTAAGAGATGTGGAACTTCATTAAAATTCATTTTATGGCCGAAGTAGCAAAGATTGTATTTTATCTTGAAAGAAGCAGCAAGAAAAAACAAGGGTATGAAAGGAGACAATACTGGCACTAGCTTACAACTAATGTTTATTGAAGCACACATGAAATATATAAAGAAGACGAGCAACAACGCAAACCACTCAATCACTGATAAGCAAAACGCAAGACATGAATCACTAAAATTTAAGAACAGTTCCCTATCTAGATAACCCAACTCACTGCATGGTAACATGATGGATGGCTCACTAACACATCCATTCAGTTCGGTTCAGTTCGGGCGTTCAGTCGTGTCCGACTCTTCGTGACCCTATGGACCATGTCACGCCACGCTTTCCGGTCTCTCACTATCTTCTTAACATCACATAGCTTCATCTGCAATGCCTCGAGAATGCCATCTAACCATCGCGTTCGCTGCCTACCCCTTCTCCGGCGACCCTCAACCTTTCCCAACATCAAATCTTTCTCCAGCGACTCCTCTCTTCTCATCAGATGACCAAAGTAGCTGAGCTTTAACTTTAGAATTTGACCCTCCAATGAGCAGTCAGGGTTTATGGTCGACAATATCGACTGATTTGATCGTCTGGCAGTCCAAGGAACTCTTAAGAGTCTTCGCCAGCACCACAATTCAAACGCGTCGATTCTTCGGCGGTCAGCCTTTTTCACAGTCCAACTCTCGCATCCATACATTACAACTGGAAAGACCATAGCACGGGTTATACTGATCTTGGTTGGCAGACTAATGTCTCTGCTCTTTACTAGGCGGTCAAGGCTAACCATTGCTCTCTTTCCCAGAAGCAGGCGTCTCCTAATTTCATGGCTGCAGTCTCCTTCCGAGGTAATCTTGGCGCCCAAGAACAGAAAATCTGTCACAGCTTCCACTTCTTGTCCATTGATGCTCCAGGACTTGATAGGGCAAGACGCCATGATCTTCGTCTTTTTAATGTTCAGTTTAAGCCCAAACTTCTCACTCTCTTCTTGTACGCGCATCAGAAGTCTCTTGAGATCCACTTCACTTTCTGCCATTAAAGTGGTATCATCCGCATATCTAAGGTTGTTGATGCGTTTTCCAGCGATCTACACTCCAGCTGAAGACTCGTCCAGACCGGCCTTCCTCATGATGCACTCTGCATATAGGTTAAATAGGCAGGGCGACAGTATGCAGCCTTGCCTCACCCCTTTCTCAATCGGAAACCAATCAGTAAGACCATGCCCAGTTCTGACTGTGGCCTCTTGCCCTTCATAAAGGTTCCTGAGGAGACAGATGAGGTGAATTGGAACTCCCATCTCTTGGAGAGCTTGCCACAATCTGCTGTGATCTATGCAGTCAAACGCTTTCGCATAATCAATAAAGCAGAGGTAAATGGGTTTCTGGAACTCTCTTGCTTTTTCCATGATCCAGCGAAGGTTGGCAATTTGGTCTCTAGTTCCTCTGCTTTTGCGAAACCCAGCTTGCACGTCCGGAAGCTCCCGATCCACATACTGCTGCAGCCTACCTTGCAGGATTTTTAACATCACCTTGCTAGCATGCGAAATAAGCGCGATCGTGCGGTAGTTGGAACAATCTTTGGCACTGCCTTTCTTTGGAATGGGTATGTAAACTGACCTCCTCCAATCCTGTGGCCACTGCAGGGTTGTCCAAATCTTTTGACATAATGTATGCAGTGTGTTAACAGCGTTGTGGTTGAGGTTTTGAAGCAACTCAGCTGGAATACCATCAATTCCGCTAGCTTTGTTCTTAGCAAGGCTGGCTAAGGCCCATTCAACTTCACTCTTCAGGATGCCCGGCTCGAGATCAGTAATCACAACCGTCCTATGTTGGGTTTGCACATCCGGGTCCTTCTTGTACAGTTCTTCTGTGTATTCCTGCCACCTCTTCTTTATCTCTGAGGCTTCAGTGAGGTCCTTGCCTCGTTTGTCCTTTATCACGCCCAGCTTAGCACAGAAGCTTCCTTTGATATCTTTGATTGTCTTATACAGAGCTCTTGTGTTCCTTAATTGGCTGTTGTCCTCAACTGCTTGACACTGTATGTTCAAGAAGGCATTCTTATCTCTCCTTGCTATTTTCTGAAAATCCGCATTGAGAACCTTGTATCTTTCTCTTTCCCCCTTACCTTTTGCCATCCTCCTTTCCTCAGCTATTTGCAAAGCCTCTTCAGATAACCAGTTTGCTTTTTTGCATTTCTTTTGCTTTGGAACTACCTTAGTAGCAACTTCTTGTATTATATCACGAACATCAGTCCACATCTCTTCGGGCTCTTTGTCTTCTAGATCTAATTCTTGAAATCGATTGCTCACTTCCACAGCATATTCTAATGGAATCTGATCCAGATCATACCTGAAAGGCCTTCTAGTTTTCTGCGTTTTCCTCAATCGAAGCTTAATTACCTAGTTGTAAAATATGTCTAGCTTCAATGATTTCCCAGCTGATTTGCAATGGATGACAGCCAGAATGTGCACAGCAGAAAGAAACTGAAAGCAACCAGTGCATTCTTACAATGCACAGCCAAGTTGACCTCTACCTATATCTACTCAAATGGAACCGTTCGGAAGTTTTAGTGATTCATGTTTTGCTGTCTGCTTATTGGTGATTGAGCGGTTTGCAGTGTTGCTTGGCATTATATATTTCTTATTTGCATCAATAAACATTAGTTGCGAGTTAGCATCTGCTTGCTTCTTTTCACGTCCTTGTTTTTTCGTGCTGCTACTTTCAAGATGACACCTTACCAACTCACCCAAATTACATCCTTATGATTGTATTTTAGTCAGCGAAATTTTACTTCATGTGACACTAATCAACACACATGACCACGTTTCATGGAACTTAAAGCCAATCAATGACAGCCTCATCATAAAGTCTGAAAGTTGGCTCAGATATGCAGCTCTCCATGCCAACACAGCTTGCACAGACATGATTTTCTGTGGTAAACAAAACACTGGGCTGCTGCAAGGGTGGTACAGAGCAAGCAGAGGGTGCTCTGACACTGAGAAGAAATGTGGCATTGAATATTGCTGTACATGGGGACAATGTTTTGGGGCTGTGCAGCCGAGTCTAGGTACGAAAGAAAAGGAGAAAAGTTTCTGTCCCCTTGCCGTGAAGAGTGGTTTGCTCACTATTTGGGCTAGGAGTGTACTGGGCTGAAGTAACCCACTCTACATGGCAAGGGGAAAGAGGTATGTTGCCTCTTCCTTTCTGCCTAACTTCAGCTGCATAGCCACAGTTATCCCCGAGTATAGTGATGTGCTACCGTGATCAAGACTTGTAGAACTGAAAACTGAAAGTAACAAAGGGGTATGGCATGATTAAAATATCTATGGTGTCCAGGTGAATAGCACGCTGCACTCCAGGGTTGCTGACGGCGCATTTACTTATTTTTTATTTATCGCATACTGCGGACCAAACATGGTCCAAGCAGGAGAGGCACGGTATAAAAGAAAGTACAAAAAAACTGACCCTTGACAGCATTGGTATTGACAGAACACGCACAAAAAAGAAAAAAAAAAAACGAACAATGAATACTTATACAAAACTAAATGGGGTGAAATCATGCATCAAAATTTTATATTTAAAAAAAAAACAGTAGTTAGTGACCCATAAATATGATACTTCTGCTATTATGAGAACTCCACAGCTATGTAAATTGCATGAAGAAAGTGAACCTATGGATAGCTTGCACTGACAACTCACTAGGCACCCACTGGTGAACCAAAAGTACAACAAAAATCTGTCTAATTTGCATTCACCATCTTCATCATGAAGGTATTGCAGACACTAAGCACAGTTCACCATCATAGCACTTATGATATCATATCCAAGCCATCTATAAAAGTTACCCAGATTGTCACATGAACATTTCAGCAGAGATATGACTTTCCAAGGGTCATATTATGACACTGACCAAATTCTCATGAAAAAAAAAAAAATAATAAGACCAAATCAGCACCTTTCTCGGTGCATGGGCGTGAGATATGCTTTTACACTTCTTTTCGTCGACTGCTACTGTTTCAGGGAAAGGGGTCATCAAACTAAGTAACCTGAGTAGAGTTGCAAACAACGAAATTTAGGAGTGTGGTGAGGGGCAGACTTTGTGGCATTGCGAAGGTACTCTACTAATGCTAACAGTAGGCAGCCTTGATTTGATCATGGGGTTCAACATACCAAAGAAACTTTGACTTCGAGGGTCAGCCATTGTAGACAGCTCTGGATAATTTCGACCATCTACGCTTCTTTAATGTGCACTGACACTATAAAGCACATGGGCACCTAGCATTTTTCCACCATCGAAATGTAATCATCCCAGCTAAGACCGAGCCCGCGTCACCCAGCTCACTAGACAAATGTCTAAACGCTGAAGCTGCCACAGTAGGGTGTAGGCAGCCTTGAGGCAGGGTTACATTTGCAGGCATGTTTTGTACAAGCCAAGCTTATATAAGCTAGGTATGGCCAAGCTGTGGCTCATGAGTAGCATGAGGCTCCTTGCAAAGTCCAGGTGCAGTTCACGACTGCTTGGCACCTGTCCAACTCTCACCATTCACAGTATTTCTGCATCTACAGCCAGCTTCTTTTTATTTTTTAGGAAAAAACAAAACAAAAATACAGCCAGCTCCTCTGTTCTTTCTCCTTTAAGTTCCAAACGACCTATTGTTTAGAATTCTTTTGAACAACGAAACAATATGCCACCCTTATGGACATACATCTAACAGAGCTGCTCACGACTGTAACCATGCTCATTCGAGAATTTCAATATGCTTGCTTTACAAATGGGGCAGTAGAGGCATATTAACAATCGTGGCATGAGTTCTTCACTGTGACCACCAGCTTTGTTAAATGAAAAAAAAAAAGTCATTCTTATCATTTACTTTGCTCTTTGTAAAATGTTGCCTTTTTAGTCAAGAGTTCTCATTAAAGGTATGGCAGCAGTTGTGTAGGACCATAGCTAAAGAGCTGTCTGACATATGCCCGCATTGTGTTAGCTTGCTCGTACATTGAACTGAGCCTTAGCAAGCTTCGCGGTGATGCAAAGAGATGTTTGCCCATGCTAACATCTCGGCATTTCCATAATGGCGCAGATCAGTGTCTTCACTCTACTTGTGCTATGAGCATTCCTGTCATTAGCACATATTGAAAGTAAAAAGGATGACAGCAGGCAATGCGACATATGCCAGCAGAGACACGTTCACCTGCTTTTCCTCTGCACATACAGTGAATTACAATCCCACAAGTGAAGTGGTCTGCCTGCTCCGCAAAAGAGCACCTGCATCCAGTACAGATTGTGTCCCGATTGCGTTTGGAACTCATGCCAGCGCAAGTAGGTGGTGCCCATGAACTGACAGAAGAATTGCCTGTTATTCTGTGTGCTAGCCTATGCTTCGTCTACACGTGCCAGCTGTTTTTAAACCTGTAATAGGTCTGCATTTCTCCCGCTGCTTCTTGGGATGGCAATAACATCAACAGTTTATGCCATTCTTTCGTATAGCCGAGTGCGGGCAAGCAGGGTAAAATTTCTTTGGCACTATTCTCAAATAAAAGGAAGTCGCAGTTCACCATTTTCACTGTTTCAGAGTTCAGGAATGGCTTTAAGATCATGAATAGCACATAAAGATGATTTCCGCACAAAATCTTCTAGTCACACTCCGAGCTGAGGTCTTTAAAAAAGATTATTGCACAATACTGCTACTCTTAGACTTGCTGTCCTCAAGAGTAAGCACTAGTTCATGACAGCAATTTGCATTCATAGCAGTGGCAAGTAATGATCATCTATTATGGAGCACAGAGGGCACAGTCAGCACAGCAGAGCATGCTACTGGAAATAGAAGGTGCAGCTGAACAAATACTCAAGCAAACTTCTAGCCGGTTCTGTTGATTTCGGAAGAACAATCCACTGCTCCAGGGACCGATCTTGGCTCAGCAATCGCTCCCCATCTGCATTGGGAAGATGGGACTTGTGTTCCGGATCTGCATTTGGAATACAGTTACTCCAAAAAGAGCAGAAAATAATGTTCTGTAAGTCACTAAACCCTATGATTGGAATTGACCATTAGTAAAGTCTTGTCATCTATCACCTCGATCTGCTCATAATTTAAGTAGCATTATAAAAGTCTGCGATTCTGCAGGAACCTCTGATCTCACACCAAGAATTCAGTGCCCATAACAGGCACAACGCGCATCTAGAGATGCCAGGTAATGTAACTCGAAAGAAATGTTATGCTAACTGTTCTTTACCTACTAAGAGAGCAAACAGTATTTCTGTCATCGAACCTTCTTTTAAACAACTATTTCATGGCAATGGCAAAAGGCATTTCGAGTCAACTGGAGGTCTAACCTAGTACAGTGGCGATGAACGAGCCCCTGAGCCTGCCATGTGCCAAGGCATAAATGCACTTCACTGCAATGTACGAGTAAACAAGTGGAAGGCTGGAAGCTTGAACAATCTGTTTCCAGTAAACAGTGACGTTTGGGTGGTTAGGTTGGAATACCAAGCAAGCACTCTGCCCATAGCTTCATCTACTAGATTTCCTCTCAAAGGTATAACCAGCAAACAATGTCTGCAACTTAAGCCAGGAGTACAATCCCAGCATGTTCTGAAGACTTCGATCATCACATTGACTTTTTAATCATGCCAGTCACCTCAACATCAAATCAAAGCAATATATGTGGCAGCTTATGGAACCCTCGCAGATACAAAACACACCGAGAAATGCAAGCCAGTTAGTCTAAAGCCAGCCTATCATCAGCATATTGTTCATGGCCTTCACAGTGCCACCAAGTTTGCTCCCTGACCACCCTATGAACATGCAGTGTTTGCACCCCAACTCGGGTTACACAAAATGTGGCGGCTCTTTAAACAAAATAGGAGCAGTGCACCAAGAAAGGCAAAAGTTCGTCCCTAGCTCCCATTATGTCAACTGAAGAATGTGCAAAGTCGGACAAGAAATATGGATTTCTGAAAACATGTATTCTGTATAGAAATATGAGTGATACCTAGGAATCTAGGAAGATAGTGGTACCAGTGCAGTAAGCAGTCTGCCCCTTGTGCATCATGAAGGGCCAATGCTCTCGAACTTCCAAACCCTTCATCATGCCAAAACATGCTCACCCGATCAATTATGAATTGTGAAAGGCTACACACTCTAAAGTGGAAACAGTTCCATGCAAAAAAAGTAAAAAGAAGCCAAATGCAGAATGTGATGTGACTGTTCAAACAATGTCTGGAAGTGCATGTGGCAACCAAGCAATTCATAAATGTGGTAGCCATTCATAATCTAGATCCAGACACAACACTAACTCCATATCAACTCTACCGTTGCTTCTACAAAACATGCATAAATTTAAACGAAAATACCACAACTGAATGATACTTTAATCAAAGGCTTGTTTTGCTTGGAATTCTGCATGCACTCTTCATTTTGAAACTTGCATGAATTTCATATTCTCACATCTGTGATGAATCAGTGGTATACTGAGTACGGAAAAACTGCACATTCTGATTCACATTTCATATTAGAGAAGATGCCAATGGGGCATCTCAGCACTAAGTCAGATTTTTTTCGCTTCATTTGTAAATAATTAAACAAGAAAATCAATACTATTGGTACTGTTGAATGCATAATTACCTTTACACCTTACTGACATGTCTGGACTGAAAGTCTGAGTTTGGTGTCTTTTATATGCGCTTAGTAGTTTTTGGGGATTACTTCAGTCACGACCAAAGTATGAAAAAGAAAATATCAAGCCCAATACAGGCGAAAAAATTCAAAATAGCTAAAAACGTTTTTTTTTTTTTTTTTCCCCTTCTACTACCCAAGGCTCGACAATGGAGTTTAAGTACGGTTGCTGCTGAATCATACTGCCGTCGCATGTTCGCCGGCTCCATACCTCGTAATCCGCAATATTTATGGAACATATGAATAATTCTAGCCCTGTAGTAACGCAGGTAGGTTTTACCGCTTATTCAATCCGTGTAGTTGCAACTGCACAAGCGCCGGATCTTCAACTGCAGCGCAACATAAGGCCCGGGTCGAGGCACTTGGAACTGGCCCATTCTAAATTCTTGCCGAAGGCTGAATTGCAGTAGGCGCCAGCATCGTGCACCCCGCAATGGTCTTACGAGTGATGATTTGTACGGCATATTCTACTCTGAGCGTGCAGCCCCTGGCACTAACTGTCTCTTTTCCTAGACACAGCAAACGCATTCACCCTTCCCTCGTCAAAAGCAAACTACCGTATGTTATAATGACATGCGCGTCTTGATGTTTACGAACTAGCGCTGTGTTGGCATGCATCATCAGTTCTGCGCGAAGTTTTTAGGAGAATGTACAGGGAAGATGGAAATTAACTTACCTCCGAGATGTCATATGTATGCCGGGTGGTGGCCGCCCTCCAATAGTCCCGTCGTCAGCGCAGTGTTTGCAGTGAGAGCGCACAAAGGAAACGCACTACCTGTCGGGCACGCGAGCACACTTTTTGCACAGGTATTCACACAACCTTACCACGCTTCTGCACATCGCACGAGCTATTTTGTTGAGCTCTGTGCCTCGTATATCTCGAAATAATGAAGCCGCAAGCAGCAAGGTCCCCAACAGCACACAAGAGAAAAAGGCGCGACTAAAGTAGGGGCTTTAGGCGCGACGACACTCTAACGCCACCTACTCATAATGGCTACGGCTAGCACTTCGATCCGCTTCGGCTGCCTCGTCTGGTTTCGACTTGTTTCGGTTTCGGAAGTCGCTGACCTAACGACTTTGCTGCTCGCCGAACAGTGGCAAGCACGATGTCGGGCGTCTACGCGCTAACGCTGCATGTTTGTCGTGTATACGCGCCTGTAGTTTGTACATTCAAAAATTAGCAGTGCTAGCGAAAGACCACCGTGAGTTTCGCTTCTTTTCTCGCGATGCTGGACAAACTAACTGCGTGCTTTGCTTGTCATGGACGTTAGGTTGACGGCGGTCTGTGGTTCGGCGAATCGGAGCTTTGGCCCAAATTCATTGCCATGTTCCTTGCGAAAACTCCTGTTCATAAACAGTTACAGTGGCAATTGTTTGTTTGTTAATATTGAAAGAATATACGGCGTTTTACAGATCAAGTGATTTGTTTGGAAACAGAAGATGCTGAATTGTGCTCGCTCATAAAAAACAGTGGGCGAGCCCAATTCGGCTCGCCCGCTGTTCCTTTATAGGCGCCACATCTATGGCTGTCAGCTCCAACTGGTCACCTGAGAGCGATCATTTCTTGTGTGATATGTGCCTCACTACTTCAGTGTTTAACCCTTAAATGGTGACGAAATTTTTTAATGCCTGTAGCTTATAGCAAAAGCAAGGACAGTGGGGTGAAAGCCTGAACTCTCAATCAGGAAAGATATGCGATATGCAAAAATAGCTTACCGGTCAAGCTTCAAGTGAAGGCAGTGTGGGGTGTTTGCACGCTCTTTACTTCAATTAAGAAACTGACCATACAAATATTTCAACTTATCTCTGTGGCCTACAGCATACAGTAAAGAAGCTAAAGCAATCAAGCTGCTCTTTCCATGCAGCATACTGATTATGCACTGCTGGTGGAAACTGCACAACATATATTCATGGAGTTGCACGTGCAGCTTTCCTCAATGCATCTCGCGTGACGCAGCCTACAGTTACACTGAAAAATATGCCATCTAAAATACATTTCCTTGCAATATGATGATTCAGCATATATGTGTATAGTGTGCATAGCTTCAAGATGCAACACATACTGTTGGTATCACCTCTCATAAAGTACTAGGATTTGTGTATCTCTTCATTAGTCTAAGATCACCGATTCAATCCTTTCTTTTTTTTCTTTTTATTTGACATTGAGACGGACAACATTTGCAAGTGTCATTACGCAGCAGAAAGCTTCAATTCAGAGTAGTGCAGTTTAGCAAATTTTTGCTATAGTCTCAGGAAACTTAAAAATGGTGTATATAGGTGTAGATGTGCAAGTCAAAACTCAAAAGGCTGTAGGAGCTGTTTTGCTCAGCCTATCCTTGTGCTGAAAAAGAGAGTCAGGCTGGTTGGTTATAATGAGTCGATTGAGTGAACAGTGCTCTAAGATAGTAAGGGAGATAAAGAAGCAGAATTGTTGTCATCTTCTCTCCCATCCCATCTGTTAGTGCTGTTCAGTCGTTTAAGAATTGTCTTTCTGTGGTCTTTACAAGTGAATATGAGCTCGTGAAGTTTAGTACTGGAGTTGGCTTTCACATTTCTGCTATCACATTTGCTTTTCCTTCTACAGATGAAACTCGAAGCCAGTTCTTCATACAAACTTGTGATGCCTAAAGGTGGTAATAGTGTGCAGTTATAGTGAGTTGCCTCCATTCATATGCAAAACACAATGTAAGGGAGATTTTGATCGCCAGTTTGACCGTCATCTACTTGGCAGGCAACACATCAATGTTGTGCACACAGCCTTTGTCGTGCATCTACCCAAGCATCCTTGGCCGACCATTTACGTGTGGCCGACGTTCGGAAAATGGTCGGCAGCCTACTTAGTCGGCTAGTAAACCACGGCAAGCGGTCGGCCCGGAGGTAGCCGCCAGCCACTTCGGCAAGTAGTTCGCAGCGGCCTTTGGCCCGACTTTTTGGGCGGACTAAATGCCGGGCACGGCGCCAGGTTAATGGCAAGAGTGCGGCAATGCGTTGGCCCGACTGTTGAGGCGATACATTGAAAAAAAGTTATGAAGAGCACGACTGCTACTTTTTTTTAAATTTGCCTGTTACTTGGCTTTGGTTTTTCGCAATGTTATGTAATTTGCGCTTAGTATGGAACAAAATGATACATGCTATTCAGTGTAAATGTTTTGTTACATTAATTAATGCTATTGTTTGTTTAACTTGTCGCTCACATTTTTAGTGAACCTTATAGCTGTTAGTAAAATTATTTACCGAGTTCTGATAGACAGCAAGCCACAAGGTGACCGCGATTTCATGTGTAGATCATGTCATTATACTGTTTGCTTATTACGAAGCGCAGCTGTAGGTGCTGTTAACATCAGTTATATTTTGGCGCACAAGCTCCCGTACACCCCATTTAGCCCGTATCACTCACTGAAATGCGTCCGCTATATGGCAGGGCACTTGAGTAGACGCAACTTCTCATTGTAAGGGAGGAGAAGGCTATTGTGTAAAATAAAAGAAGCGGACAGAAGAGAAAAAGCACACGGGGGCAGAAATTATGCGTAGGGCACTGGCAAGCCTTGGCCGCGGCGAACGCTCCGGCAGGCAAGTAAAGAGACAAATTCTAAAAACACTACTTCGCAGCAGGAGAAGAGAAATGCGTACACGGAGGGAGACCCGGACGAAACAAAACCGACCTCACGCTCGGACGTTTCGAAGGAAGGGCGGAAAAGGGGGGGGGGGGGGGGGGGGAATGGTGGGAAGGGTGGGGCAACTGTGTCACCCCCGCAGCTCGAAAGTTGGTGGCGAGCGTTCCTGACTGGGCGAGAGGAGATGTATACACGCCGACTTTGAAGAGAGCATGCAGTTTTGTGGTATTTGTATACTATTTTTGAAGGAGCTCTTTTCGAACAAAGTTGTCTTACGATCAAATACATGAAGAAAAAAAAACGAAGGAAAATGATTATTGTCCAGGTTATTAATCGCATACTTTTTTTCTCAAAACAGTCTGGTAAAGCTAAGAGCCGCGAGAAAACGGGCCAGCGTCCTTGTCATTTGGTTTTGTTTCTTTGCGTGTGGCCCATTCATCCTCTTTTACGACCTGCCGGGGTGGGACGGGCGGCTCTTTTCTTTTTTTTTTTTTTTTTTCGGAAGTCGGAGGGGCGCATTTTCGCAGCGAGCGGTCCGATTCTACACCGGAAACTACCCCCCTCTCCTCCCCCGCTTCTTGTCAACAGTTCTTGGAAGACTCGGCAGCTTGTGCTCGTGGGTGCGTGCGTGCTTTCAAGTTCATTGCAGAAGTGTAGAGCGCGACCAAGAGATGATCTCGAGCGCGCGAGGACGCTGTACATGCGAACGAAATGTTGGAAATGTAAGCGCGTTTTCCAAAGTTGCGCGTTATTAGTTAAAATTACAAGACAGTCAACTTTGTTACCTTCAATAACTAGGCGCTGGACAACCAGACCTCTTTTTCATTCGCATTTATATACTGTCAGGACAAGTGACTGTAGTAGTTTTCAACCGCTGTATCCTTTCAGTAACTCCGCCAAGCCATCCTGAAGTAACGCGCTCCTCCGGCGCGTTTGGACACAAAAAATCGAAGATGCTCCGCTTTTTCTGTTTTTTTTTTTTGTTCCTTTTTTTCTTTTTGCTCAAAGAATGGGAGTGTGGTTTCATAGGAACGAAACAGTTGATTTTTATTTATTTTATTAGTATTTCGCTTTTGTTTTACAGATTGTTTTGAATTATGGCTTCTATATTTTCTTGCTTGTTACTGTCCACTCCTGGTCCGCGAGAGACATATTTTCTCAACGCATCCTGCATATCAATATGAGTTTGAGACCCCTATGTTAGACAGAGTGATTGAAAATTAAGAATATTTATTGAGAGCTACGCGAGGTACGCGCAATAAAAGAAGCTAATTGAAAAGAATTCTTTCCTGAAGCAGCTGCCGCAATTTCGGGTTTTTGTTGTGGCTTGCAGACTAATAATATGGAGAACTTTTAGTTTTAAGGCGTGAACATGTATCGGAAGTGATTAAAGCAAATTATCCGTCGTACGTACTAAGCCGAGAGATCGCTTGTAGAATAGCCCTGCATATGGAAGGAATGCTGCATAGTTCCAGAAACTTAAGACTTCTGCTTGAAAAGTACCGGGATAAGAGAGTAGAAACGATCATGACGTCATAGGCGTGAACTTCAACCATTTACATAGCAGGGAACCAAAGAAATCTTATTGATAAACATGGAAATAGCAAAGCACACTGGGACAATAAATAATGTTTCAGTAAAACAGCAAACAGTACCGAACATATAAGGTAGCGGCAAGAAATATATAATGCAGTGAGTTTCTGGTCACACGTTGTATATCAATAATGCGCAGCTGCGACAGGACTCCCTTGGGAGCTCTGACCCCCTAACAAATTTCCAGATAGTCGATTGCTCGATCCTTTGTGCTCACACATATACGCGTGAGCCGCAGGCTTGCGTCTTTCAAGACAAGCACCCAGTTCAAATCACTTCGATGTACAAGTGACCTTCCTGAGGTGGATGTGCCGCGTCAACAACCTCCGGATAAAGCTTTGCTCTCCAAGAACTAACAGCTGGCTATATCTAGGTGAGACGCACTAGCATGGGGAACAGTAGACAACGGGGTCACCGAAAGAATACGATCGACCGCGTTGCTATTCTGCCAAATGATCAATCCCACGGACTTCACTACACATTGTTCGAACGCTTCGCGCGGCCTTCCACTGTGTGACGAAAAAGCTCACGGCACTAGGCAGCGGAATGTCCAAGCTGCGACGCAGTCCTTAAGGACACGTGTGTGAGACTCGACCTGACCAAAGTTGATACTGTGCGGATCAATATGCCAGCTGTAAAGCCTGTCTTAATTTGGTGGGGATCGAATACGCCACACTCAGCGCGCCACCGGAAGTCTCTTAGAGCATGCGGGAGATTGGGTGCAACAGGCGTCTCCCACTTCGCATACGTTTGGCACATATGTATAGGGGCGCAGAATAGCAGAGCGCTTCGCAGAGATTAGATACTGCTATGGCTACCCATGCTCCGTCTACAAACATCTCCTCTAACTATGCGAACACGTGCGCCTGCTTCCCCTGACCATGCACTACAAGCATCTGCCTTCTACTTCCAAGCCAGTATAAAAGTTAAGGCCGCCCAACTTAACCTATGTGATCCACTAACTCGGATACCCAATAGCGCACAACAAAGGGCATAATGAAGACAAGGCGGAACCCAGATAGGCGCCACCATCTAGCTATAGTGAAAATATAATCAAAGTAGATTGACTTTGCAAGAGGATCATACACAAGAAAGCACGTGCTAAGCCATGCAGGGTCGTATCATTGGGAGGCTGGATCAATAAACAATCAAGGAACACAGATGTGGGAAAGTTGGCACCTGTGTGCACTAGGCTTTATCAGAAGTTTCGCGCATACGTTAATTAGCTATAACTTTAGGATGAACAAGATGTCCGAGATTATTGAGTTAATAGTCTATCCCGACATCGGCACGAAGCCGTGTGTGACGCATGCACGTGCGCACGCACGCACTTACGCACGTCTGCAGTCGCACAGAGTAAATTATTCCACGACCTTACACAGTAGTACGATGGAATAGTTAATAATATTTGAAAGAAGGAAATAAAAAATAGGGGGACGCTCAAGCTTCCCCTTAACATTCGACGGGATACAACGCCTTCTCATTCTTCTCTCTATCTCTCTATTTCGATGGACAACCGCAGTTAATTGTAAATTGGTTATAGGAAAGTAAAGGCGCAGCATCTATCACAGATCCCGGTGGGAACCTGGACCGCATCTCCATATTTACTACCACATTCCGAATATTTCAGACAAAACCCGACGATACTCAAGCGAAAACCGGGTTAGCGAGGTGGCTTTTGGACCAAATGAGCTGTAACGCTTCGCATATATACATATATGCTGCACTCTCGATAGACGAAACTCGAGTATATTGCCGACATGAGGATAAGTGGAACAGCTTGGGACAAATATTTGCCCGCCTCAGTTAAAACACGGGGATTAGGAAAGCTTTATTCCTTATATATCAATATGCCGAGGCCGACTGTCTTTATCCAGAACACAAATATGGTCCTGATAGTTTTCAAATAAAAATGAAAGACACGCAAAGAGCCGATCGCCCGGACGATTCGCCTGTCGAACGTATACTTCCTGCGAACACAAGCATTGTGCAAGAAGTAACCTTTGGTTCTTTTGAGAAAATTCAAAGGGATTGCGTTTTGAGAATCCCGCGCAACATGACGAGGATCGATCGGCTCCTGCACCAGTGGCGGTCTACTTTGTTAAATTCTTCAACGTCAGCCTCACACGCAGAAATATGGTATGAAATGCCAGAATATATATAAAGTTCCTCGAATCCCCTTTTCCCCAGCCGCGTATTCACTGCTGCTATATTATATCACTAAATAACATTGTGCATATCAAAGTAAAGTCTCCTTCAATACAGCAGGTTTCCCCTCTACATTCCATAAGGCAGTCGGCTTAGCAGGAGAAAAGTGGAAAATTCGTATCATTGAAACGGCTATTTTTATGCAACATTGAGTTATACCGCGTGCATGATATATATTGACACTATATCATTTGAGCCTGCTGATAGAATTATACATTGCGCAACAGAAGGTGAAATTAACTGTTATTTATACATATTTTGAAATAAAGCTTTAAGCGCGCGCTAATTGAGCCGCGGCGGGTATGGTACACTCTGTAGTTGATCGCGAGTTGTCATGAACTTATGCTTGAATTTGTGTACTGGTAGGCGCTGATTGTCTGTTTGAAGCATACTTAGTATTAAGTGCCTAAGATTTGCGCGGTAACTGCTGTGAACCTACGAATGTAATTGTCCATTTTTTTTTTTATGGTTAAATGGTAACCTCTGAATTTAAACAACCTCATCATAAAGCTAACCTATAACGTAACCCTAAGCAAACCCACGGTAAACCGAAGAGATCACGTGCCTTTAAGGTTTATATGTTAACCGTCAATTACTTTTGCCAGTGCCCTCGAAACCTATCAATCCTAAACGCCCTTAAATTCGTTTCGCAGCCTCCGTGAGTTTACATTTCGTACGGGGTCAAGAAAAGAGGCGGTGAGCTTTTATGAGCTTTCATCCGGATCCGGTGCACTTTGCCCTGCGACCTTCTACTGATTTTCATGCATCCCTAAAACAAATGGACAAAATATATTTTTGTCAGAAACTTGCAGCAGTTACTATGTGGTTCAATCGGTATTTACCAGCTTGAGCTCGAGGTCACTGGCTTTAGTCGAGCTGCAGAAGCCGCATTATGATGGAAATCAGACGCGAAAACGGAAATGTGGTTTGCGATTAATATGACAGCCCGAGGGACTCTAAATAACCCACGTACTGCTTTGGGAAGTATAAATCTGCATGGACTATGTAATCTCTGCAAAAGCACTCATAATATACAGTGTTCTGCAACTTAACCGTCTTGGAAAAGTTTCCAAGACGGTTCCGATAAAGTTGCTGAACACTATATACAAGGCCAGGTCTTGCTATTTTGGCTAAATGAAGCTGCAGGTGTTCTACTGCCCCACACTTGGTTTATGTGGAAGATATTCGGTTAACAGAACATTACATACATTCACTCCAAGCCATATTTTTTTCATGCAAAGAACTACAGCCGCTGGTATCAAGACGGGGGCTCTACAGAAGCCGTAGAAAAATGAAAAGAAAAGAAAAGAAACTACCTCGACGCTTCTTGAACGACGAGGGAGGGGGGGGGGGGGGGGGGGGCGTGAAAAAGAAAGAAAACTGCTTCTCGCTGCGCGGGACCCGCTGTCCCCCATCGGTCCATCTCTTCTCCCTGCGGCAAAGCGGAAAGAACCACGGGGAGGCGAAAGGCATCGAGGCACCCTACCGCGGGGGGCGACAGGAATGCCGAAGCAGAGAGAGATAGCGGCGAAAAAAGAAAAAAAAAAAGAATTGCATGCACCGCACACAGGGAGATTCTCGCTGCTTTTTGCAGCTTCTTCCCCCCCCCCCCCCTCCTCCCTTCTTGAGGTCACGTGGCCAAAAGGCGGGAAAACACATCCCGCGCGAGCTAAGATGCGCGGCGCCACTCAGTCGACGGCCAGCCTCCGTGAGTCCGTGTGGGCGCGCGCGATGCCTACTGCCTAATTTTATCGTCCGCTTTTATTTCGCGCAAATTCAATCTGGCTCAACCTCCTGCAGCAGTCAGCGTTTGAAAAGAACAGCCCATATATGCAGCTGATGATTGCAGCCGCTCTGTACAGATTCTTCGTGCCGAAGTTCACCAAAACATGCGTAAGTACATGATCTTTCGGTCTTGATCAGAGGAGCTATTTGCTAGATTCGATATTATACTGAACATAATAATGTATTGTTTTGGAGCATATGTTCGTCTTCTTATATACTCCTTGCATCTTTCTTCATATATATATGTATAATTGGTGTGGGCGCTGATCGCACAGGAAGACTTGCTGAGCCGTTTGGAAACAAGGCTGCGGCTGGCTGCGGTGGCAGAATTGGCTCATTTTGCTCCAGTCTGGGTCCTTGGGTATCTCCTGCCCCAAAATGCTCGCCTTTTAATATGGAGGGACACTCACTATACCGATCAGGTAAGTCCAATTAGCACATATTTTGTTCGATACGACAATATACTGCAACTGTTTTTGGAGCGCGTATATATATGCGCATCTTGTTACTACGTACATTTTTTTTTTTTTTTTTTTATAATCGATGTGTGCGCATTTCGCTCTGATTGCGCAGGAAGACGTGCTGAGCCGACTTGGAAACGATGCTGCGGCGGTGGAATTAGCTATTTTCGCTGCAGTCCGAGGTCCGATCTCCTCTGCCCCAAAACGCCCGTCTTTCACTTCTTCACATCGAAGTGCATGCACTGACATGTATACCGACCAGGTAAGTCTAATTATCGCTGATTTTCTTCTATACGATAATGTACTGCAACTAATTATGTATTGTTTTGAGACTTATGCGCATCTTGTTACTGTAAATGCATATTTTGCAATTGGTGTGCGCGCCTTGCGCTGATCGTGTAGGGAGGCGATATCAGCTGATCTGGAAACTGGCTTCGACAGTGGAAGCTCGTTTCGCCGAAGCCCGAAGTCCTTGGTCTCCTCTACACTAAAACGCTGGTCTTTCGCTTCTTCATGGCGGTGCACTTGCCGGACAGGTATTAGCGCTGATTTTGTTCGGAAAATTCGATTATCCGACTCACATCGATGGGACGCATGCAACCCAGTTAAATGTCAAATGCTATCACTGATATAAATATTGCAGCACCCCTCGCCATAGGGGTGATCAGAAGCTGTACTAGCATCATCGCTACTGCCAAGCAAGCTCGTGCGAGGACTGAGTACAAGATTTATGCCGTGTTTATTATTATTATTATTATTATTATTATTTTTTTTTTTTTGCTGCTGTAATGATGTATATACGTGAAAATTGATGATTGAGTGATGCGGTATGCTGGCAAGGTAAGTGAGCCAGTGCGTTCATTTGTGGATTTTGGAATTATATATGCGATGCACACAGATCTGAGCCGTTTCACATTGATTTTGCTCTGTGCGCTTGCTTTCTGGGCAAGCAGTTGTATTTTCATCGTGCGGATTATTTCCTGGTGCTTACATGCTCATGAGGTGTTCAGCTAACTTGTTTCAAGCTTTAAGAATTTAGAACGGGTTCTATAAGCTTCTAAGAGTTGGGCTGTCTAAATAGCCGTCTTGGCTGATGAGACAATTTTTAAAATAATGCTCGGTTGTTAAATAACGAAAATAAATCAGATGACTTATCGTTAAATATCCGGTCGCTTTTGCTGTAAAAGTTCCATCTAGTTTGAGAAAATTAAGCTGTATTCTACGGAATAAACTTATTGTAGGTTTCATGTAAATATCGCGGAAACTGTTTGTTCTGCCGCGTTGGAATCCCTCATACGTGCTCTATGACAAGCGCGGACACTTGGTTTTGCTAGAATTATTAAATTGCAGCATTAGCATGCAAGAACGCGCTTCGGGAGGATAAGGTTTGAGTGCGCTACGGTTGCAAATTGCAACATCATGACTCCAGCAAAACAAAGTGATCGCGCCTTTCTCGCGGATTCACGGATCCTGATTACCTATTGCGGCTTTGCGCTAATGCGTTTTCAGTAGGGTCGCATGAAGTCAAGCCCATAAAATATATTGATGTGATAGTGCAGTTGGTGGCAGTGAGCAGACATTATTCTTTCTACCTTTTCACCCTATATTTGCCTGCAATGTAAAAGTCTAGGCGAAAAGGAAATATTTAATTAAAATACTTTTCTTTATACAGCTGACCAAGATGGAACCTGCCGCAGATCCGACCAGTCGCAGACATCAAGTGATCGACAGGCTGCCAAAAGAAGGAGACCAAGCCTCAAGCCCATCTTCCATATGTGGCTCACGCGCAGTCATATATATATCCACGCTTATTAAAAAGCAAATCGCGAGCTTTTTCTGAACGCTGTTGACAAATAAATTTTTCACCAAATACTGCAGCTTTTCTTTCTTCATGGCATCAGAAAAGCTACTGCTTTTCTTGATGCACTTGTATGTGCTACCCCGTTATATATGCATGGGCCACGATATATTAAATGCATGGCATGATACCTGCACGAGGGGCGATGCCGGCCACTAATCGGCGTCGGGAAGCAACCGGCCGACGTACGGTCTTTCGTCAGCAAAATGCTAGGGCAGACGAGCGGCCGACCATTCAGTAACGCTGGCAGACGGCAGGCCCACGTGCGGCAGGTGGTCGATCACGTCGGGCCAAAAGGTCGGGCCGTCGTCGATTGCCGAAAATCGGCCGACGTTAGGTCAGTGTCAATCCCCGACGCCGGCCCTCATTCGGGTGCCGAAGGTCGGCCGGCCACTTTTTGGACGGCGAGAAAGGTCGGCCCTACCTTTTGCCACACACTTTTTTTTGCTTGGGTATGGCTTCGTCCAACTTTCAGAAACGAATGGTTGAAAGAGAAGCAAATGATGCTATTAGATCTAGTTGAAGTATCTCGCTTTTGACATTGTTTTACAGTGAGCTCGATATGTCGAGTAGTTGCTCAGCGTGCATGTTGTCATATAAAGATTTCTGCATAATGAAAGGAAGCAAGCACTTTTCTACTAATGTTGAAAATGTGCTGTAAGCCAAGACCAAAATTGTGAAATATGAAAAAGTGTACCTGTAGCAAATAATCATGAAGTAATCATTATATGAAAGCTCTAACTTTGACCTCTTTCATATTGGAAGGACCTACACAGTCTCAACGACTAATTTTTTAGCATGCAAGCATGTACACGGCCACGTAGTTTGCATGCTCTCTTAGAGCATCTGTTCACGCACTGGCTCCATGTGCTTCTGCAAGCTCGCACAAATACGTGACCAGCTCATTCTCATTCAATCTTGCACAGTGGCTGTGCGTGCTTCTGTGAGCTCGCTCATGGGCTCATTCAAACTCACAAGAACTTGTACAATCTCATGCGTTCCTGCACAGTGGCTCTACGTGCTCTCATAAATCCACGTTTAATCTCCCAAGAACTCACATATTCTTATACATTCTCATTCACTCTCACACTTTCTTGTACAGCTCACATACAGTTTTTTCAGTAGGGTAGTTTGGAAATCTTGCTGCAAAGCAGAAGTGAGCCGGCATCACTATGGCATCTCTCATTATATGACCCACTTTGGGGACGTTAAACCACATAAACCAAACGAAACAAAAAGTTTGTGCTTGTTGCTGTTGGCAACTTGATGTGAGCCCGTTTGTTTCTTTTCACCACTGTTTAAAGGAATAAACCAGAAACAAGGAATAAATTAGTCTAAGAATAAACACTCAAGAAATGCTTACGAGAGAATTGAAACAATTGGCTCTGTTGGTAATAAGAATTGTGTTGAGGTATTGACAGCATTAGCATACTGGGTGCACAAGATGCGCTGGTACACTGTTATGAGTCATAGAAAACAAGTTAGGAAAGCTCGTCAGTGTGCTGTCGTTTAAAGGTTTTTAATAAAACTCCATTTTGCGAGTTTTTAGTGCGGTGAATTTTATTATATACACGACATAAATTTATAGGCGGCGCGTCGTTGGCTTTAACCACCGTTCGGGGCCAGACGGAGTAGCCGGGCCCGGTTTGATCCAGAGGGATGTTTCGTGTCAGCTGATTAGTTGTTGGATGTGCGCAGCTTCTGGTCACGGGTGGCGGCGGGTCGTTGGCTCTAGCCATAGCGTGTGTGCCCTCAAGGACGCCGGGCGAGTCCACTTCGATGCTTCGCTCCTGCTGACAACCCGGCTGCACGGAGCTACTGTGAGAGACGCTGGGCCTGATTTGATCCGTCTCTTAACGCTAACTGTGGCACGTTCGGCTATACAGGCAACGCAGGAGGTGGGGAAGGTGGGTCTTTGGGCACGGGACCTGTTGACATCATGGGTTCAGGCT
Organism: Amblyomma maculatum; assembly: GCF_055883805.1. NCBI lineage: Eukaryota > Metazoa > Arthropoda > Arachnida > Ixodida > Ixodidae > Amblyomma > Amblyomma maculatum. The sequence continues at coordinate 5,120,342 of NC_139344.1, read as the reverse complement.
GATGAGGGCATATTTTTTCGTGATTCTTCAAATCCCAGGAATATACGAAGTGTGACGCCGAATAAGGGCATGGGACCTTTTCGGGCTGGTTCTTACGGCACTTAAAAATGTGAATACTTAAACGGCTGTGTCGTCACTTATCTTGGGGGTTCAGCGGACGTGTAAAAATATGGTAAAAATTCCCCGTGCATTGCGTTGCTTCATGAAGCCTCCGTAGGAGGCAAGGTACATCTCGTAGAAGCCAGGAAGCCAATGCGCTCCGCGGTAGCCACGCTGGGTGTCTCGAAGGGGATTGCCCTTGGCTGGTCCACCTGAGGCCGCTGGCACTATTCTTCAGGTGGTGTTGCCTGCATAATAATATTCACTCAAATTAGCACGTGCCGTCATGTTCCGCCCGGTTGCAAATGACGTTGAATCTTTTCCCTATGGTTTGTTTCGGACAATTCTCACGTCTTCGTACTGACGTTTAACCGTCTGGCCAAATTACTTGCTATTTCCCTATGTAGACAATCACGCAATGCTTCCGCATGAACCTTGGCATTAATATGGAACCGAGCGCTCCTTAACTAGGTGTAATATCAACATACCATTGTTTTTTTTAGGGAAGCAAGCACAAATCTAAAAAAGCAGGCAGCAAGCTAAACAGCGCGTTGGCACACGACATTGAGAAAAATGTTCAAAGAAATAGATGCAATATCCTAGAAAAGTTCTTCCACATGCGCATTTCCAAGACAAGTGTGAAAAAACAATCTTGTACCTACAGTTCACAATACATGTACCGCGCCAGCATATATGTACTAAATGAATATCTCAAAGCTTCCTCGGTCATTTTCCCGAGGCGCTTGGTCCATAATACTGTTACATTAGGCGGTGCATGCACTGATATGCGCAAAAGAAGGAAGAAGAAGAATCTAGTGAGTTTTGGAGAAGACTATGTTCGAGCAGTGTCGGTTGGTGCCTGGTTGACGCTGCTGTGTTTCTGTGTGCTGTGTCATCTTGGAATAATCTCTTTGCCTTACCTTGCCACGTATCAATATTTTAAAACTGAATCAGCTGAGTGCAACGCATCAACATTTTGTTCAGTGTATAATTAAGATGTCGAGTACATATTCCGTGACAAAATTAAAAGTTGTTTTTAGTAAACGCTAAGTATTTATGATCACCACGAAGTTCCTTTCGTATACGTGTACGTGTAAAGAAGGGTTACAGGCGAGCACAGAACGCGCGCACAAAACGAGAAAAAAAAAAACCGATGCAATCGTCGCCGAGCAGGTAGAAGTGCGGAACGACTCGCATGAGCAAACACCTACACCGTAAATAAACTACTGCACCTTCGTGAAAGCAAAAGACGCGCAGAAGCAGGTTTAACACGCACGCACAACACCAACAGATTGCCGTATTCTGAAGAGAGAAAACTGCGTCATCTGCTCAGGTGGCACCCTCCCGACAAGCAGCGCCCTCTGCCGCTAACGATTGGCTTTCATTGCAAAAAACGCCATTCTCGGCCATAGGGAAGCGCGGGCGCTCGTCACACTAGCCAGTATATTCTAGGCACTATAGTATGGGGCAGTTTGGCCGCAGAAATGTGATTAGCGTAAAAATAAACGCTTAATCAAGCACGGAATGTCGCTTTTTTGTGAGTATACCACCTACTCTCGGATCGTTGTGTGTTTGTTTGCTCCCTGGAGTGAAATTTGTAAAAATAAAAAAGAAAACCGTGCCGCTGGTATCCGAGCAGGCATTCCGAAGTATCTCCGTTCATTCGAGCGAGCCAAATCTTGCGCACCTATGTACGCTTTCTACATTTAGCACAGTAGCATTCGAATGAGCACTTTCGGGATTTTACCACAAGAGACAGCGTCGCTTCTCTCACGTACCTCGCTCTGCGGTTATTTCCGCTCGCTGCTGCATTTGCTTTCGCATCGAGGAATCCGCAGCGGCGCTCGCGCCACTTCGTCGTTCCATGTATCTCGAGCTGGGCGTCGCGTCGGCGCGGCAGTTTTCGACGCGCGAAAATCGTGGAAAAAAACGCCGCATGTGTTCCGGCCTTAACCGGGAGGCCGACTAAGCCTTGGCAGCCATGTTGAGGCTGGGTGGATACGGCAAATACTAGTTTACAATTAAGTGCCTGATCCCCTTCCGTTCGAAATACCGCAGATGTGAAATTGAGCGTCTTATTAAAGTTCATTTCTGCAATAAAGAAACGGCAATCGTAAACTTACTCTGGCGATGCAATTGGATTGCTTAAGATGAAATCGGAAGAGCAAAACCATCTCCATCATGGCGCAAAAATGCGAAATAGTACGGTACGTGCTCTATTCAATTTTACTTTTATAATAAGATTCGCTTCTGCAATTAAGACATTGCAATCGTGGAGTAACTTTAGCGATGGATTTGCATTGCTACAAGGTAAAACCAGAAGATCGAAGCGGTAAAAAAATGGAAGTTCAACTTACATTACTCGCCCTCCGTCGTAACGCTGTTAAGACGGTTCCGTGCGCATCGGTATTTATAGACAAACACCGATCTGTGACGTAAGCACGATGCGGTGGCGCTTCTATCGCCAGCGTGGTCCGACTGGGGGTGAAAAATAGGCTTAGTGCCCATAGGAATACATTGAAGCGAAATATTCCAAAAAGCAGTTTTCTAATTTCACGGGTCATCTGTGATGTCGTTATTCGGCACAGATCCAACCATAAACGCCCTGGAATAGACCGAGGAAGTGTGAAATCTCATTACCAAGGCAAAGTATTTTTAAAACACCGCGAAACGTACCGGGATGCGAGTGAGAGGGCGACCCATAGAAATACATGCAAACACAACGTACCGCAGCATTTTGCTCGGTTCATTAGCGTTGAACCCTTCTCATTTTGTAGGGGGGGGGGGGGACGTCTTGTACGACGCCCCGACGTCATGTTGCATGACACACTACATTCTCTTGCAAGTAATGCAAGTCTGACGACTTGCGGGACCGCTCACAGCACGATAAACTGACTGCGCACAGTTGCAGACGACCATGCACCCTCCGTTGTCGCTAGCAGACGCTCCGGAGCTGGAGGCGGCCGCGGTGGGTATCGCCAGATACGCTGTCGTCTGCTGCAATGCGCGAATCTCGTTCGGTTCATATTGTCGTATGGCGTTTGACAACTGCTTTTTAAATGTAATTCTGTCTGGCGCGTATCACTGGAGCGACAGTATTATTAAGCTTATTTACCCTATAAGCGGCAGCATATCAGACTGTAAGCAAAACTGCGCGATTCGCTACACCCAGCTTGCCTTTTGGCGCTGTCTGGATTCATAACACAGGTTATTCGGGGAGTTTTAAAAGTAGACTGCCTCCGTAATGACGCACCCTACTTTATCACACACTTCTTCAAAGCGCTGGTCAACGTTTGATGACCGGCCACCAATTCTGATGCTCTGTGAAATGAGAAAAATGCTCCGGTAAGTTGTGTTTACATGTATTTCTACGGGTCGCCCTCCCAACACCCATACGTTTCGCGGTATTTTAAAAATACTTCGCCTCGTTAATGAGATTTCATACTTTCGTGATGTGTTCTAGGATGTTCATAGTTGCTTTGTACTGAATAACTACATCACAGGTGCCCTGTGAAATGAGAAAACTGCTTAAAATATTTCGGTTCCATGTATTCCTATGGGCGCTAACGCTATTTTTCACCCCCAGTCGGCTGCGACGCCGCGAGCGCCCCCTTTGTTTGTAAACATGGTGTTGGTCTACACATGAAAGCGAAACATTCCAAAGCAGTTTTCTAATTTCACGGGTCATCTGTGATGTCGTTATTCGGTACAGAGCAACCATGAACATCGTAGAACAGATCACGAAAGTATGAAATCTTATTAACGAGGCGAAGTATTTTTAAAACACCGCGAAATGTATGCGGGTGCGAGTGGAGAGGAAACAGAACTTACCGCAACATATTTTACTCGGTTCAGCAGCGTTGAACCCTTCTCATTTTTTGGTGAACGTCTTGTATCACGCTCCCACATCATGCTGCATGGCATACTACATTCCCTTGCAAGTACTGCAAGTCTGACGACTTGCGGGACCGTTCACAGCCCGATAAACTGACCGCGCACAATTGCAGACGGCAATGCACCACCGGCGCTGTCACTAGCAGACGCTCCGGATCTAGTTCACTGTACTCCGGAGCTGGAGGCGGCCGCGGTGGATATCGCCAGCTACACTGTCGTCTGCTGCAATGCGCGAATCTCGTTCGGTTCATATTGTCGTATGGCGTTTGACAACTGCTTTTTAGATGTAATTCTGTCTAGCACGTATCACTGGAGTGACAATGATCAAGCCTATTTACCCTATGCGGCAGCATATCAGACTGTAAGCAAAACTGCGCGATTCGCTACACCCAGCTTGCCTTTTGGCGGTGTCTGGATTCATAACACAGGTTATTCGGAGAGTTTTAAAAGTAGACTGCCTCCGTAATGACGCACCATACTTTATAACACACTTCTTCAAAGCGCCGGTCAACGTTTAATGACCGGCCACCACTTCTGGTGCTCTCCGAAATGAGAAAAATGTTCCGGTAAGTTGTGTTTACATGTATTGCTACGAGAGGGAGCCCGGACCAGCAAAGCTTTGCCAGGCTTAATCCAATTTAATATAAAAGAAAAGGAGCTAAACGCCCAAAATAAAAAAAAAATAATTTAGATGAAAAAAAAAAACGTAGACATAAAAATGTAAAAAATGTACATTAAAGATACAAAAGGAAACAAAGATCACAACTGCCTAGTTACAATAGATATATGAAATGGAAAAAGGATAAAGAAAGAAAAAGCGAAAGAAAAGCACAAAAAGATAAAGAAGTCCAGGAAAGAAGGAAGCAGAGAAGAAAATGTCCGTGGGTAGCCAAAAACTGCAAAAGAAGAGAGAAGAGAAATATAAAAATTGTGCATTAAGGATTAGCCAATTAGCAAAAAATATAACTTTAAAGTGAATATGCGAAACACACTTCAGCCTAGAAAAAATAAATATATGTATATAAAGAGGTTACCAAAGTCTGCAATGAAATGAGAAAAAATAGTATTGAAAAACGTCGCGAATACGAACCGGTGTGACATGATTGCACCGTCACTACGTTGCGGCGAAGCATTCGGCACAACTAGCGGCTGCGGGCGTGGCATTCCTACTCCTTCGCCGCGTCGCGGCGATGTACTAGGCGCCACCAGCCATCAGCTGCTATGGGCGGACATGCCTAACGACAGAGGACGACGTGCACTATCGGTGCCCACCGAAGACGACGTGTCCACGGCCACTCACGCACCACTGACCGTACCTGTGCACAGCAGTAGCAACGCACTGGTCAACGACAGTCAGCCCACCGAATGGCTAGATACTGGAGGTGAACTGATGAATCAAACCATCTATCTTCCTTTTTCTTGGGTGGACAACTGACATGGCTCATCGGGCGTGCCGCCTAACACACTCGCCATCGCTTGCACTGAATCGATGTAAATAAAATGAGCACATAATTGGTCATTTCAAGAAAACTGTCAGTTTTTACAATACCAGCGCGCATGCCCACACGGGTAGTTCGGACGCCCTTAAGTTTTGCGTGAGCTTTTTTTTGTGTCTGCGATACCCGTCTGTTTTAAAGCAGAAGCTTTGCTTGCCTTGCAGGTGCCAAGTACTTTGGCGGGCAGAATTTACCTCACCTGCTCCCTCTTGGCAAGTGCTGCGCGCTGAGCGGGTGGAGCTCGCTTCATTTTCTACTTCGCACAACTGGCAAACTATTCGCAACGGTACATATCGGCACAAATATACAACGTTGTCTGACACAGCCTATCAGTCTCCTGCCTGCCCTTTCCCTGCACCGCCGCCGATGGCTATCTGGCTCACCTTGCCCTTCAAAATCCTTCGACACCGTCGCGTCGTCTAGACCCGGTTGTGGTTCCCTTGTGGTTCGCAGATAGCCGTGGAGTAGTCATGTCTTAAACCCAGTGCTTCGGCTTCGTTTCCTTGACGTTCGCAGAGCGTCTTAATTCCAACAGCTTAATTCCAAAATCAACGTTTACGCGCCGTAAGATGCTGTAAAGTTGTTTGCTTTTTGCCACTAAAAAGCTGCATGTGTGTGGGCGCGCGTGTGTGTGCAAATAACTGATGCGCAGGTACTCAATATATTTGAGGCCCCGCATAAGGTTTTCATTGTAGTGAGGAAGCAATCACAATCCCTGCAGCGCGCTGCGAAGAAGCAGACTCGCGACTCTGAAGTCCCGGCGTCGCTTCGAATACCAGCCCTAACCCCGCCAGACCACCGGAAGAAAGAGAACGAAAGCAAAAACTGCGAACGCACAAAATCTGCGCTCACTCATTCCCCCGGGGAAGGAAAATTCTGTTTACTGCTTGAAGCCATGGGGGAGGGGAGAAGACTGTGTTGGAGGAGGAGCCATGGTGTGGACAAACCCTCAACAAAACTGCCGCGAGCGCTTCCTCTTACAAGGAAAAAAAAAAAAAAAGGGACTCCGCGAGATACGCGTACGTGACGTGTAGGCTACGTCACCCATGTGTCACGTGATTGCGCATCGTCGACCTGCAAAAACATTCTCCCGCCAGTGATGGCCCTCCGCTAGTGTGGCCATGCCGAGGCAGTTGTCGACTTCTATGTTGTTTAGAAGACAGTCCAGACAGAGGTCGCGCGCCTCATCCATAAGCAGCATATCGGCGTCGGCCAGCACCTAGGTCACATTGTCGTTGTCAATGCGCACCTACAGCAATAATTACCGTAGAGTTAATTCTCTCGCTGGTAAAAACAGTTTCTCGCGATTTGCGCCTCCTGTGCATTAGAGAATGTTGTCTTTCATGGGATCGTAATGCAGGCTGGCTACATAGCGCCGCGAGCCAGTAATCTGATTCCGGGGAACACCTGACCGTTCTGAAAATGACGAACACTTCGTTTTCAAATCTCACGTCTACACCACAGCTCTTGTCACACGGAACGCCTCCGCAGAAACAGTTTTTTTTTTTTGGTAATCCACACCCTTTCTTCTTGAGCGAACTTGATCCTTAGAAGCTCTCTTCAAGCATTGTTAAGCATTGTCATTCTAGCACTGTCAAATCTATTACTTTGAGAGACAGGCAAAATATGAGTAAATTTTCAGTTCAGTTGAAAAAAAAAAAGGGATATTTAGTTTTTCCCACGAAAATTGAAAATTTGCAAAAATAAACACACGTTTAGAAGAGCGTGGACTCATTACCTATATTGCACGAATGACTATCAGACTGCGGATAAATAAATTTAGTCCGTGACTATTGTATCAAATGCATGTGACAAGCGCCAATTAGTTGCAACAGTTGCTAGTGCATGCGTCAAGCCGGGACTAATGCCACTATCATATCTCTTCCAAGGATTTTCACTTGCGCATCTCACCAGCGCCGTACAACGCAGTGTGAGGACTCTTGCCTGTTGCGATTTATCACTAAAACAGTTCTGTTGGCTGAGCAGCGAGAAACTTATGTGTGCCTCGCCATGGATCCATCCGTTAAGAGAACCGCTCAACGAACTCATTCTTCAAGGAATCATTTACACCATGCTTCACTCGCGTGCACTTCGAGTCAGCCAAGCTCCGCGCTGAAGGTATTGAGAAGCCACTACGACGCGGTTCAGGTGTTCACAAACGAAAAGCGACAGATATAGCGCCTTTATTTCCCTGTAAAACAATCATTATTATCATTGTTATTATTACAGTACTTGCATATTGCCCGCTTTTTAAACATAAAATGCTTTTAGTTCTCGCGGCCGGTGCCCTTGAGGGGATGTAGGCAACATTCAAGCAGCGATTTCCTTTCATCTGGGCGCCGCAACGGAACATACTGGCACCGACCGATCGCTCTCTGAGGACTCCGCGTCCTCCCTTGCCACACGCGCGTAGAACGCCGCTCGACGTTGGCCCTTTAAGAGGATGCAGCTCGAAGGGTGTTCCGAGATTTTGTCTGTCACTGCGTTGCGGCGTCAGCTCATGGCATTTATCTCATAAGCAGACGGTTGTACATGGAGCACTCGTACGCGCTGCTTGTCCGTTTCTTATTAGGCCGGCGTCCCTCGTGACCATCGTTCTGAATTTTCACTCCACCACTATCCGAGGTGGTGTTGTTAATAAACCTCTAAAGCGACAGCAGCCCATTACCCGAAACTCTGGTCGCGACGTGTGGTTTGATGGCACCCTAAAAAGCTTTCATGTGTCCACAGAAACAAGTATGAGAGGAACCGCGCTTTTCCTTTTCTGTGAATCAATTAGGGCGAAAACCTTTCTAGGTTCATGGTGAAAATCTCACGTCGGCGAGATGTGTCAGCGAGGTTTTGATTGTGAAAGATACGGCGTTTTTCCTTTCCTGTAAACCAATTTTAGGAACTCAGAGCCCTTTAATGCGTTCAGCGAAACGCTGGTTCTGTTCGACAAGGGGCTCGCGACGTACGCAGCAGCGTTAATAATAATTGGTTAACAAGAAAAGAAGGGCACAGTTTGTCACACTTGTTCTTTGGACACCTGAACAGCGCCGTGATGAAAGGGAGGAAGATGGAAGTGGGAGCGGAAAGAGGGAAAGGGGTGTCATAGTGGAGGGCTTCGGAGTTTTTGCGACCACCTGAAGATCTATAGCGTGTACTGGCATCGCACAGCACACGGAGGCCTCTTCGTTTCACCTCCATAGAAACGCAGTCGACAGCGATCGGAATCAGTTACGGGTACTCCGGAACAGTAGACGGGCACCTTTACCACTGCACCAAGACAGCGGGGCAATGTACAGCAGCAACCCTCAGGCTTTCGCACTTCTCCACAGCCGATGCTGCAGTGCTCTAGGAATATTTATATATATGTAAGCAATTGTATGGCTATGTAGGCGGGTTTCGCATGGACGTGACATTGTCGAAGCATGTAAAAGAGGAACTAGTTCATATATAGAAAAAGAATGGTACCATCAGATAGAGCGTCAAGAAAAGATGTGCAAGTGACAGAATGGTTGATGTGAGCTTATGAGGTAAATTATTAGAGCCAATTAGTGTGTAACTCCGATCGAAGATGGCCGCCAGCCACGTCCGGTTTCGCTTCTCAGCTGCCAGTCACGTGTCTCAGTGGAATGCTCCCTGTCGTTTCTTTGAATGCAGCAGAGTTCACCGGCGTTCTGAAATCGGTGTACTGTAAGGGAAAGGCGCAGTATCTCTTACTCGCGGAACCAAGCAACACGCAGTAGCTGTCACTTGTTTCTGTGAACACCTAACCTGCGCCGTAAGGGAAAGCAGGAAGTGCGAGTGAAATTGAAAAGAGGGAAAAGGGAACCGGTAGTGGAGGGCTGCGGAGTATTTTCGACCACATTGGGATCTTTGACGTGCTCTGACATCGCATAGCAGACGGATGCATCTTCGTTTCGCCATTGAAACGAAGCTGCCGGTGCTCGGTACCGATCCTGGGTACTCTGGCACAGTAGTCAGGCCTCTTAACCACCGCGCCATCGTGGCAAGACGAGAATAAGGTAGGAAGCGTTTTGCGGAAATCGATCCGTTTGAGAGGTACACGCCACAGCCCGCCCCTGCCGAAAACGCAACGATTATGCAGCCTCTCGCGGAGGTGACAAGCCGCAACCGGCCGCAACTGCTTTCCTAAGGCCGCGCAATTGCAGGCGATTGCTTCGAAGCGAGAAGAAAAATCATAGAGCGACGCTGAGCACGCGGCACGTTTGAAAAAAAAGAAAGATCACTAGCGGTTCGATGATGCTGGACACCTGAATATCGAGTGGTAGCTCTGTGTAACTTGGCAGTGTGGGAAGACGCGTCGATAGGGGGGGGGGGGGAGTAGTAGGGTCAGGAGGTCCCATTTCCGCGTCAATACCTGATTATGTTAACTTACTGATTTGCGCTTCGACTCCATCGAAACATGGCCGTCGTGGTGGGGGCTTGAATCCGGGTGCTCCGGTAACGAGCCGAGTGTCTTAACCACCGAGTCATCGCGATGAGTCTTTTTGGTTTTGTGCCGCCTTCATCGCGCACCCGCATATTCGTCATTTTGTTCGACTTAACCGCAAGGTAGAACACTAGACGTGTTCAGCCGGGTGCATCCATGGGACCTCCCTTAAGCCCACTTTCACGAAGCACGAAGCTCATAAAGGTGAGCTAGCTCAAATGACAGAATCACTCGGCTATACTAATCTGAAGAGATCTGGGTTCGATCTCGGCAGTGGTAAACTTTCGGCGCAGGCGAGACGCAGGGCACCCATCCGCTTTCGGATATCAGTGCATGTTAAAGAATTCAATGTATTCGAAATTAACGGAGCCCTCTTAGTCGATGTAGCTTTGGAACGTTAAGCTGCATAAAAACGTAAGAACAGAGAGTGGCCGCTGCTCTCTACTCTTTCGCCGTGGCGTGGTCTGGCGACTTGAAAATCCAAAAATGAACACAAACTGAAAGCTCACAGTCAAATTGCCATGAAATTGCACTAGGCAATTTTGGGCTTCCGAAGCGAAAGCTTCAATTCGCCATATAAAGCCAACATCGCCGTGCGGACGCGGAGTCGCTGCTGCAAATGCTCTGAGCAACAGGTGCACCAAGCATGACGTTAGAGTTGCGTCACCAGTGCCGCCCACTCCGCAGCCTCGCTGCGCCGAAGGAACTGTGCGCCGCTCGGCCGGCGCAAACTACACAGCCTCGCTGCGCGCGATGCGAATGCGCAGCAGCTACAGATGCGAAGTATCTAACATGCGTGACAGATGCGTCGTGTGTTATTATTTCAGAATTAGCTGCCGCAACAGTATCTGGGGTAGTCGCTATGTATGTGTTAGCTAAATGGGCGACTAACAGGAGGTGAATAAGCTGCGAGAATAAAATGATTTACTACGTGTAACCGTGCGTGCAAGCCTTCGCGACACTCTAGGTTTAACCGGACATAAACCACAGCAAGTTTTGAAGGCGACAACCTTTGTAGGCTCATCGAACGAAATCCCGAGCACGAGATCTGTGCGCGAGATCTGTCATATTCCGCGAGATTCCCAGAAATGTGTTATTAGCTAGCGTTCCTCTCGTCTGCAATCCCACACTTGAACGCGCACCAAGGAACGCCACACGACAGGAGCCGTGGTGTACCGTCCGAACACACACCTGCCGGATAAAGTGACAGAGACTGCGCCTTAGTTTTCCTGTAAGATTGCATGTAGCACTGCAACGAACGCCGATAAGAAGGCAAATGACAGAAGGTAGGCTTTCGCCATTCGCCTCTTAACTGATATATCAGAGACCCACTCATTTTTTTCCCTCCTTTGTCCTCCACGAAAACAGAACGACGTTTTTTTTTAATAAAATGGTTCCTTTTTTTTTCATGTCTACACATCTCTGTGACATTTCAGAAAGTGCATGGTGATGGAAAGCGCTACCATCACGCCGACTGTAGGTTTTTAAGGTAGCTGCTTGCAAAACCTAAAAGCTCAGTCTCAGCCCTGGTTGTGCTTCTTCCCCGCATTGTACGGTCCTGAACCCAGCGCAAACTTACCTCGCCTGTACAGTAGCATTTGAGGAGGACGCCCAGAGCGGTTTCCGGGACACCCTTGAGCAGCAGCTCCTTGGGTAACCGTATTCCGGGCCGAACGCCGCCCGAACGAAAGGGCTTGCCGTGCACAGGATGGACCGGTTGACCCTGAACATGGAACCATCGGCTGCGCGAATCGAGCAGTCACAGGACCTGTCGCCTCCGGGAAGGAGCGGACCTAGGAAGGTAGGCATGGCTCCCGATCGAGGTGATGACGTGTTGTTGTTGTTGTTGTCCAAATAACTTATGGCACATACCCACAGAGGGGGATCGGCCAAGAATTGGGTAGCAAAGAATTTTTTTTTTTAATATACTTGCATAAAAAAAAATATTTGAGGGGTAGAGCAAAGGAAACAAAACGGGAGATAAGTGAAATATAAAATGAAAAGTGGTAACACTCACGGGAGATTGACACTACAATTTTAGAGCAAGTTATGTTTAAATATTTAGCAAGGCAAACGATTTGAGTCCAGTAAAAAATTTTGCATGGCAGTTAGCACAGACCTGTGACTGTGCCCAAGGATTGTGGCGCCAAATGATAACAATGTCGGGCTGCTTAAACTAAGGCCAAGCTGTTGCAATGGCCTTTCCATCAACTGCTTTCTCAGCGTAGTAAAGCGGCGGAAAAACAATAAAAAGTGATCTAATGTTTCTTGTTCACCGCAAAATGCGCAGACGGGAGACAGTGCCAAACCAGACCTGTAAAGATAGAAATTTAAAGGTGGGATACGGCATCGCAGCCTTGTTAGTGAAATCTCAAGTTGCCGTGAATGACATAATTTTCTATTCCAAGAATAATTTAGATGCAGGTAGTCATCAGATCTTAAAAGATGTCCATTTTTCATATTTAATAGGACGTTTCTTCGAAACCTCGCTGCGGTGATGTACGCGGTCGCCGGAAGGATAGATAATACGGGGCCATTAAGGGACTCTTTTGCCAAATTGTCAGCATATTCATTTAAAGTCACATTGCTGTGGCCTGGAACCCATACCATATGTACAATCTTCAAATGTCTAGGGATCAGGGAGACAAAGGTTTTTACTATTGCAGAATCCACCGACGAAGAGAGAGATGAACACAAGGATAGAGAGTCGGAAATTACTGCCACTTTAGAAAAAGAGGAGTCTAATTTTCGTAAAGCGAGTACCACCGCCAGAAACTCTGCCTCAGAAATTGGGGTGAAGTCCAGAAGCCGGACAGAAAAAGACCAGTCTAAATGTGGACAATATATACCCACACCCGCCTTTTCATTACTTTGAGATGCGTCAGTAGCTACAACTAAACTAGCAGAAATACTTCTTAAATGGTCTTCTAATAATCCGTTTAGAATAACGGATGATAAGTTTTTAGCATTATTCGGGAATATGTCGTCAAAGACAATTTTAATAGATGAACCGATGGTTTGTATGGGTAGAATACTAGGAATACCGAGAAAGCCATGCGCAGTCTTCTTTTTCTTTGCTCAACAGTCCGCGAGCGTCACGTTCAATCGTTAACGTCGTCTTCTCCTGGCCTCCGAACTGCAATATACTGACGCAGCCCGCGTGAGGTTGCCTGTGGCGTTGCATCGAGCGTTCCGTTGAACGTGCTCTGCGACGCGTCGACGCCCGTCTCTCAAGTCCAGAACAGCGTTCGTGCTGACCGGTGACGTCATCACTCAAAAGGGCTTACGGACAAGAAACTGGGTTTTCCTGGATTTGAAGATGAGACGTCTTGTGTTCCTCGCGTCTGCCTCGTCTGTGACGCGACATGGTGTAGGAAGTTTCCGAATTAGTGTCAGGAAAGTAACCTCATGCCATCTTTCATCACTGTCAATATCTCTGCAAAGACATGTGACATCAGCATGCCAGGTGACGGGTTAAAACTGTCTTCCTCCAGAATCTTTGCCATTGAGCCGCCATCACACATCAAATTTGAAAGAACATCCGAGTGGCCAGCGGGATAGCAAGCATTCGACGACTACCGATTCGGTTCGGGATTGAACGAACGGAGCGAGGAAGCTGAAGTCCGGATTCACCTTTACACTATGGGAAGACAAGCGAGGACGATATTTCAAACCTTCGGCTCGTCGGAAGACGACGCCAAAAGAAAAACGGCGTCAAGGAGAAGTTTGACAATTATTTCGTGGCTGCTTGCAATGTCGTATACGAAAGCCCTTGCTTCCACTGAAAATGCCAATATCCGAGCAGGTCCTTCGGCCACTTAGTCCCAGCCACGCACTTGTAGACAGGTGCGACTTCGGCAGCTTCAAAGAGACAATGATTCGCGACCACTTTGTTGTTGTCCTCAGGGATGGAAAGCTCTCTGAAGCGCTGCAAATGGACGCCGCCTCACACTGTTAAGCGATGTCGCCAAGGCCCGTCTCAGAGAAACCGTACACAAGCAGAAGCAGCCCCTACGGGACAGCGGCTGAGGTGCGTTACTTATGACAACGGATGCAGACGTGGACGCCATCCATAAGGAGAGCGAGAATTCTCAGCCTCTTCGAAAGGAGCGCCTCACAACTCAAGACAAAGCTCAGTAGTACCTTTTCTGCTGGCAAGCTTCGCATACAAGGATTGCCTAGCTGTAAGTGCTACCACATGGTATGTGAAGGAACATTTCAGTGTGGTCTGTCGCAAGAACGACTTCACACGCAGGAAGGTAGGACTGTTTTCCCTTGAGAAGGACAATGCATTTTACTTTCTCCGTACTGTTGGCTATCACTCAGCAAGCGCCAAGTTCATTGAGTTTTTTATTAACGGATGGCCGACTTCAGCGAAGATCTCTGCAGTGAGGCGACTCGGACAATAAACAAAAATCAGATACACTAAATGTTTACCATGCCCAATGGTGGCAGAGCGCCGGCGTCAGTCCGGAGGACTTCTCAATGTGTTCAGGCACATCAAATGGGTCCAGGTGCACAACGCCCCCAATGTACAGCTTCTCATTGTAGCGCTGTTTATCCGATTACGACAAGCTTTTCACGTAGCCCGACATTGCTGCAGCGCACACTACATTCCTTTTCAAGCGCTGCCAGTCTGACGATTTAAGGAACTGTTCACAGCACGATAAACTCACTGCGCACAGCTGCAGATGACCATGCACCACCGGCGCTGTCGCTAGCAGACGCTCAGGAGCTGGAGGCAGCCGCGGTGGGTATCACCATCTGCGCCGTCGTCTGCTTCAATGCGCGATTCTCGTTCGGTCCTTATTGTCGCACGGCGTTCGGAAACTGCTTTATATACGCAATTCTGTCTAAGATGTATCACTTGAGCGCTGGTATTATCAAGCTAATTTACCTCATGCGGCAGCATATCAGACTGTAAACAAACTGCGCGATTCGCTACATCTGAGCGTGCAGTGAGTCTTTTGGGGGTGTCCGGATTCACGACATATCTAGATCATTAAGGAATATTTAGTAGTAGACTGCCTCTACAATGACACAGCATATTTTGTCACACACGTCTTCAAAGCGCTGGACAAGGATAACGACCGGCCACCACCTCTGATGCTCCGCGAAACGAGAAAAATGTTGCGGTAAGTTCTGTTTATGTGTTTCTATGGGTCGCCTTCCCGAAACGCACACCCATACGTTTCACGGTGTTCACCTCGGTAATGAATTTCATACTTCCACGATCTGTTCTAGGATGGTCATCAAATAAAGACATCATAGGTGCCCTATAAAATGAAAAAACTGCTTTGGAATCGTTCGATTCCATGTACTCCTATGGGTGCTAACCCTACTTATCATCACCAGTCGGCTGCGGAGCCGCGAGGCTTGGAGTGGTATAGAGCAATATTGAGCAGTGTAACGACCGGCGCCGGAGAGCGGCCCGCTTTTGCGATAACAGCCACCTACTTCCGCGAGAGGGCGCGACGTGCTACAGGGGTGCCGCGTTCGCCGCTCGGCGGGTAGCGGCCGCGGAGGTAGCGGGGGTACGGGGAGGCGCGCGGTGCTCTATGGAGCTATTTTCACAAGCTGTGCAATTGGTACGATATTTGATAAAGAGGCTACCTATTCCTGGTGCTTAAACTGATCCCTGAAATTCCTTTACATTTCTCTGGAGACGCCATGCACGGTTGGGTGTCCCTTTTGAGCAGCGCGACATTTTTGCATCGCTATTTGAAACTCCTTCAACGCTTCTTCTTCCTGCGGTCAGTCTTAAATAGTCCAGATGACAGATTTGTACTAAATGTTTAAAACGAAGCGTGGTGTTTTGCATTCGTTCTTCCCGTAAGGTAATACATGCTGGTGCCGAGGAGCGCTACTAACACGCGGAGAAAAACAGTATACATGCGAATCAAAGCTTGTGCTTTCTAAGGCCTCTTTAGGAACACCTTATTTTTTACGAACCTTATTTACTAACATGTGTTACATTTTGCAGCTCGTGCTTATAAATACATAACAGAGTTTACCATAAACCGTTAGTAATCTGTAATATATCTACATAATCGGTGTTCTTTCTGTGCTCTAATCAGCGCTTATAGAAATAACAAATACAGTGCGTGAGCAAAACACATTTGTTCATAACCGTGCTAATTTAAAGCACGGCGGTATTTCAAGGATTTATTCTTTATGAGTGATTAATAAATGCATAAATCGCGGACATTTAATTTGTTTACGTGCCGTTTACCAATAGGGTGAACCAGCTGTACAGATGAAAAAAAAAAAAAGTCAATTGCAGCTAGAGCAATTGTTGAGAAAAAAGATGAACAATTAAACCTGTCACACACGAGGAAATACATTCATAGTGGGCACTTGAGTGCGGACTCTTTACTAGCATCAAATGGCAGATGTACAGAGCAAAAAAAAAAAAAAAAAAAAAACAATTGCGCGTCGTCTATGATGCAGTTCTTGGCGCGCACCGAGAGAAAATGAAAAAAAAAAAAAAAATGCGAAAACGTTTAGGAGCCCCTAATGCTGAAGCAATTAATATAAGGCCGGATTCAACTGCGGACACTAATGCGTGCTTATTCTTCGAGCGTGTGATTCGTAATATGAGTAATCAACGGGATATACTTGCCAACTATAGCTACACACCTATAATCGGGCTACTTGCCGGTTACACTTTGCAGAACTGATCAGGCTATAATTGTTCCCCCATGAAAACTATCACAAGGTTGATATTACACTTCAAAGGGAATTTAATTATTTTCCCCTTTGGCAGCTCTTGTCGCGGTTAGCTGACTAAAGGGAGCAGACGCAAAACACCTGAAATTTAATTACTTCAAGTGTGAGCTTTCTGGTCCAGCTGAAATGTTTGAACCTCCACACTTTACAGAAAGGTTGCAAAATCTGAAGTGCAAAGATGTCCAGAAGGACCACCCGAGTCAAATTTTGGGGTAAATTGTGACCTAGCTTGGAGCCTATGGCCCAATTTTGTTTCTTCCTGCGTAATCGAGTGCCGGCCCCACAACCTCTCTTTCGCCGAATGTTAGGAGCCGCATACTCACAATATGAAGTAATATACACATTTTGATGTTATAAGAATGATCTAGCGGAAGCGTATTACAAGCGCGCACTACAGCCTCTGCGTCCCCTATCTTTCCGTCGTTCTAACTTTTTCAGAGCAATTCTATTTTTTTTTTTTTTTGTATGTGCACCCAAAAAGGACTAGGTTGATTTTCTGGGGGCAATGATTGCATATTACCGGTTGCTGAGCACGCAAAATAAAAACTATCTAGAATGAAAGCATTTTCTGGAACAATTAAGTTATCGTCAAATTATCAACGCCTTGAGAATAAATGTCTTATGTATAGCGCACATCTCTGGGTATTTAAAGCTACTGGTTACAAGAAGGTTCCAGCTTATTTAAAAAAAAAAGGGTTTTTAATTAGATTAGTCTACAGTTTCACAAAGTTGTAGAGCCTTAAATTTCGACGCTTATATCTTTATACGCGTTCGGTTGCACGCCCCGCTTGTCGCCTCTTTGTGCACTGCTTTCCCCTTCCCAGGTCCTTATTTGGTTCTTCATCTCGGTTGTTTCCTTCTTTTTTATTGCGTATATCTTCATTGTTTATCGTCTTTAGCTGCCTGCATGCTTTCTTCTCCGTCGTGCGTTTGCCGTGCCGCTCGAAAATTCCAAACCTTTGTTCACATTCGCGGTCGCTGCTTTCACGGCGCAGCGTGCCTTCCACCTCTTTCTCCCTCCCTGCTAGGCGACACATGTTTTTGTTTTCCGATGCATCCTTTACCTCCTACTTCTTCCACCTTTCCTGACCCACTGTGCTCTGTTATTCAATAGCCAACTTACCTGGTGTGTCGTTCGATTTGATGCTCTTGCTATATCTCTACCTCCATGCGGGGTAGTCCACATTTAATTCATTCGAACTGAGAGCTGACTTTTCTTGTGGCTTCAGGTGACACACTGTAGTCGGCATGGTTTTCGTATGATACAACAGAATTTACTGCTTTGGACTGTTTTAGTAATGGGTTACCGATGACGAGGTTTATTTAGTCGGCGCTCGAACGCACCTGCTGCACGTTTTGACTTCTTCATACATCCTGTCTCCACACTGCCTTCTTTTCAAAACGAATGCATTCCAAAACGAGAATTAGGTTCTTTAGGACTGCAGAAGCAAGCTGTATGCCGAGTGAAGCGTGCTGTGAGAGTCTGAATTCGTACGCCGCTCTCCAAGCTGTTCTCTTCGGAGCCCAACTGCTGTCATGTTGCTCCCCGAGGTGTTGCCGACGGCCAAAATGGAAAATAAATTAGGCGATTGCGAACCGTACTGAGCCCCGTTAACCAGCATATTTGTAAAATGTTGACGCTAGCAGATCGAGACGACGCACAGGCAAACAAGAACGTAGAGTGCGCGCGGTAGCCGCCCAGACGGCGCGCGGTATCCGCGCGGCACCCATACGGTTGACACAACAGTTTCTGGTGGCGCACTCTGCGCTGCGGCGCCTCCGTCATCGCAAAAGCTCTCCCCGCTCCCATGCATTTCACAGTGCGGTCGACCCACTGTCCAATATTCTACCTGAATCGGTCTGCGTGGGGAAGAAGCGGGAAGAGAAACAGCGGAATAAACGCTGCTTCCTTCTCAGTGCAAAGGCGTCTTGAGACTCGGCCCCTTACAATCCCATAACAATTGTGGCGACGGGGTGAAATTTTTTTCAGGCTTTGCACTAAATCCTCTGCAACTGCCGACCTTCGGAGTATTTAACCATTCCACGGGGAGGGAGCAGCCTGGACAGAGTATCTTGAGCAAGTTTCTTTCATAGAAACTCGCTCTTTCATAGAGCGAGTTTCTTTTCTTTCATAGCTGCCGCTGTCAGCTGCAAAAAAAAAAAGCGGTGTTTGGGATCTTTCCCCATGATTAGGCATGGAGCTATTCTTTCTGCATCCCGCATTATATTTCTATATTGTTTGCGCAATGTTTAGCTTTTCGATTGGCTCTACACAAAATTCTGTGTCATGTCACACGTTATCATTTTTGCGATTATCAGTTTGAGCCTCGATTGAAACTTCACAGGTTAGTTGAGCCCTTTACTTCGACTTTTTTCCATGCACTTTGAAAGAGGTTCGTTTTGACTTATTCGATACTATAAATATCTGTAAATGCATTTAGTGTATCGGTATCAGGTATCGAGGGCTGAAAATGAAAGTATAGGAGTATCGGTATCGAAAATACATTTTTGGTGTATCGTGTATTTAAACGATACTCGATTCTCCGCAGAATATTGAAGCCAGTGTGTGTCAGACATTTGGTCGACGGCGCTCGCTCAGGCGCTAGTACAAACTGGGAGGCATCTTTGCTTGCAGTGCACCCTGATTTCCCTCCTGCTCGAAGTTTCCTTCACAGGCTCCGTCTTCTTAGCCTCCATCTATCCATGCTCTATTTGTTTAAAGCTGAAGGAGCCAATTGCATGTAGGTGCTCATGATATTGTTTACTTGTGAGCACCGCGTGCGTACCACGAAGCCGCTAAGCCGTTAACAGACACGCAGAAACAAAGAACTCCTTGTCCGCCTCTGAGGCATGTGATTCTTGTCAAGCGGCATGCTACGTGTACTGACGAACTCAGTAACTTATGCACGACCATAGCTCTCCAGACCCTTGAGCTTCGCATGTCGGCTCTGCTTGGCGACAAGAATATGAGCGTCTAACGCCTCAGTCTCGCACGATGCAGTCGCCGGTCTTGTAGTTTACAGCGTTTGATTCGAAAAAAAAAAAAAAAAAAACATCTTTCTTCCACTAGGCTTTATCTGTAAAAACTATTGCAGCTAAAATATTAAGAAAAATACGACGTAAAAGCTATGTAACCGCACTTTCCCAGCACATAAATTTCAATAACAAATACACGATCAAAGAATTTTCGCCAAAAACATTTCAGCGAAACGTGAACAAACCTTGCGAAGATACGTTTGTTTCTTAAAGCGATAAACTGTTAAAATGTTTTTGAAATATGCGAATTGATTGGCGTTATATTAGCTACTCTCTCTTAAAAAAAGAACACTTCTCTCTTTTATCTAAACCAGACTAAGTTCTCGAGAGGCGCTAGTGAATCTTGATTTTGTTAACTACATTCAAGATCATCGAGTCGACGCTCTTATCTTCTGGTAAAGGGCCCAGTCATCAAATACAACAGTGAGGCGTGCTCGTCCAATTATATAGAGAGGCTTCTCTTATTTGCCTTGCTTACAGAACGCCCACATCGCGGGACTATTTCGGAACTAATAAAAACGTTCAGGCATTTGATTTTTGTTCTCATCTATGTTTTAACAGATAATGTGAGCTTCAAATGTCTGCTATCGCACTAATATCAAAATACCTGCTCAGTTGCCAAAGAGCACTCAGCACTGAGCCTTATACCAAAGAAAAAACGGAAGGGGTCATCGCGTAAGTAACGTGCAATATATGAAATGTAAAGCAATAGAAGTTCCAGATTTAATGTAGCCAAGTGCTCACAAGGTGGTTCGTGCGAAGAACACTAGCTGAAAGAAATTGTTCGCTAGGCTGCTTGTCGAAGCTTTGTAACCCTGGCTTCAATTCGATGTGAAGTTGTGACTAAGGCCAGCTGCCCAGACAGCGGATCTTCAATAAATTCGTGCTGTCGGGTTCCTTTAGGCCCTTTTAGAGAAACTAAAACTGCGTATAGGTACCACAGAAAGTTATAAAAACCATGGTAAAAATTTTCCAGCTTCTCTAATAATATTACCGCCTTTATCATATTGGAATTTCAGAGATGTATCGAATATACAGTATCGAGTAACTGTATCGGAAAACAATTTCGCTTCTGTATCTTGTATCGGTATCGGAAATACAATTTTTCAAGGCATCGAGTATCGGTGTCGAAGATACTTTTTCGAAGTATCTTGACCAGCCCTGGCTCCTAATGCGTCCACATATCCAGTCTCTAAATTCAGTGCGCTGTCGATTCATTGACTGCAGCCGCTCCAGCACAAATCCGTCAGGCTATGGGATTTCTTATTCAAAACCAGTGATTATCAGTACTTAGCATATAATTGGAACGTCCGTTCATGCAGAACCACTCTATGTGCGGTTACAATCAGGCTGTTCTGGTGCAGGATTCCGAGTTCGAATTTTTATCTACCGAGATGTGGGTGGACACCGAAAATCCTATGTGACTCATTGGGGAAGGTTGAATCTATGAAGCATTTCCTCCTATCTTGCATGAAGTTTGCCCTCCACAACAAGCTTTACTTAGGCGCCTCTCTCCAGGTTAGGCTTTCCTTTCTCTCTACAAGTGCTAGCATCGTTTGGTGCGAGCGGCAAAATATTTTCTTTTGGCTCGGTTGGCGGGATTGTCCATGATTACATAATTAAACCTGGTAGGTTGAATTTCTTGCACTTCCAAATTTCTTTGAGATCTTCTTTTTTCTACAAAATGTTGTTTTTACTTTGGTTTAAATGCGCTTCTGTAGTTTGTCATCTCTATATTTTTTTAAATTCCCGCTTTGCGCTACGCTACTATTTTTGCCATAGTCGTATCTGAAACTTTACTTGTATACGCCGTTACACCTTTGCCAAACTCCCATGTAGGTATGTGCCAGGTTTCAAGAGGCAAAGGGGAAGAAAACGAAGTTGGCTCTCGAGCGTTTGCTGATGCCTCCGAGATCACCCTCACGCGCGTGTTTCTCTCCGGCCGTTCCAATCGGCGCGCGCCCCAGCCAAATGTTGTAAGTTTGCAGTTCCTCCAGGCGCCACCAGGCGGCAGTGCGCGCCAATGCGTCGTAAAATCCCTTGATAATTTGAAAGTAGCGACACTCTCCTACGCGCCGCGCTTTCCTCCTCGATTCTCCTCGCGCGGCGGCGGCGAGCGCTGCGCACGACACGCTTTTTCCCCTTGACGCCCGCCGGCCGGCCGCAGCAGTGAGTGAAGCGCGAGCTTTTGGGCCAGGTCTGCGCTCCAGGAGTGCACGAAATTTTTGAAAAATTGCGAGAAAAGCATTGAGAATGCCGATAGTAAAGTTCATGAATTGATTGGTTTCTTCTTAGAACTGTTTGAATGGGGAATACTGATAAACAAAGCTTTCAGGCGAGTTCTGTGCTACAGACACTTTTTAAGTCTCATGATAAGGTTTTACTTTGTGCACTTAATCTAGTACTGCCTCTGAGTTTGTGTTTGTTTTTTTAGAGCGTGAAATCTGTCACCGCGTTAAAACTTCAGAAAACGATCCAGGCTGGTGCTTTGAACTTCAAGATTAGAGAAGGTTAAAGCAGGACTTAGTCTATTTCGCTACTGTCAAGCTATCTCTCTAAGCATAGTATATGTCACGCGATCAACCATGAGATTGGATTATTGGTTAATTGTACATGCATTTCAATCAATTACTGGGCCAAATTAATTGATATTTAGTAAATTGCAATTAAAATCTAAATTTTAGCTGCAACACCGAACCGTATACCGTTGGAAAGCTTAGGCCAAGTGTAATGGCACTGTGCTAGTTAGCGATCCGCGATAATCTGCGTTCATTAGTTAATTTTGTATAAAATCAAATTTTGAGCTGTTCCTTGCTGCTTCGAGGCAAGGAACAGGTTTGCCACGGCAGTCTTGATATGATGCTGATGGAGGAATTAAATAATTTTATGAGTACGTGGCCCCTCACTGACTTCGCGTGTGGTTAAAAGACAGCAGGGTACACTGGGAGAAGTGGTGGGCCCTATTGCCGATACACTGAAGTTCTGGGGCAAGCATGCTGTGGTCTCATGCGCTGTGTAAAAGAGCTTGATTTCATTGAACGCAACAATCAAATAAAAAAATTACAAGGTGCACATAGGTCTTCAACGTGCGGAAATGAGAAAGCATATAACTGCCAATTCATTAACTATCGCTATCCTATCTATCACTATATCTACTAATGCCAGAGACCTATCGTAACTGTCACTATCCGCAACGAACACTATCACCTCACTATCCGGGCCTATTACTATAATTTACTATTATTATCCGTAACAGTCACCATCATTACCTATCACTATTCATAACCATCACTATTTAATCTGATGCCGTCCCATGACCCATTGATATACTTCAATTTTCATTGACTTACGTTGTCAGTCATATCTCTATTATCTCATAATATCTGACGAGACAACTGTACATTGACTTTTAATTCTTATACTTTCTTGTTTTCTCATAAATGGAGGTGGGAAAAGAGCAAGCCACAGAAATAACTGACTACTATCAGCGCGAGGTTCATGTCTCTGTCGAGGAGGCTTCCTTTACTTCAGGACAGGTCGGTGAGAGAAAATTGATGGAACAGCGTTTGGTCTGTTTCTTTTTTTCGAGTTCGTGTAATATTGGCGGCTCAAACTGGTCTTCAGTGAAATGTAGCTAGAGCATAGAGCGATGAGATAATTACTCAGGCTAGGTGAAAAAAAAAATCTTGCATACAATTGAAATGAGTAATATGTTACAGTGTTAAGAATTGTTGCTCGCAAAATGTTCCCCTATTTTTACATAATAACTATAATCATCATTGATTGTTTAAGTTTCGTAAATACAGAAAATTGATGCAATGATTCCGGCTGATTTGACATCGATGGGATAACTTTTCTCGCAATAAATGAATACGCGGAATCGCGCTTTTAGAGCTCCAGCTTTCAAAGCGAAGGTAACCTGCCAACGCCTAGTAGTCACGGTCAAAGTGAAGCGTGTGTGATCATATGAACACCTCCTGCACATTGGCCGTATTCCTGATAAAACGAACGCATATTTTTTAACCCACGCGTGCGTCGAAGCATGGCAAGACACATTCAAGAATTGAAAAAAAAAAAAAATGCCATACGACCTAACTAGTGCAGATTACCCGCAACACCTCGGGCTTACTTGCCAAAGTTTTTCAGGGCCAGCATTCATTGCTCCCGAGTAACCGACGCACACTACAAGTAAAAGCTGGAAAGGCTAGCTCCTCTACAAGCCCGAATTTTGATTTTTAGTGAAGGAGGCCAGGGATCCTAGCATAATCGCGACAAATGCAATCGAGAGACTGTAATTTTCCAGTTATTTCTGACAGCAAAAAGCAGATTATAGCGCCCTGTTTCTGACTGTACAGAAGTCGGAGCGTGTTAAATGATGGAGCCTTGGAGCCTCGCAGAATATTCAGCATGCTGCAGAGGACAACCTTATTTTTATACAATGAACATGCTGCCGCCGCAAAAATATTGAGCAGCAAGCAGGAATAAAAAACGCAGCGTCAGGTGACGCGTTATTACGGGGAGTGAGAAAGGCACTCGACGTCGCAAACAACTCTGTTGTTTCTAGGAATAAACGTCTTTCGACTAATCTTGTGAATCCATTGACTCGTGCGCAAGCCGTCACGCTTGCCTTGAGATATCATGAATACCGCATAACCATCTTCAGGTCGCTTGCTGCAGTTGTACGCGCAACAGCACGGCATAGAGCTTGCACGCTGCAATATTCGCTCGCCGAGACTGGGAGAAAAATGGCGCGAAGGAAAAAGAAAACACAAGGAAAACGCCGGACGCGCGTCGGTTTCCAATGGCAACGGCAGGGAGACCAATCGTCGCTCAGGAAATCGGGCGGAGAGCCGGCCTTCAGCGAAGGGGCGCGCAAGGGGCGAGGAGGAGGCGAGATAGTAGCGCGGCGGCGGCAAAGTTCAATCGTTGGCGTAACTTTCAAAGTATCAAGGGGTTTCAATGCGTCGATGCATCGTCCAGCCCACTCGCGGCGTATCTCCGCTGGCGGTTCTCTCGTTTTTTGCGCGTATACATTGACGAACGAGCGTGTCACGCAGCCTTTCATTT
Source organism: Amblyomma maculatum (assembly GCF_055883805.1). NCBI lineage: Eukaryota > Metazoa > Arthropoda > Arachnida > Ixodida > Ixodidae > Amblyomma > Amblyomma maculatum. The sequence continues at coordinate 5,095,583 of NC_139344.1, read as the reverse complement.
TTAGCTGGTTTTCCAGCAAAAACTGACCGCAAAGTGTGTTCGAAATGTTTCACAATTTAAGTGTTGTGTTTATTACCGAAGCGGAGGGTTGATGTTCTTGCTGCCTTCACATAATGCGTTCCGTTCTACTTAGAATTTACGCATTGTGCTCGTGTAGATAGTTTTCTTTGCTTGTGAAACAGTTACTCGTCAAGACTACCTCGTGTAGGTGGTAGTCTTTGAGTGCCTAACGGTCACTCGTGAAGCCGGCAGTCAATCAACGTTACGAGCGTATGCTCGAGTGGTCAAAGGCATGCATGTTTCTCAGCTGCAAGGTCTTGTTGCAGTTTGGTGAACTGATGAGACATTCGTTTTCCTCCCCATTTTTAATCCTAAGGCTTCTGAGCTTGCTTGCAAATATAACAAATTGCAGTGGAGCGTACATCGTTACATTCCATGTGTAGCGTACATGTCGCAATCTTATGTTGCTTACTTCGAGAGGTGCTCTCTTCTAGCTTTGTGCACCAAGAAAGGACCACGCCACTGAAACAACGAAGATAATCAAAGGAAAGTTGCTTAGGCCACAGCTAATCAACGCAGGAAAAATAGTAATTGATCAAGCAGCTTACCGGAAAAAAAGAAATAAAACCTGCTGAGCAAGATAGGAGCTGCGTGTTTAGTTTGCCTGTTTTATCTTTGCGAATAGAAAACTACGCAAGTAGTCATCATGTGGTGATTGAACTTTGTAAATAAAGAAATGTCTAACAAAACTTGAAGTTGGGCTAGATGGTGCATTGTAACTTGACTGAAGATAAAGCGCACGGGAAGACACACACAAGAGAAGAAGCGTGTCCTGTGTCTTCTTCTCTTGTGTGTGTCTTCCCGTGCGCTTTATCTTCAGTAAAGAAATGTCTGTGTGTACTTCTTGATTGTGCTTGCCCATATTGTTTTTCTCTTTGTCCACCTCATGAGCTTTGTAAATAAAGAAACATGTACGTCTTTTTTAAATTGCTCACAGTGTTTGCCTCGTAATTTTGTTCAGAAAGTGGCTAGTATCATTACAACCGGCGGAGGTTTAGTGCCAAAAATGTTCTGATAAGTTTCGCATATCATTGAAAGGTAATGAAAAATTGCTAAATAGTGTGGCAGGCGTGTATGATAGTGCCATTCGATAGTCTAATCATAATTCGTTTGAATTAACCCATTTGGTCGGCTTGGCCCTCTGCGTGTATAGGCATAGGAGTAAAAATTAAAAATAAAAGCACTGCACCCAGTCTGTAGGATATGCAAACAAGTGAAAACAAGAAATAAGCTGAAACTCGCGTGATAATATCGCACATTTATGCTATGGCGGGCCGCGTAGTTTACAAACGAGGTAATAGCTTCTCCTCACTTTCGATCGCATAAGCTGATCCGTTTTTATCGGGATCACTTCCGAAAACCTCGCATATACTCATATGACGGCAGAGGTGCCTGAACATGCCCCGATTACCCTCAACCTTTATCGAACCTTTTTTTATTACGCAAGCTTGCCGTAAGGCATATTATAAAAACACATGTAAATTGGTTCAGTAAGGACTCTATCGAACTTGCGTGCTTACGATCTTCCAAGGCTGCTTTAAAACCGTGCGAGAAAAAAAATAGCTATCGTGACATGCATCTAAGTAAGCAATAATCATGTGGCTGTGGCGGAACCATTTAGAGAATTGCATTCGTGCGATGGATGTTTATGTAAGTCGCCGCACTCATAAATACTGTATTTAGCGAGTTAATGAACCTGCAAATGTACGGCATGTATATACACACTGACTAAAAAAAAAAGTTAAATTAAAACAAGAAAGCGCAATGTACAAGAAAGACTAATAGTCAACATTGCTCAACTCCTAAGCCTATTCCTAGCGCATGCAAGGAGGACGACGATGTGAATGACATGGAAGTGTGTTTACAAATGCCGACTCTTTTGACTGCGCGCCTTTCTAGCTCCTTCAAGCACTTTCACCTTAGGAACAATATTATCGGCAACTATACATAGTGCACTAAAAATTAATTTCTAGCTCACTTTACCGCCAACGAAAGTCATAGAATTTCATATTTAATAAGAACTCAATCTTTTAGTAATTGTAACATGTTCCCATAGTGCGCTGCCAACTTGTTTTCGCCTGCTCGATAAAAAAGACTTTTGACGTCTCTCTTATCTTACATGCGTAGCCAAGGTCATTCACAGGTTAAAATATACATGAAGGCCAGTAAGAATGCTCTCATTTTTTTCTCTTTGCTCCCTAGGAGAGACGCATGAGTGCAGATGCAAATTAGCGTTCTCCACGATCGCTTGCAGCGAAATTTGCGCAATCTGCTTATGTTTTATTAATATACTGGAAATTTTTTTATTCGAATGCGCGTCACTTATTATGCTTATTTTACACCCCTCATTGCCGATTCAAATTTGGGACATTAAACTCCATGTACCACATATACTTAAATATCCTGCTCAACCAGAGCTACGTTGTATGTGGATATTTAATTCTTGTGTTAATGACCTTCAAAAAGAAAATTTAAGACTATGAGAAATAACGCTGCGGGACTGCCCGGATCATAACGGTGTTACTATAGAACGGGTGTTGAAAAATCCCTCAAAACTCGCGAAAGTAAAAACTAAGAAAATCTATTTTGCAATTAATTCCGCGTGCCTGTTATATCGGCCATATCGCGCTGGATTAACCGCTCAAGGTAATTACAATTACCCTCACAGCAGCTTATTCTTTTTCTGTGTGAATATATGCACGGGCAGTACTGCAGGTGAATCGAACTAGTGCAGCTTCCCTGCGGAATTATACGCACACGGAATATCGCGTCTAAACTTCTTATAACTTGATAGTATATCAAAACGGGCACGAGCTGCAGGCGTTTATTGTTACTGCCATCTTCGTCGTGGCACCGAAAAGTAATCACGACAATTAAGGATTGCAAACGAACTCATCTAGTTGCAGTGCAGAAATGTAACGCATGTTAATCCGTCACCGAAGTCTACTTGTCGCGCTCAACACCGCTTCCCTTCGCTCTCACCTTTATCCGACCGCAAGAAACATGTTAAAACAAATGCCATTTTGCTTTTTGCGCGTGCAATCAACCGCACCACAGATTGCGGAAATATCGGGAATTATGCCCGAAAACGCAGCAAGCGCCGTGCATCCAATGCAGACGGTTCAGGCTTTTGCCTACACCACGAAAGTCACTGCTGTCGCCAGCGCCGCCGCATCTCCACTGACGTCACGGGCTGACGCTTGTCTATAGACCAACACCGATCTGTGACGTAAGCACAATGCGGTGGCGCTTCTATCGCCAGCGTGGTCCGACTGGGGGTGAAAAATAGGCTTAGCGCCCATAGGAATACATTGAAGCGAAATATTCCAAAGCAGATTTCTAATTTCACGGGTCATCTGTGATGTCGTTATTCGGCACAGATCCAACCATAAGCGCCCTGGAATAGACCGTGGAAGTGTGAAATCTCATACCAAGGCAAAGTATTTTTAAAACACCGCGAAACGTACCGCGATGCGAGTGAGAGGGCGACCCATAGAAGCCGTCGAGCGTTTTGGATGACTCACGATATCTGTCGGTGTTGACATGGGTGGAGTACGAAGAACTGTATCTAGGAGCGCGTACGTGACTTTTTTGAAGCCTACCCTACTGAAAATATTGTACAAGGCTCTGCGTGGTTATCTGTGCATGGTTATCGACCCGCACAGCGCGAGAATGTGCGAACAAGAATGAGCGAACGAGAATGAGCGAACGAGAATGTGCGAACGAGGATGTGCGAACGAGGATGTGCGAACGAGGATGTGCGATAAGAGGACGCGCGATAAGAGGACGCGAGGAGGAGAGAAGACCAAAAATGGGAAGACTGCAAAAATGGAGGGGGGGGAGGGGGGGGGGGAGGCAGCATTTGTGTACAAAAGGGGGAGGTGGCTGCTACTTTCAGGCAGTGTCGGATGCGTCCTAATCTAAACATCCTAAGCATAAACACATGCAGCAGCAAGCATGCAATGCATGTCTAAAGGTGTGCGTCCGTCGAGATATCTGCAGGCCGCCAGCAAATGTTCTCACTACGTCTCTATAGCCAACGCAAAACTGATCTGCATGCCCACCACCAGTTTTCTCTCAGTACCATCGGAGCGCTGTTTAAATTTTTTAATGCAAAACCATAACTAGCCCTTTTACACGTAATTTCATCCGTGACCATCGTTGGCTGCGTTGGTTCCGAAAAAAGAGCAATCACGCCATTGCTGAGCATAGAGCAGCTTAGTAACATAAGGCATGTGGCTGAGCTCAATAAGAAGGGTCAGATAACATGACATTTGGGCAAAGCCTTTAACCTCAAGTACACTGAGTGGCTGCCCTTAGCTGAGATCGAAAGCGAAGCCAGCACAGCATCTATATCTACTGTGGCTGCATTAGCTGTGCATCGCTGCCTACAAGAAACCCAGTACACCAACTGTTTTCGCAGCCAGCGACACCTACTCTTGCTCGGCTAAAGTCTGCTTTGATTGATTTCCTGCTTAGCCAATGATGCCGATGGTGCTAGTGTGGCCTCTGATGGAGATGCTCGAAATTATAATGCCACTGCTGATTTCTCGGTGCTGGTTCCGCAAAAGCCATTCTTTGCAGGCAGAAGCCCCTTATCGGAAGATTTAGGGCAGTGATCGTGCAATCAGAAAGTTTGGTCAAACATCTGAAGTCTTCTAAAAAATCGGAAGGGTTGGCTGCAGGTATGTACGCAACATGCCTTCCCCACAGGTGTGTCCTTGTCTGTGGAAGCCACCAAGCAGAGCAAACTTACTATTAGTCCTCAAATTTGTACCGTAGCTCAGCACTAAGTAGGTTCTGAAACACTGCTCATATACAGCGACAACTTAAAATGTGCAGCACCACAGAAGTATGTGATGATCAACTACAGCACTGGAGTTAGTGATAGACCATGATTATGCATACTTGGTGTCAGAAGCTGGGATGTCAGGAGGGATGCCAAAGCCATACCCAGAAAAAATAATGTGCTAGAAGTTCTAAGTTAACCAGGGTTGACCTGGGCTGTCACTCAGCCAATGCTTCAGAGAACAGATCTGTGCATACTCACTGTATCCACTTTAGTAAAAAGCTTGTAAACCTGCAGTACAAAGCCCACAGAGAGAGCAAATGATAAGATGTCAAGTGTTTGCAAGTTGAGTGCCAGTCTATGAGCCCTCAAGGTCACATAACTGCCAATAAATGAAAAGCAGGCATTCAGGGCTACGTGGAGTTGAAGTCAATGTATTCTTATGAAGTGAAGATTTCATGTCACTATACTCAATCTCACAAGCTGTCTGCTGCACCTGGCCCATTCGAGATCATAGATTATAGTAGGTAATTGTGCTCTTAAGTGCCTCTCACCCCTTGAATTGGCCAGGGTGAAAGTAGGAGCACAATGACCTACTTGGACCCTTTGCAAAACTCAATGCGTCACCTATATTATATAGCAAAATCCTTGTGGGAGAATATTTTTGCACATCTTGGGTGCACAGTCACGTGACACATGGGTGATGTAGCCTATATGTCACATACACATATCTCCTAGATTTTTTTTTTTTTACAGAGGCATGCTGCTCAGTCAAAAGACGCGATGCGCGGGAGTGTAGTGCGCACCGATTCTGTGCGTTTGCAATTTTTTGTTTTCGTTCTGTTTCTTCCGATAGTTTGGTGAAACGGCTGATATGCAATGCGATGCGGGATTCTGGAGTCGTGAGTCTGTTTTTTCGCAGCATGTCGCCGGGATGGTGCGTTTGCTTTCTGCAGTCTAAAAAAAATGTGCAAGAGTACTTGCTGTGTGCGGGGCTGCATATATATTGAGTACCAGAGTGAGAGTTATTTGCACACACGCATGCCCATACGTGCCCATACACATGCAGTTTTGTAGTGGCGCAAAAAAAAGTAATTCTGTCAAGACAGAGCATCTTCTAAAGGGCACGTAAACTTTGACGTCTGGATTAAGCAATAGAATTATGCATGATGTTTCACATAAGGTTTGCTTTATGGGGTTTAACGCCCCAAAGCGACTCAGGCTTGTATCACATGGGGGGCTTAACTCAAGGTACAAAACCGGCCCATGTCCGGACACAGAGCAGTCAAACCTTCGGTGCTACAAAAAAAAAAAAAAAAAAAAAAAAAAAAAGGCAAGCATGCACACTGCTCTGTGCTTTGCCGAGGCAGCTCCAAGCTATCACTCACTTGAAACCGTGCTGCCTGCGTTGGCCAGCCTGCCCCCCCCCCCCCCCCCCCCCCTCGTTCATTCATTTTTTCCGCACTGCTAAATAAAAAAAAAAGAAAGCATGCATACTGCTGTGCATTTAGCTCGCAGGACAGCTAGACTCCCCTCCCATTACCTCCAATCCCCCTTCCCACCCGCCACTCATTTTAAAGGACAGCCAACATCCCAGCACCCTTGCGTCCTTCCCGCGCAGACCAGGCAACCCTTTTCTCACTCCCTCCCAGTAGAATGAAAAAAAAAAAAAAAAGCCCATGCAGGACATGCAGGAGTGACATAGCCACGTCACTTTTGTTTCAACAACGTTTGGGCTGCTTTGACCTGAGCAGCAGTATAGGGAGCGCTCAAGATTTGATTGCTTCTGTGCGCAGCGCGTTAGAGCACAGGGCTCGATCGGCCACCTTTGTACCTTAAGTTAAACCCGTTGTGTGAAACGATAGTGCGGGAAAATTGTTGGTTCATAAGCTAAGCCACATCTTTTATGAATTTAAAGCTTAACTTCAAACACCAACGTTTATGTGCCTTTAGAAGATGCTCTCAGTCTTGACAGTTATTTCTTTTCTGCCACTGCAAAACAGCATGTGTGTGGCGTGCGTGTGTGCAAGTAACTCATGCACTAGCCTTGCATGTTTTCATTACAATGAGGAAAACAAATGCACAATCCCTGCAGCGCACTGTGAAGAAGCAGACTCTTGACTCCGTGTCCTTGCATTGCTCGAATACCACCAACGCCACTAAACCACCGGAAGAAAAAGAATGAAAGCTAAGCAAAAGATAGCAAACGCACAGAATCGGCGCTCACTCTAAATTCCCTTGCATCATGCTTTTTGACTGAGCAGCGCTTCTCTCTCAAGGAAAAAAAGAATACAAACTCCACAAGATATGTGTACGTAACACATAGGCTATGTCACTGATGTATCACGTGATTGTGCACTGAAGACATGCAAAAATATCCTCCCAATTCCCTTTGGGGAAGAAGTTGGGTGCAATGCTGAATATTTCTGTATCAAACCTCATGTTATGCACGAATCTGACGACGAGCATGCCTTCACTATTGAAAACCAGAAGGGCAGAAGTGGGGGGGGGGGATTATGAATTTTGTTACCGAGTGGAGCAGGTAATGGATGTGGTCACTGTCACAAGAAATGTCTCCTGGCAGCCACCTATTTCTGCCCCCAAAACAGGTTTGGCCGCCACAGTGAAGGGGTTTGCGCTGAGCAGAGAAGCATTGCAGAAATATTCTTCCAGAAAAACCCCATACTTCATTCATGGTCTATGATTACATATGGCATAGTATTATCAATAACACTCCCCTGTTTTCTCTTTTCACTTTACATACAAATTATATTCGCACTCAGTTTAGCTACCAAAAAAAGTGCAGGGGGGCCTTTTAGAGAGGAAATTTGTCAGAGCTGATTTATAAGAAAGCAGCCATCAACGGGTCTAGTTGAAGACAGGAAGACCAGAAAAATAACCCTCCAGAAAGGTCTTCAAGGAGTTCCAATTTGAGAAAAATTTATTCACAGCAGTTTTGCATAAATGTGTGAAATTTAGGAAAACAAAGACAAACATGCTGAAAAAAAGAAAAATTAAATAGGGACAAGAGAGGTGGCAACTGCGAAAAAGAGAGCCACCTGTAACCATGGTCTGGACGCGTATATCCGATCCCAACAAACGGATGCGACGCGAGGGGGAAAACGAAGATGGAGAGGGAGAAGAGGCCGTCGGCTGGCTGTTACGAGCTGCGGCCGACACCCCCATTCTACGCTAGCGACCCGTGGGCCTCGGCCAACACCTTCTCGGCGCCCGTGTTGTGGTGGCAGCAGCGGCAGTGCGCGATGCGCGGTGTTGCGTGGATGTGTGTGCGCGCTCGTGTGCTATACTTGTGCCGCGAGTTTTCTCCAAAGACCGCATGAGGCTAGTCATCTTGTCTTGCACCGCCCCGGATGAACTAAATGCGATTTGTGCATTGATTCAATCGCTGGCGCAAGGCCGCTCCACGAAGCCCTTCGTGGCTCAGACGCAGGTTTGTTACATACCGCTTACATGCAAATCGGCCCCGAAATGCGATCTATTTTATGAGGTAACCCAAGCCTTGTATTTCGGCAAGATCCCCACTAAGGTACGACTGTATTACTTACGCCCTCCGGTGAAGAAAAGACCTGCATTTAAAAAAAAGCAAACCGTCCGCAGCTGTGCTTTCTGACCGCCTCTACTGCGTGCAGACACGTTCCGCCGTGCATGCACTGAGAGTGATTTGTGCATTTCGCAAGGCTACAATGAAATGAAAGTGCGGAGACCAAATGCATTTGGCTGCTTTCGGGATGACGTGTTTTGTTCTACTGACAGTAATGTGCGGCTTCTGCAAGCTCTAAATGAAACAGCTGTGATTGAAGTTTGGCTATGTGTAAAGCACGAAGTTCGTTACTCGTCCGCTTTCATGAATGACATGCACGCCCTTTTTTATTTGATCTTGGAAACCAATTCCAAAATTTGGAGATTGCCCGCATTATCATCAGAGGAAGTGACCTTTACAGTATGAAACATTGTTTTTGTATGCTACTTTTTCGATAAATGACAGCCATGTGGCACATTTGAGAACAATCTTGTTTGCGTTATGCCCCGTCGCCATCTGCTGCCTCTGACTGCACTCGCGAGTTTTGTTTCGTTAATTTGCATGGTTACTAAACAGCTTTTTGTTGCTCTTTTGGTGTGGTATAAGGGGTTCAACTTCTACAAGCAAGTTTCTTTTTTTTTGCAAAGTAAGTGATGACAATTTGTTGCTACAATATATTAATCCATTTCTCTCTGCCACCAGCCCAAAGTGCCATGTCCGGTGAAGGTATATGTCTATACTGATCAGTTAAGCGAGACAGAATGCATGAAACAAAGTCAGTGACTGTTTTCACATAGAGGAATAGAGAAGAAGTAATTCATTTGTAGCCAATGTGCATGAAGCAAAAAAGGTACTATCATTGGCATGTTTTAACCTTTGCAGCATATCTGCACTCTTGCTGCCCATGCAGCCACTAGTTGCTACTGTTACGATATGGACAAACTGTCCCGATGAACTAGAATTCTGGCAGGATTATCCACAATCACTATAATATTTGGCTTCTGCTGTGCCTTGGTTGTATAGTCCTTCCCCCTAGCAATAGCAACACACTTTCACCACTAGTACATCAAGTGAAAGTTGCTGGTTTGCATCATGCACCTTGCAGCACAACCTTGTGCCACTCTTAGGATAAATTAAATTTGAAGGGAATAAACACTGCATGTGATGAATAAGACACCAGTGGAGTGCACGTCAATAGAGTGCCCAGATGTACAGGCGCCCAAATCTTTAACTGGCGTGTGCGAGCGGCGACTTTTCTGTGCGTCAGCGCCATATGACGGAGCGAAGTTGGAAACAGGATGAGGCTAAGCGCATGCTCACAAAGCACGCTCAGCTGGGTTCCGTCCAGCTGAGCGTGCTTTGTGAGCATGCGCTTAGCCTCATCCTGTTTCCAACTTCGCTCCGTCATATGGCGCTGACGCACAGAAAAGTCGCCGCTCGCACACGCCAGTTAAAGATTTGGGCGCCTGTACCATTCACAGTAGCATACTGCACCAGTGAAAACTGTCAAAAAGTGTGAAAAGCTCATAGCCAACTTTATTATAAGCGGAACATATTTCAGCTCCATCATGTAATGAGTTGCAAGACGAGAAGCGAAACTTTTCCATAGACGTATCATCAATAGTGGTATTTAGTTAGAAATGTTGCAGTAAGGTGTTCACTTGGCACAAATGGTCTGAGGCTAAGGTTGATGGAAACTGCCTAGCCGGTGTCATCGTCCAGAAGAGCCAGACTTTTTCCATGGCCACAGTGGAAAATGTGAAGTGCTTCCGAGCTTCTCCTTTCCTACTTTTTTTACCCTCCGTCTTTGTTTATACATAACTTATTTTTCATTTTCAATTCAGTTTCATTGCTTCATTAACATAAACTTGTATTTTTTTACATTGAGAAAAACATCCATGAGCAATTTCATTGCTTCAAAATATGGACCTCTGTTAAGAACTTATTCCTGCTTCATTTCTTCACATGCACCAAGCAAAAACCATTAAGCTCTGGTGTCGTAATTTCTGGATGCATAAACAATACTGCCCTACACTGTCACTATCTGCAAAAAAATCTGTTATTGTGTCCTGTAAAGCTGGAAAAAAGGTACAAAATTCTTGTGATGCTCAAGTTGGCAGACAATCTCTGCATACTGTCGATTTCAGTCGTACTCCATGTCTGTCATCTTAAAGTAGAAGGGTATGAAAAGTGAACCAGATATGATTAACGCAGCCTTTTTGATATATTTTGTTCTCAGTGACTTATGAATACACAGCTTTCTAAATATATTTTCTGTCACATATGGCCCCTATAGCCAACATGATTAAATGGTTTAGAAGAATGTCAGTTTGGGCTAAATAGTGCATACTGTTCGAGACTGAAAATAATAGTGCTAAGAAGTGACACAAGAGAGAATGACGCAGGACGAGCGCTAAATTCATCTGGCCTTTATTCACTGCCAAGGCAGCAAATATATAGAAATTTTAAGGCATGCGCATGAACAACAACACGACACATTAAACAAACCGTTCAAGATATGTCATCTCGGTCTTGAAAAGGTGAACCGATGTACCACTCACACGCTTTCCCTCTCTTTCTTATGTGAAACGCCTCCAAGACCTCGCGTGCCTTCAAATCTCTACTTCTGCCCAGAATCTTTATCTCATGAAGCTGTGGTTCACATATCTTTCAGTGCACGCATATTTTTTTCCCCCGGTGCATGTTTTGCCGCTCGGTTGCACATGAAGCAATTTGCACAATGCTGTGAAAGATGTGCACCTCCTGGTTCTTTTTGTGATAGTGCATGCTCAGCTACACGGTCATTCACACGGCGCCTCGATTGGCCCACATAGGCTTTTCCGCAGGCCAGTGGTATCTCATATACTACTCCTATGCAGCACTTCACGTACTGCTTGCCATGTTTTTTGCTGCAAGCGCCCTCCTTTTCTCGCAATGCGCGCGCATAATTGTGCAAGCTTTCGTGGAACCTTTTTCACATTGTGCGGAACCCTGTGAACATAGGGTACTACTTCTGGTTTCACGCTTGACTTTCTTGTCTCGCACGACTTTTTGAACATTGCACGTTTTGGTTTTCCTTAGGAAGGCTTCAGCATCACCAGTGATTACCGAGCTTGGGAACCCCGCCATAGCAAATCAATCCACTTGCTTTTCAAAGCTCGCCTGCATAGTATGTTCACACGACTTCACAAGAGCAGACCCAAGGCAGAGGTTAGCAATAGCGCGTTTCAGTCTTTGAATGAGCCGAGGAATAAGGCAGCAGCTCCTTCCGTGTTCGAGGCGAGTATTGCCAACACACATGATGCTCGCCCAAGGTAATACTTAAATCTATACTTAAACTGAAAATATCCTCGCAAAGGGAGTTCACGGGTAAAACACAATCCCTGCCCCTCTTCTTGAAAGTTGGCTAAAACTGGGCTTACAGCATCTGTGTAGGTCAAATCTTTCTGTTCTTTAATAACTATTAGAAAATCATCAACATACCTGAAAACGTTTAGTACCTCCTTCTCAGTCAAACCGAGTTCTAGGGTGCGGTCATTAAAGGCTAAAAAAATGTTAGCACAGTGGCTACGCAGGATCTCATGCAAATCCTTCGTCTTTGTCGGTAAAAGCTGTTATCAAAAGATACAAACGTCACACTGAGATGAAATTATACCAGCTTCATAAAATTACTAATTGACACACCTGAGGAGTTCTGAAATCAACTGTGCCGCTACTCTCTATGGCATCCCTTACAGAAGTGAACAAGGAAGGCATCGTGGGGCTGTCACATGAATATGCATTCATGCACTTTGAACTCGGGTGACTACAGTTTCTGGACCAAAAAGGTACATTTAACCTAGCAGCAATGAACATTTGTCAGTATCCTTCCTTTAACTGTGCTTTGTAGGCCATATCTGTTAGCAGCTTCCTAGCACCCTCTACAGACAAAAGCTTGTGGATGTGTGTTATCAAACAGCCTGGTAGGTACCATAGGTTTTGGTGGAACCAATAAGCTTGAAATGGTTGTGAAAATGTTATGAACTCTGGGGACTATGGTTTCTGGGCCAAAAAGGTACATTTAACCTAGCAGCAACAAACAATTGTCAGCATCCTTCCTTGAACTGTGCTTTGTAGGCCATATCCTACCTGCAACTCAAGTCTGAAGAGTTCTGTACCCACATTATGGCAGTTGTCCAGCTGTCCCCTTTCTTAGCAACCGAACTCTCGTCTTCATTCATGCTGCATATACATTTAGTATGTTTCCTTTTTGTTGTGGCATGAAAGGATTGGATAACCACAATATTTAAGATGACTACTGGCAGAGCACTCCAGTATTAAATTTAACAAGGACTTTATAACGTCTTAAATTACACAGCAGAAGTCAAACTGATTGAAGCACTATTGATTTTCTAATGTACCGGTGAAAAACACAAGAACACACAATTTCAACAAAGACAGGCAATTTCCTTCAATTTGTTTACTGCACGGCAATGACATCTGAACAGCACGCACGAGCTGTTATAATTTGGTTAAAAAAAAGCATGCATCTGCTCTGGTGTATGTATGTAGGGTATGCTGTATTGCTATTTCTAAAGAAAAAAAAAAACACTTTGACCAAAATGTGGCTTCCCTGGCTTAGGGAGAGCGAACCACTTTGCAGCTCTTCATCTATTTACAAAAATACTCTATTACCATCAAGCAAAAAGCCAGGCTTGCTAACCAAGTGTACATATGTTTTACAAAGCTAGAATTTGCATGTTTCGATTGTAGTTTGTACTGCCTTGCAGTGGATATCTAATGGGGGAGGCAGTAAGTTACAACTGGTCGGCCCCACAGCTACAAATAAATATAGCAACGACATACCAAACCCCCACAAAAATACTTATCATCGATGTGTGACCGCTTACAGAGTAAAGGATAAAAAATAATCATTTAGGCAACCAGCGCCAAGGCAACGACGAAATTGAGTCGTGTGTGTTGTCCATTTTGGCCTTGAAGTCGAACCAACTTGCCCAACAGCACAAGTCTCAATCGAACAGTTTGAAGCATGAGCGCTCAAATCTCGAAGCAGTAGTACAAGTATAACAGTAGAAACTTCAATTAATGACGCACATTTCGTGGCACCACCAAAGAACTATATGGATCTAGCGCCAGTGCAGTCAAACCAGACAGGCAGACGCTTTAAAACTCGGATCAACATTATGCTACTAGCCAGAGCCAAGTACTTGCGGGCAACACATGCGGCAACAGCCGTAGACATCCTATGGTAACAGCGGACCGCGTCCGTGAAAACCGCATACATTCAGAACATAAATATCTTTAGTGCATTTCCGTAAGCACAAGACAATTCACGAAAGCCAATAGTTTAAAATCCGGCTTAATGTGGAAACAGACGGTGCCTGAAGTGGTCATCAGAAAACCAACATCGCTTCAGCACTATTGCTGGGAAAAAATGTGAACTTGCAGCGCAACTGTTTCCACACTCGTTTAAGGTTAATTTCAAAAGAAATGCTTTGCAAACCGGGAGGAGCAAAACAAACCTCTGAGATATTCTGAGGAGATAGCGAGCTCGCTATACTGGGCGCAGCCATCTTGCAAAATAACATCAATGACACTAAGAGAAAAAACAAAATGTGTCAAATATAGCCACATTTAACTGTTCCAAAACATGCACGCAAAGTAGTGAATTATATTGTATTTTGTGTTATGACGAGTAAACAAAATAATTTGTAATGTGTCTAAAGGCACATGATTGTATGTGAACAGTAGCAGTAGTCAGGCAGTCAATAGGTAGCAGCGTAGCAACACAACGCAACCACAGCGACATTAGCAGCATGGCGCATTGTGGTGCAGCACGGGAAGAAACTTGTACACGGTGGTTTTGAATTCGGACATCATCAAAGTGGAGCCATAGAGCTTTCATCGTCAGGAACGTTGTAAACTTCGGCAGTGGATCATGGTTCGGGCCAGCGGACGGAGACCCGAGGACGACGAGCAGCGTAGGCGCGGTGTGTTCCATGCAGTGATAACTAAAAGATGACCCTTCGTTTAGGACTCCATACGGGTGTTGTAGCTAGAACGCAGCTCAGGGCTTATTCCGAAGCACACGTCTCTGGCAAGGCTGTAAACAACCTAATATTTGAGACGGGGCCTGCTGTCCTAAAACGACTAGCGTACTGCAGCTTTTTTGCAGATGCCTGCGGCTGTTTCGTTGGTGATACTCTGACGATGCGCGAGTGCTGCCATGGCTTTGTGAAAACTTTCAAAAGCTGCATTTCAAAATGCGCAAAATAAGAGAGCTAGATAATGCAACCATAGTACATGCTCTCTAGGTAAGTATGAACTTCATGCTGCAAACTGAATTATAGCTCAATTATTCAGCAATCTTGATTCAAAGGTAATTGCGTGAAATGTAGGGACAAGGAAGAAATAATTAAGCCACCATCTTCCACAACTGCACAAATGTAACGAGCGCTCATATTTTGCACAGTTTTGCATAAAGTTCTCACGAGCAAACTTCTTTCACCTCCCAGTTATGAGCATGCATTGTGTGCCCGTTATTGCTTCCAAAGCATTTTATAACACCAGTACAATTAGTCATACCTTGCTAACAGGTACACATTGATTCTAGACTCAAACTGCCTCATAAAAAGTTTCCTGTTATCAGAAATCTTGATGAAACAAAGATTAAATGCAGTGTCAAGCCAAGTTTGTAGCAGTCAATTGTTCAGTTCTTTCATGTGCAATATCGTGGTTGACATTTCATGCAAATGATTTAACACCTTGACGTGCCTAGTGAGTTATGACAAAACATGGTATAGGCTACATTCTCATCTTTACAGTGGAACTGTGTTTGTTAAATAAGTGTCTCGTCTCGCACATAATTGCTGTAGAATTGTTACTGAAAGGGTCCACGAAAAGCCATTTATTAAAACTAGAAAACGCGTGCAAGCAATCAGTACCTCTGCAATGCAAACATTTTCAAGCTACCTGCATTAGCACTGATCGTATCGGTGCAAAAAATTACTCTTGTCCTCATCAACTCAGCGCATGCCACCATGCCCTATCCCGCCTGCCTGCCTGCATCACCTGGGAGTGTCCAGTTATTTTGTGCACCCAGCAGACCCCAATAACATCATTGAAGAGTGAGCGCACGAGAGGCGTCACCTTATTTGATTGCGAGCAGTTGCCAGGAGCACTTTTTAAACATTATCTGCAAAGTTTTGAAATCTGACTTGAGTGCTCAGAAAGACCACCTCCGTGAACTTCTTGCATTAGAATATTACCATTGAAGCACTCATCAGCTCAGCATGTTTATCAGCTTCAAGCAGGTAGGACAACTTTATAGACTGTGACTGTACTAGCTTAATCAAGCAATTCTTGAAGCTTTGTGAGGGGTGTGACGATACCTCTGAGCATGTCCATCTGCTTCATTCTTTTGCTTGCCTGTGCCCGCAATGAACATGAATTCTTTCCTGCTGAATGATAGTCATAAAGGACCTATGAAAATGGCTTTCTGGGCTGTGTTAAATGCTTCACAAATTTTCCTGATTGTCGTTGCGTTTGCCACATGTCAAAACCTACTTTCTCAAGCACTGACGCACATTTACCCCCATTTTTCAATGATATGCTAGGTCTCCTAGGGCACCACTCACATCACACTTGTGTTCAACAGCACCACTTCCACACAGTATTAACATTACAGCGGGCCTGACATAACGGAGACAATGTTTAGTTCGGGGTCATTTCCTTTTTGCATTAACTGGAATAGTCCTTTCCGCTTGCAAAGGTAACAATTTCTTTTTCCAACGGATGCCAAGCGTTGCCCTTAAGTGGACTGATGAAGCCAAGACATTTGCAGGGGTCAAGTGGATTCAACTAGTGCAGGACCTGGTTAACTCGAGAAATATGGGAGAGACCTTTGTCCTACCTGGGCCTAGAAGCAGTGTGTCCTACTCAAGATCCAAGGGTCTTGGAGGGCTGGATTCCGATCTCACCCTCTTATCTCAAAGGCAAAGTCTGAGTTTGCAGCACTTGCCAAAGTGGCCATGCCGTATAATCTTCTGCCATAAAGACAACCTGATACCCAGTAAGCGCCCGGCCATGACAGCTGCGAACTACTTTCTGACAAAGTTAAAGTGGAAAGACGGGCTAGTTGGTATTGGTATGATGACTGCGGGTACAAAAACACAGGATGAAGGAAGGAGACAGGCGCAGGATGAACGCTTCGTCCTGCATCCTTTGAAGCATTTGCCCTGCGTCTGTCTCCTTTCTTCTTCCTGTGTTTTTTGCACTGAGATGCATATTTTTTTCTGGCAATGGCATGTGATTTTTCGCTCATGATGCTGACACATTCCATAACGCTGACAGCAAATTTTCTGCAAAACACTGCAAAAATTTTGTTTTTAAAATTAAATTTTAAATTTTAAAAGTTTTACAGGCTTCCCACGCGAATTCAGTTGAGTGGTACCTTCTCGTAAGTGCAGAATAAAGCTCGCTCGATGGCCGATTGGCTGCTGTTGCCTTTTTGTCCTACCAAAATGTTTGCTCACCTATGCCAATGTCAAAATGACATTGCGGCAAAGCGAGCCAGTTCCAAATCAAACAGTTTCATGGTGTAGCGCCTTCCCCTGGCTGCGCAAAGACTGCGGCCAAAGCATGGCCGCTGGAAAAATGAAAAAGGACGCCGGCTGGCAGTGGCACTTGAAACCACAGTTGGCTGGTCTGTTCTAGTCTAGATCCTTATCAGCTGTCTCGTCCTTCGCTCCTGAGGTCTTCAGCCTACAATGTATTCGGCCCCTGTTCCTTTTTGCATAATGCCAGCCTTGCCTCGAGCCCAAGTAGCATTTAGCTTCTGCGGAATTGTTTTGATATGATAGCTTAAAGACTTCGTTTTCCAGAAAATCCAGCAACAGCAGCAATATTGATGTGAGCGAAAAATCATGGGCATGCCTCTGGCAGGTAGCAGTTGGCAGGTGAGAAGCCGTGCACTGACTGGTCAGCAGGTTGTCTGTCGCCACGAAGCCACAAGACATGGCCGACTTGGAACTCCTGACTCAAGCAGCTTCTTTGAGATGGAGGGGGAAATGAGAATCGGACTCACCGGAAGCCTTCTATACTGTAACAAGAATCTCCCATTGATAGCGCAAGGTACAACACCGATGCATCGTATCCTCGTCGATCGGAGCAGCCAGCTGGGAGCCCCAACCGAGTGCCGTGCGCCGAGTAGAGTGGTTGGCAGCCATTGTCTCCCTCCTCACACAGAGCAGACAACTGACGTTACATGGCATCTCTTCTCTAGCTGCAACACAGCAGGCCCACACCTGTGTAGCCTAGACTAGTTGAACCTGTTATGCCCATTTAGAAACTGCTTGAGTAATTCATCCATACTAAACAGGCATGAAACAGATAACGAGTCAAGCACATTACTCCTATGCCATGCAGGCACGTTCTTGGTTGAAGCAGGTCTTTTTAGCTATGGCTGTTGGTGTTTCACGTAATGTGCTGGCTCACGAGTATAAGCTAATGAGTAGGTGTGGGATGATAGTGTCACAAATTCAGGAATTGGTGATTCAGCGAGTTGTAAAGTAATGAGGATCTGCAGGGGAAGCCATTAAAACTATCGCATTAGGGCTGATGTCTTCGGGTACGGACACACTGGCGGGAGAACGCGCGCGGTGTGCCGCCAGCGGTAGGACGCCCGCGCGGCAGAGAGGCCACATCGGTTTCGCGCGGCGATCGCCGCGGAGGTCATGTGACAGCGCTGATCTCGCCTTGTGTCGGACTGTGTGAGCTGATCTACAAATCTTTTTTCGGCCAGCAGACCTCATTCCAGCTTCTCCTTGTCCCTCATCATCTACCGCGACGATCGTGTTTGCTCCGCAGCACACCGCTCGAGCATTCGAAACAAATTTACTGTCCTGTTTACATTTTCCCCGACCTGAATGTTCAGCGGACACTCAAGTATGAAAACAACTCGCCTGCGAGATCGAATGCTTTGCCGATGATCGCTCATCGGTTGATTTTCGCGTAAAAGGGGAATAAGCGAGCAGCCTCAAGAAAGTTCCATTATTCTCTCACTGAGGCCAAGTTTTCAACACGGAGGCACAAAAGGAGAATGCTCGCTTCGTCGTTGATTGCACGGAGCACTTGAGTTAACTTCGGTAGCAAGCACGAGATGGCGACACTGACGCACACGTCGCTGAGCCGGACGTCTCTCATTGGCTCTTCTGATTCGCGGCACGCGGTAAGCCGCCGAAAATGGCTCCTCGACCCATTCGGCGCGCGGCAGGTTTTGCGGCAAGCTGCTTGCCGCCGGCGGCATGCCGCGCGCGTCTTCCCGCTAGTGTGTCCCTACCCTTCCAGTTTTTTTCTCTTTTCTTGCGTTTTTTTTAAGGTTTGATTTTTTTTTTTATTTTTGAGGAAATATGCTAAAAGGAACCTATAAAGGTAATTATTGTCATTGTAATGCAGTACACTTCTAGGATTTTTTTTGTTGGTATTCAAGTCAAATTTTAAATGTCTCTGCATACCCCCTTTAATTTACAAATTTCTCAAAATTGCTTTTCGCAGTCTATTTGGACATCATCTCGCGGCCTATTCTTAGCTGCCCCCTACTGACATAAACTTGGCCATCTGGGACCAAATGATGCAGGCAAAATGGGCCACAGTGGGGAATGGTTGTGACATTTTCTTTACTTTTCTCATCGGCATGTGTCGAGTTGAAGGGAAAGGAGGGGCATTATTTTTTACCTCCATCTGTGTTGCTTAAAAATTTGTGTCGTGGAAATGAGTGATGAAATACTAATCGTTAGTGCACCTTTTCTAGCCACAGCAAATACCTTTTCATTGTTCCTTTAATTGAGCTGAACTAGTTCGTTCATTATCACAAAAATGTATGCAGCTTTGCTTTCATCTATTTGTTCCTTCTTTGTTGTGGTTTCCATGCAGCAGTTTTATAACAACTTTATTCCTTTCGTGCACAGACAAGTGTAGGAAAATGAATGGCTCGTGACGACATGCATATGAAAAAAGCCAAAAGTGGTTGAAATCAAGTAAAGCATATGGAAATTTTTATTATTGTTGTTTCACAGGATATTCAATGGAAAATTATTACCTTAATCGTTTTTTACCTGAAAGATTACGGTGGAAGTAGGAGAGACGGCAACTATATGTAAATAGAGAGATCCAAAGCTAGAGCAGTGGCTGTTAAACCTTGTTCGTCCGAGTATACTAATTCGGTTGTGCATAGCCGAATATTGAGATTGCTCACAAGGGTCACCCCCAACCAATGCGGCAATAGGTCTAATACCACAAGTGCCACTTGGAATGCGATTGAGTGGTGAGAGTAGCAGCTGTACCAAAACCCTTTAGTCCTCCTCTAGGAGCACCAAAGGGTTCTAGCCAGAGCCACTGTTAAAGGTATACTTCAGGGAATTTGCAACTTTCTCTGAAATCGCTGAAATTGCATTCAGGAGATGCAGTTATCAAAAGCTGTTTTGTGCACTGCTTTGAGATTATTGTACTGGCAAGTTATATTTTGTAGAAGATGGCTGTAAAAGTGTGAACTTTCCTTAGAACTAGTGCTAGGTAGTTTTTAATGAGGAATTATATACAACTCTGAAAAGTTTTGTTAAGCAAAAGCTGTAAAGAACTGTATTAACACGATAAGTACAAACCATCTTCTCTTGGTCACGTGTCAGTGTATGTTGTGCCTCGAGGCTCCAGTATTGTGCTCTTTCTGTGATGGGTTCCTTGCGACATAGGCAAGTGGCTTTGCCTTATGAGTGACCTTAAAGCAACTCGCACTTCCTTTAGTTTTGCACTTGTACAATCAAGCACAAGAGACGAATTATAGGGTCATTCAGCACTACACATCTTGCATCTACAGTACACCTAATGTGGAAAGCCTGGGAGTGTTGCCAGCAATCTCTCTGTTATGCTTTTCTCACTCCGAATTTTTTTTTTATACTGTCCTCAACAGTTGAAAACGCAGCTGAGTTGATGCAGATAATTTTCGGATAATGATTTGGTTTGTCCGCACATTCACGAAGCATGCTTGGGTAGGAATACAGAAAAATACCGAGTTCTCACTATACACTAACTATCTTAAACGCAGTGGCGAACTGATTGTAATCTTCATTTATCGGAATTTGTTTTTGGCAGAATCACAAAGTGGCGGAAATATGTGTAGGTGGTTTCTTCACATTCACATTCAAGAGACTAACAGACCAAAATGTGTCATAAATTATGATGGAAATGGCAAGCTCTTGCCTTGCAATTGAGGACAGCAGTACAGGGAGCAAAAGGATTTATTTATCACTGAAAATCTTATCAAATGAGCTAGAGTGTTACATTGCTGTGAAACCTTGCCGTTACCGGTGCATCCCACCATATGGCCACATCTCGGTGAAGTATTAGAGTGCACATGATTTTTTCTATTTCTTTCACGAGTGTTCATGTTCTATTTTAGTTTATGCACTCTCTGGCCATCACTCTGCTGATTATAAATGCTCCCTTCACTTCGCCAGTGAAGTGCGTCTAGCTTCTGTCACTCTGTGGAACAACAATGTTTTGCATTTCTTGGCTGCAATGGCGACCACGGTCATTTAACCCTTTCACTGTCGGCTGTTTCTGACCGGGACGCACCCCCAGTGTCGGCTTGGTTTCAGAGAACGAGCATATCAGGGAACGAGCATAAGGATTTATGAAGTCGAAAGAGAAAAAGATGGAAAGAGGCTAAAACACTCGTGTGCTGCTCCTGCTAACGGCAAGCTGTCCTCAAGCGAGGGCGCATGGAGAGAGCGAATGCAGCAATCGAGTCATATGTCAGTCGGAGAAAGGCAACCGCGTGTGGCCCTGAACTTGCCACGCCGTAGCGGAAGCGCGACAAGGAATAAAAATAAAAACCTCCAAACCTGCCGCAGATGGCAGAGCAAACTTTGAACCCATAACCGCACGCGCACGCCGCTCGAGAGAGTAGTGTCACGGAGCGACCACGCCCACTCCCACGAGCAAAGAACGGGCGGGCGCGGTCGCACCATACTTTTCCATATATGTGTCATATCGGCGCGGAGCGAGCATATCAGCTTGTAGAAAGATTCAACAGATGGCGGAGCAAGTCCAAGCGCGGTAGCTTCACGGTGAGGCGCGAAGATTTGAACGCAAGATAGAATACGTACGGGTACGTTATTGACACTGCGGGGAGGAAACGCGAATACGTACCGGTACGTTCGTGACAGTGAAAGGGTTAATGCTTGCATAGACTTAGGCGTTTGTCAAAGTGCCATAACGGCTGGGTGCGGGAACTCATATATATATTATTCTCTTCTGTAAAAAAAAATGAATGTCTGGCAGCAGAGCTTTCTTTTTATATTAGCTTTCAATACATCCTTTTTGCCCGCCTGTGATTGACATTTTGCTCATTTATCATGGTTTCCAGCTTCTTCATACAAACAAAAGACATCAGTAACATCAACTGATGAAAATATTCTTGGTAAAAACTTTTCTACAGCATTTCTAACAAAAATTTCATGGAATGATTACCTTAGAAGTATGTTTTTCATTGTGCCAAAAAGATTAGGTGTTTAAACTTTTGTAAGGTGTGAGAAATGTACTCATTTTGCAAAGACATTGTTGTTGCATGTTGCAGCCATAAAAAGTTTGCAATCTGCAGTTCTCGTAGGACGTAAATTCACTAAGGTGTAAACAAAAAAAATGAGAGATATAATTAGCTGAGGAGGAAAAACTCGAAAGCCCATCATATTCTCCACTGTAGCCATAGAAAAAAGTCTAGCTCTTCCGCACGATGACACAGCTAGGCAGCTCCGAATGGCTTTATTAACCACTGGCTGTTTGTGTCACAGGAACACTTTTGTTCCTAATACAGTGTGCATTAAAAGACGTTTTGCTTTTTGTCCTGTAACTCATTACATGATGGAACTGAAAGAATTTACATTTAAAATAACGCTTAGAAATGAGCTCAGTCCTACTTCACACATTTTGATTCAGTTTTCACTGGTGGCAGCACGCTAACTGTGACTGGTGCATCTGTTGACTAAACTATCAGTGAACAGCAGTTGATGATTTTTTTATTCTAGGAAGCAGCTAGAAATTCAATGGCACAAGGTTGGTACTGTGGGGGGCACGAGGTAAACCAGCAACTTTTGATGTACAGACTGATGTACAGACGTCAGCAAGTCTGCCCGGAGTGCTCGAACACCAACCTGTCGCACAAAGAAAGTGAAATTTTTGAGCAGGGGCCCAATTCTAGGAACAATGATGGCGCTATACTGAAGGTGCATAGGCATACTACTTGCACTGACAGCTACACTTTACCACTAATAGAGCAGCCCAGACAAAATTTCACTTTGTTTGCTCCGCAGCACACCTCTTCAGCATTGTGGACGTGTCGACGACTGCACTAGTGGTGAAAGTGTGTTGCTATTGCTAGGGGGAAGGACTATACAACCAAGGCACAGCAAAAGTCAAATATTATAGTGATTGTGTTCAGCCATTTCGCTGCTAATATGTTATTATTATGCTATTATGAATCAAATCATATAAGAATACCCAAG
Organism: Amblyomma maculatum; assembly: GCF_055883805.1. Taxonomy (NCBI): domain Eukaryota; kingdom Metazoa; phylum Arthropoda; class Arachnida; order Ixodida; family Ixodidae; genus Amblyomma; species Amblyomma maculatum. Next base: position 5,072,635 of record NC_139344.1, on the reverse strand, counting down.
TACAGATGCAGATCTGCTAAGCGAACTCCGAAGCAGATATCTCAATACCGGTAGCAACCCCAATGCTACCTATGAGTACAAAGGGGTTCCTAATGAAGACTTCGACAGAGAGATCGCGGAAGCGGAAATTTGGGCCGCAATTCGCCATTTACATACTACCTCTCAGCTATTAACGACTTAATGAATGAATATTGGAACAAAGGTGAACTTTCGCAGATGTGGAAACACGTGAAGGTTGTCTTTATTCCTAAACACAAAAAGAAACTAAGCATAGAGAACTTAAGGCCCATCTCTCTTACGTCGTGCTTAGGTAAACTTATGGAACATGTTATTCTAAATAGGCTTTAGAACTACGCAGAAGAGAATGACCTTCTGCCCAGCTCAATGATTGGCTTCAAAACTCAACTCTCTACTCAGGACGTAATGCTTCAGTTGCATGCAGAAGTGATAGATCCCCCTAACAAAACCGGAACCAAAGCGATTTTTGCCTTGGATCTGGAAAAAGCCTTCGACAATGTCTCATGAAGCCATTCTCCAAACCCTCGCCAACATAAACGCAGGGAACAAAACCTTTAATTACATTCCTTCCTTTCTCTCGGGAAGGACTGCGGGCAGAGCTAAGTATCGCAGGACTTGCATCGGACAAAATAGCAATAGGAGACAGAGGAACCCCGCAAGGATCAGTCCTCTCTCCCTTCTTGTTCAACCTAGCAATGATAGATCTGCCTCCCAAACTTGAAGAAATCCAAGATCTTCAACACTCCCTATACACTGACGATGTCACCTTGTGGGTAGCAAAAGGTTCGGACGCTCACATAGAGGAAACGCTTCAAGAAGCAGTGAATGTAGTCCAGTCATACACTAACCAGATTGGGCTGAAATGCTCACAACATAAGTCTGAACTACTAGCAGTGAGAAGGAAAACGCAAGACAAAGTAGAGATAAAAGTCTGCCTGCACGGACTACCCATACCCACAGTCGATACTATTGGAGTGCTCGGGCTCTACATCCAGAGCAATAGGAAGAGCAATGTTACTATCAACAGGCTGGAAATGACTGTGCGATAAATCACTAGACTGATACACAGAGTAACGGAAAGAAAGAGGCTGACATTTGTAGTCTTATCCATGCCTTTGTACTAAGTCGATTCACATACTCTGTCCCTTATCTCCGCCTCATTCAATCTGACAAGGAGAAATTAGACACTCATTAGAAGCACCTACAAGGCTGGGCTAGGTCTACCCAGAAACACTGCAACCGAAAAACTTCTCTCACTTGGGATACACAACAATGTAGAGGAGCTGATTGCAGCTACAAAGACTAACAAACTCTAAAGCAGGCAGACAAATTCTCAACCGCATGAGAATTAATGCCGAACCACTAGCCAACCACTAGGACCACTACCAAGAGGAGCTGGCGACAAAATTATCTCCAAACCTGTGCCCAAAAACATGCATCCCTCCTTCCATGAAGGCAGGAGGAAAGCTAGAGCTAGGGCCCTAAACAGAAAATACCGAAATCATGATGGGGTGGTGTATACCAACGCCTTGTATTACTATATGGCTGACGGTGCCGTTGCTATCTTTGTAATTAAGCAGTACAGTAAGTAAATGCGTATCAGCTGCTTCGGTCAAAGTCCGCTACTCGGACCAGGAGGAAGAAGCCGCAATCGCTTTAGCCATCGCTACAGCAGATGCGGACATAATTGTCACTGATTCAAAAACTGCCATACGTAACTTCTCGCGTAGCAGAATATCAAATACTGCCAGAAACAACCTCGCGGATATCAGACTCGACAGAGAGATAGAACTCGTATGGACGCCTGCCCACTCAGGGTACCGAGGCAATGAGGCTGCTCATCAACACGCTCGAGGTTTTGTCGGCCGAGCGGTGAGACCTAATGCCGAGGAACTTGAAATGGAAGAATTGCTCACATACAGCGACCTACAGCGACATACCCCTGCCAGCATTTTAGTTCATCGGGACAGTTTGCCCATATGATAACAGTAGCAACTAGTGCAGCTCCCTCATGACTGCATGGGCAGCAAGAGCGCAAGTATGCTGCAAGGGAATACACTGTCAAGGTTAAAACATGCCAAAGTTAATACTTTTCTTGCTTCGTGCACACTGACTACAAATGAATTACTTCTCCTCTATGTGAAAACAGTAATAGACTTTGTTTCATGCATTTTGCCTCGCTTAACTGATCAGTATTAGACACATACCTTCACCAGACATTGCACTTCGGGCTGGTAGCAGAAATAAATGGATTAATATATTGTACCAATAAATTATTATTAAGCATTTACCACTTTGTTCGCAAGAAAAAAAAAACATTTTTGCAAATGTGTGTAACATGCAAGGCTGATTTTGTTAATGCCCACATCACATTGACACAGATAAAGTAACATAGTGTGTACCAGTGAAAAAAGTGATTTCTAGTCTGTGCTTGTGCTAGGCTTTGTTTCTGCTGCTGTCTGCAATCAACAAACTGCATTTCTAAGGATTGCATTTGCAAAAGAAAATAGTACTCATATTAAGACATGCTAGGCCGAGGACCTGGGTTCAGTTCCAGCCATAGTGGTCGTTACATATCAATGAAGGTGAAATGCAAGACACACTTGCAATGTCAGTGCACACGAAGAACCTCAAATCAATGGCATTAATGCAGAGCTGTCCACTATGACGTCTCTTATAGGCAGTTTTTCTATATCACTTATGGAAGTTAAACACCATATCCCACACCGAAGGAGGAACAACACTTTCTTTACTGACCAAATAAGTGAAAAAGAAACGAAACTTGTGATTGCCCTGGCTTTTAACCCTGATGTTGAAGGAAAGAAAGTGTATTCAGAGGCAGCAGCTGGTGGTGGCAATTTCCACCTGAGCATGGATATTCAATGAATGCTTGTTTTAATCTGAAAGTAAATCTTTAGAAGGAAAATTGTTGAAGGGCGACATCTGCAGGTTTTGTTGATGCTATATTGCCATTTATGACACTGTGAGCACCCTTTCACTCTTATCTACTACCCTGCGAAACTAAGAAGCAAACAAGATAGCTTTGAACAGTGCCACATTGCTGCAATACCTAAGCAACAGCTGCACGAGCTGTTTAAAGCCACTTGCAAAATACACAAATCATTTTCACTACATGCACGGCGGAAGGTGTTTGCACGCAGTAGAGGCACTCGTAAAAGTAATGTATCAGCTTTTGGGGTTGAAGCGCAGCTACGGACGATCGCTTTTTTTTTTTTTTTTTTTCTTTTTAAGCAGGCCTTTGCTTCACCGGACGGTTTAGGTGGGGTTCTCACCGAAATACAAAGCGTGCGACAGCATTTCGGAGCCGATTTGCATGTTAACGATATGCAACACAAACCTGCACTGAGAGCCACGACGGGTTTCATGACGCGGCCGTGCACCAGCGATCGAAAACGTGCACAAATAAACCGCATTTAATTGATTCGTGGCAAGACTAGCCACTAGAGCACTAGCCTCATGCAGTCTTTGGGGTAGTCTCGCGGCACATCACGCACGCACATCCAACGGCTAGCAGCAACGTTACTAGAACAAACTCTAGCAGTCAGCACAAGGGATCTTGCGGAAATACAAGGCTTGCGTTCCCTCATAAAATAGATCGCATTTCGGGGCCGATTTGCATGTAAGCGGTATGTAACAAACCTGCGTCTGAGCCACGAAGGGCTTCGTGGAGCGACCGAGCGCCAGCGATTGAATCAATGCACAAATAGCATTTAGTTCATCCGGGGCAAGACAAGACGACTAGCCTCATGCGGTCTTTGGAGAAGACTCGCGGCACAAGTATAGCACAAGAGCGCGCACACACATCCACGCGACAACGCGCATCGCACGCTGCCACAACAACACGAACGCCGAGGCCCATGCCTTGAGTCGCTAGCGTGGAATGGGGGTGCCGGCCGCAGCTCGTAACAGCCAGCCGAAGGCCTCTTCTCCCTCTCCATCTTCGTTTTCCCCCTCGCGCCGCATCCGTTTGTTGGGATCGGATATACGCGGTCTGGACGCATGCCAGGCTGTCACTTTGGGTTTATATTATATAGGCTCATGCTCTACTGCGAAAAAGAGAGCCACCTGTAACCATGGTCTGGACGCATGCCAGGCTGTCACTTTGGGTTTATATTATATAGGCTCATGCTCTCTTCGATTGTTCCCTCTGAAGTGCACTTTTAGTTTTCATGTAGGCTCACTTTTAGAGAAAAACCACGCAATTTTTTTTAGAATTTTAAGAAGCAAATAATTTCAGGAGTTCCAAAGCTCCCTGAAATAGTTCCTGAAAACCAAGGGTACTCAATGATATCAAAGGCCTGTGTAAACCACACTCCATGATCATCATATTGAAGGGAATGCCTTACCAGCCCAGCCTCTGGGGCCTGTGCCCAATAAAGTATGGATGCATCATGTAGAACTTATGAAATCAGCTGGTAATGACATCTGTTTCAAAACTTCTGGCTTTTCCTATCTTAAAGTAAGCTCGCATTTTCAGTAAGTAGCACATTAGTGGATAGAATGCAGTAATTTATAATAAAAGACAGCATCAGCTTGTCCTCAATGTCCTTTTATTACTCTAAAGCTGAACATGAGCTATGAGAGACATCATGAAGGAGGGCTCTGGGTTAATTTCCAGAGCCCTCTTCCACAAAAGTTCTTCAAGCTATGCAGTGGCACCAAATGTGGGCAGGCAAATTTGCATTTTGCCTCTATCAACAGGCCACAGGCACCATTCCACTCCACATTCTCAAACTCAACAGCCAAATGTCATAGCCAATAAGCAACGGCAGCAAGCAAAGAAAACACTGAAGAAACCTAAATGTCAAAATAAACATGAGGGGTCACAAATGCAGTAGTGGGTTAGGCAAATAAAAAACTACACATACTGAAAGATGTCTTCAGTACTTACATCAATGTCCTGCTTCTTGCCCACCACAGCACAGCACAATTCCGGCAAAGGGTATAGAGCTTGAAGGAGCCATTGCTTACGAAGTCACATGGAACTTGCTGCAAGGTAAAAAGTACCATGACCCAACAAATTAGTGAAAACGTAATATGGTGCAACACGTACATGCAGAGGCTTTGTGAGCAAGAAATAAAGGCACAGAGTAGGAACACCACAATACTGTTTTTTTTTTTCTTGAAATGATGCACGACATGCTGGTGCAGGTCACTGCATGAAATTTGCCTCTGCCTGCTAAATAATCTTAAATTATTATTTTTTTAATTCAAAATTTCACTTTGGGATTCAATTAGTTGAAGGGCGATTGCCTACAATGCCAGAGAAGAAACAATGTTGACATCACCCGAGACATACCAACAGTGAAATAAAATAACTCCTTTCACTACATCTCGTCGCCAGCCTGGCAAAAGAGCAAGTCAGCCATCACAGTGCCCCTAGTTACAAATAAAAAAGCATTTACTTGACTTTAACTGCAAGTGCATTTTAACAGCCTATCCATAATCCACCAGTTCCCACTAGGTTCGAGATCAGACAAGCCCTCCCTCTCTTTATGCTTTACATCGAGCGAGCACCTTAATTGGTACTGCAGGGCCTAATACATGCCTGCAACTACAATACTACTTTTCTAAGAGATGTGGAACTTCATTAAAATTCATTTTATGGCCGAAGTAGCAAAGATTGTATTTTATCTTGAAAGAAGCAGCAAGAAAAAACAAGGGTATGAAAGGAGACAATACTGGCACTAGCTTACAACTAATGTTTATTGAAGCACACATGAAATATATAAAGAAGACGAGCAACAACGCAAACCACTCAATCACTGATAAGCAAAACGCAAGACATGAATCACTAAAATTTAAGAACAGTTCCCTATCTAGATAACCCAACTCACTGCATGGTAACATGATGGATGGCTCACTAACACATCCATTACCTAGTTGTAAAATATGTCTAGCTTCAATGATTTCCCAGCTGATTTGCAATGGATGACAGCCAGAATGTGCACAGCAGAAAGAAACTGAAAGCAACCAGTGCATTCTTACAATGCACAGCCAAGTTGACCTCTACCTATATCTACTCAAATGGAACCGTTCGGAAGTTTTAGTGATTCATGTTTTGCTGTCTGCTTATTGGTGATTGAGCGGTTTGCAGTGTTGCTTGGCATTATATATTTCTTATTTGCATCAATAAACATTAGTTGCGAGTTAGCATCTGCTTGCTTCTTTTCACGTCCTTGTTTTTTCGTGCTGCTACTTTCAAGATGACACCTTACCAACTCACCCAAATTACATCCTTATGATTGTATTTTAGTCAGCGAAATTTTACTTCATGTGACACTAATCAACACACATGACCACGTTTCATGGAACTTAAAGCCAATCAATGACAGCCTCATCATAAAGTCTGAAAGTTGGCTCAGATATGCAGCTCTCCATGCCAACACAGCTTGCACAGATATGATTTTCTGTGGTAAACAAAACACTGGGCTGCTGCAAGGGTGGTACAGAGCAAGCAGAGGGTGCTCTGACACTGAGAAGAAATGTGGCATTGAATATTGCTGTACATGGGGACAATGTTTTGGGGCTGTGCAGCCGAGTCTAGGTACGAAAGAAAAGGAGAAAAGTTTCTGTCCCCTTGCCGTGAAGAGTGGTTTGCTCACTATTTGGGCTAGGAGTGTACTGGGCTGAAGTAACCCACTCTACATGGCAAGGGGAAAGAGGTATGTTGCCTCTTCCTTTCTGCCTAACTTCAGCTGCATAGCCACAGTTATCCCCGAGTATAGTGATGTGCTACCGTGATCAAGACTTGTAGAACTGAAAACTGAAAGTAACAAAGGGGTATGGCATGATTAAAATATCTATGGTGTCCAGGTGAATAGCACGCTGCACTCCAGGGTTGCTGACGGCGCATTTACTTATTTTTTATTTATCGCATACTGCGGACCAAACATGGTCCAAGCAGGAGAGGCACGGTATAAAAGAAAGTACAAAAAAACTGACCCTTGACAGCATTGGTATTGACAGAACACGCACAAAAAAGAAAAAAAAAAACGAACAATGAATACTTATACAAAACTAAATGGGGTGAAATCATGCATCAAAATTTTATATTTAAAAAAAAAACAGTAGTTAGTGACCCATAAATATGATACTTCTGCTATTATGAGAACTCCACAGCTATGTAAATTGCATGAAGAAAGTGAACCTATGGATAGCTTGCACTGACAACTCACTAGGCACCCACTGGTGAACCAAAAGTACAACAAAAATCTGTCTAATTTGCATTCACCATCTTCATCATGAAGGTATTGCAGACACTAAGCACAGTTCACCATCATAGCACTTATGATATCATATCCAAGCCATCTATAAAAGTTACCCAGATTGTCACATGAACATTTCAGCAGAGATATGACTTTCCAAGGGTCATATTATGACACTGACCAAATTCTCATGAAAAAAAAAAAAAATAATAAGACCAAATCAGCACCTTTCTCGGTGCATGGGCGTGAGATATGCTTTTACACTTCTTTTCGTCGACTGCTACTGTTTCAGGGAAAGGGGTCATCAAACTAAGTAACCTGAGTAGAGTTGCAAACAACGAAATTTAGGAGTGTGGTGAGGGGCAGACTTTGTGGCATTGCGAAGGTACTCTACTAATGCTAACAGTAGGCAGCCTTGATTTGATCATGGGGTTCAACATGCCAAAGAAACTTTGACTTCGAGGGTCAGCCATTGTAGACAGCTCTGGATAATTTCGACCATCTACGCTTCTTTAATGTGCACTGACACTATAAAGCACATGGGCACCTAGCATTTTTCCACCATCGAAATGTAATCATCCCAGCTAAGACCGAGCCCGCGTCACCCAGCTCACTAGACAAATGTCTAAACGCTGAAGCTGCCACAGTAGGGTGTAGGCAGCCTTGAGGCAGGGTTACATTTGCAGGCATGTTTTGTACAAGCCAAGCTTATATAAGCTAGGTATGGCCAAGCTGTGGCTCATGAGTAGCATGAGGCTCCTTGCAAAGTCCAGGTGCAGTTCACGACTGCTTGGCACCTGTCCAACTCTCACCATTCACAGTATTTCTGCATCTACAGCCAGCTTCTTTTTATTTTTTAGGAAAAAACAAAACAAAAATACAGCCAGCTCCTCTGTTCTTTCTCCTTTAAGTTCCAAACGACCTATTGTTTAGAATTCTTTTGAACAACGAAACAATATGCCACCCTTATGGACATACATCTAACAGAGCTGCTCACGACTGTAACCATGCTCATTCGAGAATTTCAATATGCTTGCTTTACAAATGGGGCAGTAGAGGCATATTAACAATCGTGGCATGAGTTCTTCACTGTGACCACCAGCTTTGTTAAATGAAAAAAAAAAAGTCATTCTTATCATTTACTTTGCTCTTTGTAAAATGTTGCCTTTTTAGTCAAGAGTTCTCATTAAAGGTATGGCAGCAGTTGTGTAGGACCATAGCTAAAGAGCTGTCTGACATATGCCCGCATTGTGTTAGCTTGCTCGTACATTGAACTGAGCCTTAGCAAGCTTCGCGGTGATGCAAAGAGATGTTTGCCCATGCTAACATCTCGGCATTTCCATAATGGCGCAGATCAGTGTCTTCACTCTACTTGTGCTATGAGCATTCCTGTCATTAGCACATATTGAAAGTAAAAAGGATGACAGCAGGCAATGCGACATATGCCAGCAGAGACACGTTCACCTGCTTTTCCTCTGCACATACAGTGAATTACAATCCCACAAGTGAAGTGGTCTGCCTGCTCCGCAAAAGAGCACCTGCATCCAGTACAGATTGTGTCCCGATTGCGTTTGGAACTCATGCCAGCGCAAGTAGGTGGTGCCCATGAACTGACAGAAGAATTGCCTGTTATTCTGTGTGCTAGCCTATGCTTCGTCTACACGTGCCAGCTGTTTTTAAACCTGTAATAGGTCTGCATTTCTCCCGCTGCTTCTTGGGATGGCAATAACATCAACAGTTTATGCCATTCTTTCGTATAGCCGAGTGCGGGCAAGCAGGGTAAAATTTCTTTGGCACTATTCTCAAATAAAAGGAAGTCGCAGTTCACCATTTTCACTGTTTCAGAGTTCAGGAATGGCTTTAAGATCATGAATAGCACATAAAGATGATTTCCGCACAAAATCTTCTAGTCACACTCCGAGCTGAGGTCTTTAAAAAAGATTATTGCACAATACTGCTACTCTTAGACTTGCTGTCCTCAAGAGTAAGCACTAGTTCATGACAGCAATTTGCATTCATAGCAGTGGCAAGTAATGATCATCTATTATGGAGCACAGAGGGCACAGTCAGCACAGCAGAGCATGCTACTGGAAATAGAAGGTGCAGCTGAACAAATACTCAAGCAAACTTCTAGCCGGTTCTGTTGATTTCGGAAGAACAATCCACTGCTCCAGGGACCGATCTTGGCTCAGCAATCGCTCCCCATCTGCATTGGGAAGATGGGACTTGTGTTCCGGATCTGCATTTGGAATACAGTTACTCCAAAAAGAGCAGAAAATAATGTTCTGTAAGTCACTAAACCCTATGATTGGAATTGACCATTAGTAAAGTCTTGTCATCTATCACCTCGATCTGCTCATAATTTAAGTAGCATTATAAAAGTCTGCGATTCTGCAGGAACCTCTGATCTCACACCAAGAATTCAGTGCCCATAACAGGCACAACGCGCATCTAGAGATGCCAGGTAATGTAACTCGAAAGAAATGTTATGCTAACTGTTCTTTACCTACTAAGAGAGCAAACAGTATTTCTGTCATCGAACCTTCTTTTAAACAACTATTTCATGGCAATGGCAAAAGGCATTTCGAGTCAACTGGAGGTCTAACCTAGTACAGTGGCGATGAACGAGCCCCTGAGCCTGCCATGTGCCAAGGCATAAATGCACTTCACTGCAATGTACGAGTAAACAAGTGGAAGGCTGGAAGCTTGAACAATCTGTTTCCAGTAAACAGTGACGTTTGGGTGGTTAGGTTGGAATACCAAGCAAGCACTCTGCCCATAGCTTCATCTACTAGATTTCCTCTCAAAGGTATAACCAGCAAACAATGTCTGCAACTTAAGCCAGGAGTACAATCCCAGCATGTTCTGAAGACTTCGATCATCACATTGACTTTTTAATCATGCCAGTCACCTCAACATCAAATCAAAGCAATATATGTGGCAGCTTATGGAACCCTCGCAGATACAAAACACACCGAGAAATGCAAGCCAGTTAGTCTAAAGCCAGCCTATCATCAGCATATTGTTCATGGCCTTCACAGTGCCACCAAGTTTGCTCCCTGACCACCCTATGAACATGCAGTGTTTGCACCCCAACTCGGGTTACACAAAATGTGGCGGCTCTTTAAACAAAATAGGAGCAGTGCACCAAGAAAGGCAAAAGTTCGTCCCTAGCTCCCATTATGTCAACTGAAGAATGTGCAAAGTCGGACAAGAAATATGGATTTCTGAAAACATGTATTCTGTATAGAAATATGAGTGATACCTAGGAATCTAGGAAGATAGTGGTACCAGTGCAGTAAGCAGTCTGCCCCTTGTGCATCATGAAGGGCCAATGCTCTCGAACTTCCAAACCCTTCATCATGCCAAAACATGCTCACCCGATCAATTATGAATTGTGAAAGGCTACACACTCTAAAGTGGAAACAGTTCCATGCAAAAAAAGTAAAAAGAAGCCAAATGCAGAATGTGATGTGACTGTTCAAACAATGTCTGGAAGTGCATGTGGCAACCAAGCAATTCATAAATGTGGTAGCCATTCATAATCTAGATCCAGACACAACACTAACTCCATATCAACTCTACCGTTGCTTCTACAAAACATGCATAAATTTAAACGAAAATACCACAACTGAATGATACTTTAATCAAAGGCTTGTTTTGCTTGGAATTCTGCATGCACTCTTCATTTTGAAACTTGCATGAATTTCATATTCTCACATCTGTGATGAATCAGTGGTATACTGAGTACGGAAAAACTGCACATTCTGATTCACATTTCATATTAGAGAAGATGCCAATGGGGCATCTCAGCACTAAGTCAGATTTTTTTCGCTTCATTTGTAAATAATTAAACAAGAAAATCAATACTATTGGTACTGTTGAATGCATAATTACCTTTACACCTTACTGACATGTCTGGACTGAAAGTCTGAGTTTGGTGTCTTTTATATGCGCTTAGTAGTTTTTGGGGATTACTTCAGTCACGACCAAAGTATGAAAAAGAAAATATCAAGCCCAATACAGGCGAAAAAATTCAAAATAGCTAAAAACGTTTTTTTTTTTTTTTTTTTTTCCTTCTACTACCCAAGGCTCGACAATGGAGTTTAAGTACGGTTGCTGCTGAATCATACTGCCGTCGCATGTTCGCCGGCTCCATACCTCGTAATCCGCAATATTTATGGAACATATGAATAATTCTAGCCCTGTAGTAACGCAGGTAGGTTTTACCGCTTATTCAATCCGTGTAGTTGCCACTGCACAAGCGCCGGATCTTCAACTGCAGCGCAACATAAGGCCCGGGTCGAGGCACTTGGAACTGGCCCATTCTAAATTCTTGCCGAAGGCTGAATTGCAGTAGGCGCCAGCATCGTGCACCCCGCAATGGTCTTACGAGTGATGATTTGTACGGCATATTCTACTCTGAGCGTGCAGCCCCTGGCACTAACTGTCTCTTTTCCTAGACACAGCAAACGCATTCACCCTTCCCTCGTCAAAAGCAAACTACCGTATGTTATAATGACATGCGCGTCTTGATGTTTACGAACTAGCGCTGTGTTGGCATGCATCATCAGTTCTGCGCGAAGTTTTTAGGAGAATGTACAGGGAAGATGGAAATTAACTTACCTCCGAGATGTCATATGTATGCCGGGTGGTGGCCGCCCTCCAATAGTCCCGTCGTCAGCGCAGTGTTTGCAGTGAGAGCGCACAAAGGAAACGCACTACCTGTCGGGCACGCGAGCACACTTTTTGCACAGGTATTCACACAACCTTACCACGCTTCTGCACATCGCACGAGCTATTTTGTTGAGCTCTGTGCCTCGTATATCTCGAAATAATGAAGCCGCAAGCAGCAAGGTCCCCAACAGCACACAAGAGAAAAAGGCGCGACTAAAGTAGGGGCTTTAGGCGCGACGACACTCTAACGCCACCTACTCATAATGGCTACGGCTAGCACTTCGATCCGCTTCGGCTGCCTCGTCTGGTTTCGACTTGTTTCGGTTTCGGAAGTCGCTGACCTAACGACTTTGCTGCTCGCCGAACAGTGGCAAGCACGATGTCGGGCGTCTACGCGCTAACGCTGCATGTTTGTCGTGTATACGCGCCTGTAGTTTGTACATTCAAAAATTAGCAGTGCTAGCGAAAGACCACCGTGAGTTTCGCTTCTTTTCTCGCGATGCTGGACAAACTAACTGCGTGCTTTGCTTGTCATGGACGTTAGGTTGACGGCGGTCTGTGGTTCGGCGAATCGGAGCTTTGGCCCAAATTCATTGCCATGTTCCTTGCGAAAACTCCTGTTCATAAACAGTTACAGTGGCAATTGTTTGTTTGTTAATATTGAAAGAATATACGGCGTTTTACAGATCAAGTGATTTGTTTGGAAACAGAAGATGCTGAATTGTGCTCGCTCATAAAAAACAGTGGGCGAGCCCAATTCGGCTCGCCCGCTGTTCCTTTATAGGCGCCACATCTATGGCTGTCAGCTCCAACTGGTCACCTGAGAGCGATCATTTCTTGTGTGATATGTGCCTCACTACTTCAGTGTTTAACCCTTAAATGGTGACGAAATTTTTTAATGCCTGTAGCTTATAGCAAAAGCAAGGACAGTGGGGTGAAAGCCTGAACTCTCAATCAGGAAAGATATGCGATATGCAAAAATAGCTTACCGGTCAAGCTTCAAGTGAAGGCAGTGTGGGGTGTTTGCACGCTCTTTACTTCAATTAAGAAACTGACCATACAAATATTTCAACTTATCTCTGTGGCCTACAGCATACAGTAAAGAAGCTAAAGCAATCAAGCTGCTCTTTCCATGCAGCATACTGATTATGCACTGCTGGTGGAAACTGCACAACATATATTCATGGAGTTGCACGTGCAGCTTTCCTCAATGCATCTCGCGTGACGCAGCCTACAGTTACACTGAAAAATATGCCATCTAAAATACATTTCCTTGCAATATGATGATTCAGCATATATGTGTATAGTGTGCATAGCTTCAAGATGCAACACATACTGTTGGTATCACCTCTCATAAAGTACTAGGATTTGTGTATCTCTTCATTAGTCTAAGATCACCGATTCAATCCTTTCTTTTTTTTCTTTTTATTTGACATTGAGACGGACAACATTTGCAAGTGTCATTACGCAGCAGAAAGCTTCAATTCAGAGTAGTGCAGTTTAGCAAATTTTTGCTATAGTCTCAGGAAACTTAAAAATGGTGTATATAGGTGTAGATGTGCAAGTCAAAACTCAAAAGGCTGTAGGAGCTGTTTTGCTCAGCCTATCCTTGTGCTGAAAAAGAGAGTCAGGCTGGTTGGTTATAATGAGTCGATTGAGTGAACAGTGCTCTAAGATAGTAAGGGAGATAAAGAAGCAGAATTGTTGTCATCTTTTCTCCCATCCCATCTGTTAGTGCTGTTCAGTCGTTTAAGAATTGTCTTTCTGTGGTCTTTACAAGTGAATATGAGCTCGTGAAGTTTAGTACTGGAGTTGGCTTTCACATTTCTGCTATCACATTTGCTTTTCCTTCTACAGATGAAACTCGAAGCCAGTTCTTCATACAAACTTGTGATGCCTAAAGGTGGTAATAGTGTGCAGTTATAGTGAGTTGCCTCCATTCATATGCAAAACACAATGTAAGGGAGATTTTGATCGCCAGTTTGACCGTCATCTACTTGGCAGGCAACACATCAATGTTGTGCACACAGCCTTTGTCGTGCATCTATGGCTTCGTCCAACTTTCAGAAACGAATGGTTGAAAGAGAAGCAAATGATGCTATTAGATCTAGTTGAAGTATCTCGCTTTTGACATTGTTTTACAGTGAGCTCGATATGTCGAGTAGTTGCTCAGCGTGCATGTTGTCATATAAAGATTTCTGCATAATGAAAGGAAGCAAGCACTTTTCTACTAATGTTGAAAATGTGCTGTAAGCCAAGACCAAAATTGTGAAATATGAAAAAGTGTACCTGTAGCAAATAATCATGAAGTAATCATTATATGAAAGCTCTAACTTTGACCTCTTTCATATTGGAAGGACCTACACAGTCTCAACGACTAATTTTTTAGCATGCAAGCATGTACACGGCCACGTAGTTTGCATGCTCTCTTAGAGCATCTGTTCACGCACTGGCTCCATGTGCTTCTGCAAGCTCGCACAAATACGTGACCAGCTCATTCTCATTCAATCTTGCACAGTGGCTGTGCGTGCTTCTGTGAGCTCGCTCATGGGCTCATTCAAACTCACAAGAACTTGTACAATCTCATGCGTTCCTGCACAGTGGCTCTACGTGCTCTCATAAATCCACGTTTAATCTCCCAAGAACTCACATATTCTTATACATTCTCATTCACTCTCACACTTTCTTGTACAGCTCACATACAGTTTTTTCAGTAGGGTAGTTTGGAAATCTTGCTGCAAAGCAGAAGTGAGCCGGCATCACTATGGCATCTCTCATTATATGACCCACTTTGGGGACGTTAAACCACATAAACCAAACGAAACAAAAAGTTTGTGCTTGTTGCTGTTGGCAACTTGATGTGAGCCCGTTTGTTTCTTTTCACCACTGTTTAAAGGAATAAACCAGAAACAAGGAATAAATTAGTCTAAGAATAAACACTCAAGAAATGCTTACGAGAGAATTGAAACAATTGGCTCTGTTGGTAATAAGAATTGTGTTGAGGTATTGACAGCATTAGCATACTGGGTGCACAAGATGCGCTGGTACACTGTTATGAGTCATAGAAAACAAGTTAGGAAAGCTCGTCAGTGTGCTGTCGTTTAAAGGTTTTTAATAAAACTCCATTTTGCGAGTTTTTAGTGCGGTGAATTTTATTATATACACGAAATAAATTTATAGGCGGCGCGTCGTTGGCTTTAACCACCGTTCGGGGCCAGACGGAGTAGCCGGGCCCGGTTTGATCCAGAGGGATGTTTCGTGTCAGCTGATTAGTTGTTGGATGTGCGCAGCTTCTGGTCACGGGTGGCGGCGGGTCGTTGGCTCTAGCCATAGCGTGTGTGCCCTCAAGGACGCCGGGCGAGTCCACTTCGATGCTTCGCTCCTGCTGACAACCCGGCTGCACGGAGCTACTGTGAGAGACGCTGGGCCTGATTTGATCCGTCTCTTAACGCTAACTGTGGCACGTTCGGCTATACAGGCAACGCAGGAGGTGGGGAAGGTGGGTCTTTGGGCACGGGACCTGTTGACATCATGGGTTCAGGCTGATGAGGGCATATTTTTTCGTGATTCTTCAAATCCCAGGAATATACGAAGTGTGACGCCGAATAAGGGCATGGGACCTTTTCGGGCTGGTTCTTACGGCACTTAAAAATGTGAATACTTAACGGCTGTGTCGTCACTTATCTTGGGGGTTCAGCGGACGTGTAAAAATATGGTAAAAATTCCCCGTGCATTGCGTTGCTTCATGAAGCCTCCGTAGGAGGCAAGGTACATCTCGTAGAAGCCAGGAAGCCAATGCGCTCCGCGGTAGCCACGCTGGGTGTCTCGAAGGGGATTGCCCTTGGCTGGTCCACCTGAGGCCGCTGGCACTATTCTTCAGGTGGTGTTGCCTGCATAATAATATTCACTCAAATTAGCATGTGCCGTCATGTTCCGCCCGGTTGCAAATGACGTTGAATCTTTTCCCTATGGTTTGTTTCGGACAATTCTCACGTCTTCGTACTGACGTTTAACCGTCTGGCCAAATTACTTGCTATTTCCCTATGTAGACAATCACGCAATGCTTCCGCATGAACCTTGGCATTAATATGGAACCGAGCGCTCCTTAACTAGGTGTAATATCAACATACCATTGTTTTTTTTAGGGAAGCAAGCACAAATCTAAAAAAGCAGGCAGCAAGCTAAACAGCGCGTTGGCACACGACATTGAGAAAAATGTTCAAAGAAATAGATGCAATATCCTAGAAAAGTTCTTCCACATGCGCATTTCCAAGACAAGTGTGAAAAAACAATCTTGTACCTACAGTTCACAATACATGTACCGCGCCAGCATATATGTACTAAATGAATATCTCAAAGCTTCCTCGGTCATTTTCCCGAGGCGCTTGGTCCATAATACTGTTACATTAGGCGGTGCATGCACTGATATGCGCAAAAGAAGGAAGAAGAAGAATCTAGTGAGTTTTGGAGAAGACTATGTTCGAGCAGTGTCGGTTGGTGCCTGGTTGACGCTGCTGTGTTTCTGTGTGCTGTGTCATCTTGGAATAATCTCTTTGCCTTACCTTGCCACGTATCAATATTTTAAAACTGAATCAGCTGAGTGCAACGCATCAACATTTTGTTCAGTGTATAATTAAGATGTCGAGTACATATTCCGTGACAAAATTAAAAGTTGTTTTTAGTAAACGCTAAGTATTTATGATCACCACGAAGTTCCTTTCGTATATGTGTACGTGTAAAGAAGGGTTACAGGCGAGCACAGAACGCGCGCACAAAACGAGAAAAAAAAAAACCGATGCAATCGTCGCCGAGCAGGTAGAAGTGCGGAACGACTCGCATGAGCAAACACCTACACCGTAAATAAACTACTGCACCTTCGTGAAAGCAAAAGACGCGCAGAAGCAGGTTTAACACGCACGCACAACACCAACAGATTGCCGTATTCTGAAGAGAGAAAACTGCGTCATCTGCTCAGGTGGCACCCTCCCGACAAGCAGCGCCCTCTGCCGCTAACGATTGGCTTTCATTGCAAAAAACGCCATTCTCGGCCATAGGGAAGCGCGGGCGCTCGTCACACTAGCCAGTATATTCTAGGCACTATAGTATGGGGCAGTTTGGCCGCAGAAATGTGATTAGCGTAAAAATAAACGCTTAATCAAGCACGGAATGTCGCTTTTTTGTGAGTATACCACCTACTCTCGGATCGTTGTGTGTTTGTTTGCTCCCTGGAGTGAAATTTGTAAAAATAAAAAAGAAAACCGTGCCGCTGGTATCCGAGCAGGCATTCCGAAGTATCTCCGTTCATTCGAGCGAGCCAAATCTTGCGCACCTATGTACGCTTTCTACATTTAGCACAGTAGCATTCGAATGAGCACTTTCGGGATTTTACCACAAGAGACAGCGTCGCTTCTCTCACGTACCTCGCTCTGCGGTTATTTCCGCTCGCTGCTGCATTTGCTTTCGCATCGAGGAATCCGCAGCGGCGCTCGCGCCACTTCGTCGTTCCATGTATCTCGAGCTGGGCGTCGCGTCGGCGCGGCAGTTTTCGACGCGCGAAAATCGTGGAAAAAAACGCCGCATGTGTTCCGGCCTTAACCGGGAGGCCGACTAAGCCTTGGCAGCCATGTTGAGGCTGGGTGGATACGGCAAATACTAGTTTACAATTAAGTGCCTGATCCCCTTCCGTTCGAAATACCGCAGATGTGAAATTGAGCGTCTTATTAAAGTTCATTTCTGCAATAAAGAAACGGCAATCGTAAACTTACTCTGGCGATGCAATTGGATTGCTTAAGATGAAATCGGAAGAGCAAAACCATCTCCATCATGGCGCAAAAATGCGAAATAGTACGGTACGTGCTCTATTCAATTTTACTTTTATAATAAGATTCGCTTCTGCAATTAAGACATTGCAATCGTGGAGTAACTTTAGCGATGGATTTGCATTGCTACAAGGTAAAACCAGAAGATCGAAGCGGTAAAAAAATGGAAGTTCAACTTACATTACTCGCCCTCCGTCGTAACGCTGTTAAGACGGTTCCGTGCGCATCGGTATTTATAGACAAACACCGATCTGTGACGTAAGCACGATGCGGTGGCGCTTCTATCGCCAGCGTGGTCCGACTGGGGGTGAAAAATAGGCTTAGTGCCCATAGGAATACATTGAAGCGAAATATTCCAAAAAGCAGTTTTCTAATTTCACGGGTCATCTGTGATGTCGTTATTCGGCACAGATCCAACCATAAACGCCCTGGAATAGACCGAGGAAGTGTGAAATCTCATTACCAAGGCAAAGTATTTTTAAAACACCGCGAAACGTACCGGGATGCGAGTGAGAGGGCGACCCATAGAAATACATGCAAACACAACGTACCGCAGCATTTTGCTCGGTTCATTAGCGTTGAACCCTTCTCATTTTGTAGGGGGGGGGGGGGGGACGTCTTGTACGACGCCCCGACGTCATGTTGCATGACACACTACATTCTCTTGCAAGTAATGCAAGTCTGACGACTTGCGGGACCGCTCACAGCACGATAAACTGACTGCGCACAGTTGCAGACGACCATGCACCCTCCGTTGTCGCTAGCAGACGCTCCGGAGCTGGAGGCGGCCGCGGTGGGTATCGCCAGATACGCTGTCGTCTGCTGCAATGCGCGAATCTCGTTCGGTTCATATTGTCGTATGGCGTTTGACAACTGCTTTTTAAATGTAATTCTGTCTGGCGCGTATCACTGGAGCGACAGTATTATTAAGCTTATTTACCCTATAAGCGGCAGCATATCAGACTGTAAGCAAAACTGCGCGATTCGCTACACCCAGCTTGCCTTTTGGCGCTGTCTGGATTCATAACACAGGTTATTCGGGGAGTTTTAAAAGTAGACTGCCTCCGTAATGACGCACCCTACTTTATCACACACTTCTTCAAAGCGCTGGTCAACGTTTGATGACCGGCCACCAATTCTGATGCTCTGTGAAATGAGAAAAATGCTCCGGTAAGTTGTGTTTACATGTATTTCTACGGGTCGCCCTCCCAACACCCATACGTTTCGCGGTATTTTAAAAATACTTCGCCTCGTTAATGAGATTTCATACTTTCGTGATGTGTTCTAGGATGTTCATAGTTGCTTTGTACTGAATAACTACATCACAGGTGCCCTGTGAAATGAGAAAACTGCTTAAAATATTTCGGTTCCATGTATTCCTATGGGCGCTAACGCTATTTTTCACCCCCAGTCGGCTGCGACGCCGCGAGCGCCCCCTTTGTTTGTAAACATGGTGTTGGTCTATACATGAAAGCGAAACATTCCAAAGCAGTTTTCTAATTTCACGGGTCATCTGTGATGTCGTTATTCGGTACAGAGCAACCATGAAAATCGTAGAACAGATCACGAAAGTATGAAATCTTATTAACGAGGCGAAGTATTTTTAAAACACCGCGAAACGTATGCGGGTGCGAGTGGAGAGGAAACAGAACTTACCGCAACATATTTTACTCGGTTCAGCAGCGTTGAACCCTTCTCATTTTTTGGTGAACGTCTTGTATCACGCTCCCACATCATGCTGCATGGCATACTACATTCCCTTGCAAGTACTGCAAGTCTGACGACTTGCGGGACCGTTCACAGCCCGATAAACTGACCGCGCACAATTGCAGACGGCAATGCACCACCGGCGCTGTCACTAGCAGACGCTCCGGATCTAGTTCACTGTACTCCGGAGCTGGAGGCGGCCGCGGTGGATATCGCCAGCTACACTGTCGTCTGCTGCAATGCGCGAATCTCGTTCGGTTCATATTGTCGTATGGCGTTTGACAACTGCTTTTTAGATGTAATTCTGTCTAGCACGTATCACTGGAGTGACAATGATCAAGCCTATTTACCCTATGCGGCAGCATATCAGACTGTAAGCAAAACTGCGCGATTCGCTACACCCAGCTTGCCTTTTGGCGGTGTCTGGATTCATAACACAGGTTATTCGGAGAGTTTTAAAAGTAGACTGCCTCCGTAATGACGCACCATACTTTATAACACACTTCTTCAAAGCGCCGGTCAACGTTTAATGACCGGCCACCACTTCTGGTGCTCTCCGAAATGAGAAAAATGTTCCGGTAAGTTGTGTTTACATGTATTGCTACGAGAGGGAGCCCGGACCAGCAAAGCTTTGCCAGGCTTAATCCAATTTAATATAAAAGAAAAGGAGCTAAACGCCTAAAATAAAAAAAAAATAATTTAGATGAAAAAAAAACGTAGACATAAAAATGTAAAAAATGTACATTAAAGATACAAAAGGAAACAAAGATCACAACTGCCTAGTTACAATAGATATATGAAATGGAAAAAGGATAAAGAAAGAAAAAGCGAAAGAAAAGCACAAAAAGATAAAGAAGTCCAGGAAAGAAGGAAGCAGAGAAGAAAATGTCCGTGGGTAGCCAAAAACTGCAAAAGAAGAGAGAAGAGAAATATAAAAATTGTGCATTAAGGATTAGCCAATTAGCAAAAAATATAACTTTAAAGTGAATATGCGAAACACACTTCAGCCTAGAAAAAATAAATATATGTATATAAAGAGGTTACCAAAGTCTGCAATGAAATGAGAAAAAATAGTATTGAAAAACGTCGCGAATACGAACCGGTGTGACATGATTGCACCGTCACTACGTTGCGGCGAAGCATTCGGCACAACTAGCGGCTGCGGGCGTGGCATTCCTACTCCTTCGCCGCGTCGCGGCGATGTACTAGGCGCCACCAGCCATCAGCTGCTATGGGCGGACATGCCTAACGACAGAGGACGACGTGCACTATCGGTGCCCACCGAAGACGACGTGTCCACGGCCACTCACGCACCACTGACCGTACCTGTGCACAGCAGTAGCAACGCACTGGTCAACGACAGTCAGCCCACCGAATGGCTAGATACTGGAGGTGAACTGATGAATCAAACCATCTATCTTCCTTTTTCTTGGGTGGACAACTGATATGGCTCATCGGGCGTGCCGCCTAACACACTCGCCATCGCTTGCACTGAATCGATGTAAATAAAATGAGCACATAATTGGTCATTTCAAGAAAACTGTCAGTTTTTACAATACCAGCGCGCATGCCCACACGGGTAGTTCGGACGCCCTTAAGTTTTGCGTGAGCTTTTTTTTGTGTCTGCGATACCCGTCTGTTTTAAAGCAGAAGCTTTGCTTGCCTTGCAGGTGCCAAGTACTTTGGCGGGCAGAATTTACCTCACCTGCTCCCTCTTGGCAAGTGCTGCGCGCTGAGCGGGTGGAGCTCGCTTCATTTTCTACTTCGCACAACTGGCAAACTATTCGCAACGGTACATATCGGCACAAATATACAACGTTGTCTGACACAGCCTATCAGTCTCCTGCCTGCCCTTTCCCTGCACCGCCGCCGATGGCTATCTGGCTCACCTTGCCCTTCAAAATCCTTCGACACCGTCGCGTCGTCTAGACCCGGTTGTGGTTCCCTTGTGGTTCGCAGATAGCCGTGGAGTAGTCATGTCTTAAACCCAGTGCTTCGGCTTCGTTTCCTTGACGTTCGCAGAGCGTCTTAATTCCAACAGCTTAATTCCAAAATCAACGTTTACGCGCCGTAAGATGCTGTAAAGTTGTTTGCTTTTTGCCACTAAAAAGCTGCATGTGTGTGGGCGCGCGTGTGTGTGCAAATAACTGATGCGCAGGTACTCAATATATTTGAGGCCCCGCATAAGGTTTTCATTGTAGTGAGGAAGCAATCACAATCCCTGCAGCGCGCTGCGAAGAAGCAGACTCGCGACTCTGAAGTCCCGGCGTCGCTTCGAATACCAGCCCTAACCCCGCCAGACCACCGGAAGAAAGAGAACGAAAGCAAAAACTGCGAACGCACAAAATCTGCGCTCACTCATTCCCCCGGGGAAGGAAAATTCTGTTTACTGCTTGAAGCCATGGGGGAGGGGAGAAGACTGTGTTGGAGGAGGAGGCATGGTGTGGACAAACCGTCAACAAAACTGCCGCGAGCGCTTCCTCTTACAAGGAAAAAAAAAGAAAAAAGGGACTCCGCGAGATACGCGTACGTGACGTGTAGGCTACGTCACCCATGTGTCACGTGATTGCGCATCGTCGACCTGCAAAAACATTCTCCCGCCAGTAATGGCCCTCCGCTAGTGTGGCCATGCCGAGGCAGTTGTCGACTTCTATGTTGTTTAGAAGACAGTCCAGACAGAGGTCGCGCGCCTCATCCATAAGCAGCATATCGGCGTCGGCCAGCACCTAGGTCACATTGTCGTTGTCAATGCGCACCTACAGCAATAATTACCGTAGAGTTAATTCTCTCGCTGGTAAAAACAGTTTCTCGCGATTTGCGCCTCCTGTGCATTAGAGAATGTTGTCTTTCATGGGATCGTAATGCAGGCTGGCTACATAGCGCCGCGAGCCAGTAATCTGATTCCGGGGAACACCTGACCGTTCTGAAAATGACGAACACTTCGTTTTCAAATCTCACGTCTACACCACAGCTCTTGTCACACGGAACGCCTCCGCAGAAACAGTTTTTTTTTTTGGTAATCCACACCCTTTCTTCTTGAGCGAACTTGATCCTTAGAAGCTCTCTTCAAGCATTGTTAAGCATTGTCATTCTAGCACTGTCAAATCTATTACTTTGAGAGACAGGCAAAATATGAGTAAATTTTCAGTTCAGTTGAAAAAAAAAAAGGGATATTTAGTTTTTCCCACGAAAATTGAAAATTTGCAAAAAATAAACACACGTTTAGAAGAGCGTGGACTCATTACCTATATTGCACGAATGACTATCAGACTGCGGATAAATAAATTTAGTCCGTGACTATTGTATCAAATGCATGTGACAAGCGCCAATTAGTTGCAACAGTTGCTAGTGCATGCGTCAAGCCGGGACTAATGCCACTATCATATCTCTTCCAAGGATTTTCACTTGCGCATCTCACCAGCGCCGTACAACGCAGTGTGAGGACTCTTGCCTGTTGCGATTTATCACTAAAACAGTTCTGTTGGCTGAGCAGCGAGAAACTTATGTGTGCCTCGCCATGGACCCATCCGTTAAGAGAACCGCTCAACGAACTCATTCTTCAAGGAATCATTTACACCATGCTTCACTCGCGTGCACTTCGAGTCAGCCAAGCTCCGCGCTGAAGGTATTGAGAAGCCACTACGACGCGGTTCAGGTGTTCACAAACGAAAAGCGACAGATATAGCGCCTTTATTTCCCTGTAAAACAATCATTATTATCATTGTTATTATTACAGTACTTGCATATTGCCCGCTTTTTAAACATAAAATGCTTTTAGTTCTCGCGGCCGGTGCCCTTGAGGGGATGTAGGCAACATTCAAGCAGCGATTTCCTTTCATCTGGGCGCCGCAACAGAACATACTGGCACCGACCGATCGCTCTCTGAGGACTCCGCGTCCTCCCTTGCCACACGCGCGTAGAACGCCGCTCGACGTTGGCCCTTTAAGAGGATGCAGCTCGAAGGGTGTTCCGAGATTTTGTCTGTCACTGCGTTGCGGCGTCAGCTCATGGCATTTATCTCATAAGCAGACGGTTGTACATGGAGCACTCGTACGCGCTGCTTGTCCGTTTCTTATTAGGCCGGCGTCCCTCGTGACCATCGTTCTGAATTTTCACTCCACCACTATCCGAGGTGGTGTTGTTAATAAACCTCTAAAGCGACAGCAGCCCATTACCCGAAACTCTGGTCGCGACGTGTGGTTTGATGGC
Organism: Amblyomma maculatum; assembly: GCF_055883805.1. Classification (NCBI taxonomy): domain Eukaryota; kingdom Metazoa; phylum Arthropoda; class Arachnida; order Ixodida; family Ixodidae; genus Amblyomma; species Amblyomma maculatum. The sequence continues at coordinate 5,048,976 of NC_139344.1, read as the reverse complement.
ACCCTAAAAAGCTTTCATGTGTCCACAGAAACAAGTATGAGAGGAACCGCGCTTTTCCTTTTCTGTGAATCAATTAGGGCGAAAACCTTTCTAGGTTCATGGTGAAAATCTCACGTCGGCGAGATGTGTCAGCGAGGTTTTGATTGTGAAAGATACGGCGTTTTTCCTTTCCTGTAAACCAATTTTAGGAACTCAGAGCCCTTTAATGCGTTCAGCGAAACACTGGTTCTGTTCGACAAGGGGCTCGCGACGTACGCAGCAGCGTTAATAATAATTGGTTAACAAGAAAAGAAGGGCACAGTTTGTCACACTTGTTCTTTGGACACCTGAACAGCGCCGTGATGAAAGGGAGGAAGATGGAAGTGGGAGCGGAAAGAGAGAAAGGGGTGTCATAGTGGAGGGCTTCGGAGTTTTTGCGACCACCTGAAGATCTATAGCGTGTACTGGCATCGCACAGCACACGGAGGCCTCTTCGTTTCACCTCCATAGAAACGCAGTCGACAGCGATCGGAATCAGTTACGGGTACTCCGGAACAGTAGACGGGCACCTTTACCACTGCACCAAGACAGCGGGGCAATGTACAGCAGCAACCCTCAGGCTTTCGCACTTCTCCACGGCCGATGCTGCAGTGCTCTAGGAATATTTATATATATGTAAGCAATTGTATGGCTATGTAGGCGGGTTTCGCATGGACGTGACATTGTCGAAGCATGTAAAAGAGGAACTAGTTCATATATAGAAAAATAATGGTACCATCAGATAGAGCGTCAAGAAAAGATGTGCAAGTGACAGAATGGTTGATGTGAGCTTATGAGGTAAATTATTAGAGCCAATTAGTGTGTAACTCCGATCGAAGATGGCCGCCAGCCACGTCCGGTTTCGCTTCTCAGCTGCCAGTCACGTGTCTCAGTGGAATGCTCCCTGTCGTTTCTTTGAATGCAGCAGAGTTCACCGGCGTTCTGAAATCGGTGTACTGTAAGGGAAAGGCGCAGTATCTCTTACTCGCGGAACCAAGCAACACGCAGTAGCTGTCACTTGTTTCTGTGAACACCTAACCTGCGCCGTAAGGGAAAGCAGGAAGTGCGAGTGAAATTGAAAAGAGGGAAAAGGGAACCGGTAGTGGAGGGCTGCGGAGTATTTTCGACCACATTGGGATCTTTGACGTGCTCTGACATCGCATAGCAGACGGATGCATCTTCGTTTCGCCATTGAAACGAAGCTGCCGGTGCTCGGTACCGATCCTGGGTACTCTGGCACAGTAGTCAGGCCTCTTAACCACCGCGCCATCGTGGCAAGACGAGAATAAGGTAGGAAGCGTTTTGCGGAAATCGATCCGTTTGAGAGGTACACGCCACAGCCCGCCCCTGCCGAAAACGCAACGATTATGCAGCCTCTCGCGGAGGTGACAAGCCGCAACCGGCCGCAACTGCTTTCCTAAGGCCGCGCAATTGCAGGCGATTGCTTCGAAGCGAGAAGAAAAATCATAGAGCGACGCTGAGCACGCGGCACGTTTGAAAAAAAAGAAAGATCACTAGCGGTTCGATGATGCTGGACACCTGAATATCGAGTGGTAGCTCTGTGTAACTTGGCAGTGTGGGAAGACGCGTCGATAGGGGGGGGGGGGGGGGGGGGAGTAGTAGGGTCAGGAGGTCCCATTTCCGCGTCAATACCTGATTATGTTAACTTACTGATTTGCGCTTCGACTCCATCGAAACATGGCCGTCGTGGTGGGGGCTTGAATCCGGGTGCTCCGGTAACGAGCCGAGTGTCTTAACCACCGAGTCATCGCGATGAGTCTTTTTGGTTTTGTGCCGCCTTCATCGCGCACCCGCATATTCGTCATTTTGTTCGACTTAACCGCAAGGTAAAACACTAGACGTTGTGTTCAGCCGGGTGCATCCATGGGACCTCCCTTAAGCCCACTTTCACGAAGCACGAAGCTCTTAAAGGTGAGCTAGCTCAAATGACAGAATCACTCGGCTATACTAATCTGAAGAGATCTGGGTTCGATCTCGGCAGTGGTAAACTTTCGGCGCAGGCGAGACGCAGGGCACCCATCCGCTTTCGGATATCAGTGCATGTTAAAGAATTCAATGTATTCGAAATTAACGGAGCCCTCTTAGTCGATGTAGCTTTGGAACGTTAAGCTGCATAAAAACGTAAGAACAGAGAGTGGCCGCTGCTCTCTACTCTTTCGCCGTGGCGTGGTCTGGCGACTTGAAAATCCAAAAATGAACACAAACTGAAAGCTCACAGTCAAATTGCCATGAAATTGCACTAGGCAATTTTGGGCTTCCGAAGCGAAAGCTTCAATTCGCCATATAAAGCCAACATCGCCGTGCGGACGCGGAGTCGCTGCTGCAAATGCTCTGAGCAACAGGTGCACCAAGCATGACGTTAGAGTTGCGTCACCAGTGCCGCCCACTCCGCAGCCTCGCTGCGCCGAAGGAACTGTGCGCCGCTCGGCCGGCGCAAACTACACAGCCTCGCTGCGCGCGATGCGAATGCGCAGCAGCTACAGATGCGAAGTATCTAACATGCGTGACAGATGCGTCGTGTGTTATTATTTCAGAATTAGCTGCCGCAACAGTATCTGGGGTAGTCGCTATGTATGTGTTAGCTAAATGGGCGACTAACAGGAGGTGAATAAGCTGCGAGAATAAAATGATTTACTACGTGTAACCGTGCGTGCAAGCCTTCGCGACACTCTAGGTTTAACCGGACATAAACCACAGCAAGTTTTGAAGGCGACAACCTTTGTAGGCTCATCGAACGAAATCCCGAGCACGAGATCTGTGCGCGAGATCTGTCATATTCCGCGAGATTCCCAGAAATGTGTTATTAGCTAGCGTTCCTCTCGTCTGCAATCCCACACTTGAACGCGCACCAAGGAACGCCACACGACAGGAGCCGTGGTGTACCGTCCGAACACACACCTGCCGGAGAAAGTGACAGAGACTGCGCCTTAGTTTTCCTGTAAGATTCCATGTAGCACTGCAACGAACGCCGATAAGAAGGCAAATGACAGAAGGTAGGCTTTCGCCATTCGCCTCTTAACTGATATATCAGAGACCCACTCATTTTTTTCCCTCCTTTGTCCTCCACGAAAACAGAACGACGTTTTTTTTTAATAAAATGGTTCCTTTTTTTTTCATGTCTACACATCTCTGTGACATTTCAGAAAGTGCATGGTGATGGAAAGCGCTACCATCACGCCGACTGTAGGTTTTTAAGGTAGCTGCTTGCAAAACCTAAAAGCTCAGTCTCAGCCCTGGTTGTGCTTCTTCCCCGCATTGTACGGTCCTGAACCCAGCGCAAACTTACCTCGCCTGTACAGTAGCATTTGAGGAGGACGCCCAGAGCGGTTTCCGGGACACCCTTGAGCAGCAGCTCCTTGGGTAACCGTATTCCGGGCCGAACGCCGCCCGAACGAAAGGGCTTGCCGTGCACAGGATGGACCGGTTGACCCTGAACATGGAACCATCGGCTGCGCGAATCGAGCAGTCACAGGACCTGTCGCCTCCGGGAAGGAGCGGACCTAGGAAGGTAGGCATGGCTCCCGATCGAGGTGATGACGTGTTGTTGTTGTTGTTGTCCAAATAACTTATGGCACATACCCACAGAGGGGGATCGGCCAAGAATTGGGTAGCAAAGAATTTTTTTTTTAATATACTTGCATAAAAAAAAATATTTGAGGGGTAGAGCAAAGGAAACAAAACGGGAGATAAGTGAAATATAAAATGAAAAGTGGTAACACTCACGGGAGATTGACACTACAATTTTAGAGCAAGTTATGTTTAAATATTTAGCAAGGCAAACGATTTGAGTCCAGTAAAAAATTTTGCATGGCAGTTAACACAGACCTGTGACTGTGCCCAAGGATTGTGGCGCCAAATGATAACAATGTCGGGCTGCTTAAACTAAGGCCAAGCTGTTGCAATGGCCTTTCCATCAACTGCTTTCTCAGCGTAGTAAAGCGGCGGAAAAACAATAAAAAGTGATCTAATGTTTCTTGTTCACCGCAAAATGCGCAGACGGGAGACAGTGCCAAACCAGACCTGTAAAGATAGAAATTTAAAGGTGGGATACGGCATCGCAGCCTTGTTAGTGAAATCTCAAGTTGCCGTGAATGACATAATTTTCTATTCCAAGAATAATTTAGATGCAGGTAGTCATCAGATCTTAAAAGATGTCCATTTTTCATATTTAATAGGACGTTTCTTCGAAACCTCGCTGCGGTGATGTACGCGGTCGCCGGAAGGATAGATAATACGGGGCCATTAAGGGACTCTTTTGCCAAATTGTCAGCATATTCATTTAAAGTCACATTGCTGTGGCCTGGAACCCATACCATATGTACAATCTTCAAATGTCTAGGGATCAGGGAGACAAAGGTTTTTACTATTGCAGAATCCACCGACGAAGAGAGAGATGAACACAAGGATAGAGAGTCGGAAATTACTGCCACTTTAGAAAAAGAGGAGTCTAATTTTCGTAAAGCGAGTACCACCGCCAGAAACTCTGCCTCAGAAATTGGGGTGAAGTCCGGAAGCCGGACAGAAAAAGACCAGTCTAAATGTGGACAATATATACCCACACCCGCCTTTTCATTACTTTGAGATGCGTCAGTAGCTACAACTAAACTAGCAGAAATACTTCTTAAATGGTCTTCTAATAATCCGTTTAGAATAACGGATGATAAGTTTTTAGCATTATTCGGGAATATGTCGTCAAAGACAATTTTAATAGATGAACCGATGGTTTGTATGGGTAGAATACTAGGAATACCGAGAAAGCCATGCGCAGTCTTCTTTTTCTTTGCTCAACAGTCCGCGAGCGTCACGTTCAATCGTTAACGTCGTCTTCTCCTGGCCTCCGAACTGCAATATACTGACGCAGCCCGCGTGAGGTTGCCTGTGGCGTTGCATCGAGCGTTCCGTTGAACGTGCTCTGCGACGCGTCGACGCCCGTCTCTCAAGTCCAGAACAGCGTTCGTGCTGACCGGTGACGTCATCACTCAAAAGGGCTTACGGACAAGAAACTGGGTTTTCCTGGATTTGAAGATGAGACGTCTTGTGTTCCTCGCGTCTGCCTCGTCTGTGACGCGACATGGTGTAGGAAGTTTCCGAATTAGTGTCAGGAAAGTAACCTCATGCCATCTTTCATCACTGTCAATCTCTCTGCAAAGACATGTGACATCAGCATGCCAGGTGACGGGTTAAAACTGTCTTCCTCCAGAATCTTTGCCATTGAGCCGCCATCACACATCAAATTTGAAAGAACATCCGAGTGGCCAGCGGGATAGCAAGCATTCGACGACTACCGATTCGGTTCGGGATTGAACGAACGGAGCGAGGAAGCTGAAGTCCGGATTCACCTTTACACTATGGGAAGACAAGCGAGGACGATATTTCAAACCTTCGGCTCGTCGGAAGACGACGCCAAAAGAAAAACGGCGTCAAGGAGAAGTTTGACAATTATTTCGTGGCTGCTTGCAATGTCGTATACGAAAGCCCTTGCTTCCACTGAAAATGCCAATATCCGAGCAGGTCCTTCGGCCACTTAGTCCCAGCCACGCACTTGTAGACAGGTGCGACTTCGGCAGCTTCAAAGAGACAATGATTCGCGACCACTTTGTTGTTGTCCTCAGGGATGGAAAGCTCTCTGAAGCGCTGCAAATGGACGCCGCCTCACACTGTTAAGCGATGTCGCCAAGGCCCGTCTCAGAGAAACCGTACACAAGCAGAAGCAGCCCCTACAGGACAGCGGCTGAGGTGCGTTACTTATGACAACGGATGCAGACGTGGACGCCATCCATAAGGAGAGCGAGAATTCTCAGCCTCTTCGAAAGGAGCGCCTCACAACTCAAGACAAAGCTCAGTAGTACCTTTTCTGCTGGCAAGCTTCGCATACAAGGATTGCCTAGCTGTAAGTGCTACCACATGGTATGTGAAGGAACATTTCAGTGTGGTCTGTCGCAAGAACGACTTCACACGCAGGAAGGTAGGACTGTTTTCCCTTGAGAAGGACAATGCATTTTACTTTCTCCGTACTGTTGGCTATCACTCAGCAAGCGCCAAGTTCATTGAGTTTTTTATTAACGGATGGCCGACTTCAGCGAAGATCTCTGCAGTGAGGCGACTCGGACAATAAACAAAAATCAGATACACTACAATGTTTACCATGCCCAATGGTGGCAGAGCGCCGGCGTCAGTCCGGAGGACTTCTCAATGTGTTCAGGCACATCAAATGGGTCCAGGTGCACAACGCCCCCAATGTACAGCTTCTCATTGTAGCGCTGTTTATCCGATTACGACAAGCTTTTCACGTAGCCCGACATTGCTGCAGCGCACACTACATTCCTTTTCAAGCGCTGCCAGTCTGACGATTTAAGGAACTGTTCACAGCACGATAAACTCACTGCGCACAGCTGCAGATGACCATGCACCACCGGCGCTGTCGCTAGCAGACGCTCAGGAGCTGGAGGCAGCCGCGGTGGGTATCACCATCTGCGCCGTCGTCTGCTTCAATGCGCGATTCTCGTTCGGTCCTTATTGTCGCACGGCGTTCGGAAACTGCTTTATATACGCAATTCTGTCTAAGATGTATCACTTGAGCGCTGGTATTATCAAGCTAATTTACCTCATGCGGCAGCATATCAGACTGTAAACAAACTGCGCGATTCGCTACACTGAGCGTGCAGTGAGTCTTTTGGGGGTGTCCGGATTCACGACATATCTAGATCATTAAGGAATATTTAGTAGTAGACTGCCTCTACAATGACACAGCATATTTTGTCACACACGTCTTCAAAGCGCTGGACAAGGATAACGACCGGCCACCACCTCTGATGCTCCGCGAAACGAGAAAAATGTTGCGGTAAGTTCTGTTTATGTGTTTCTATGGGTCGCCTTCCCGAAACGCACACCCATACGTTTCACGGTGTTCACCTCGGTAATGAATTTCATACTTCCACGATCTGTTCTAGGATGGTCATCAAATAAAGACATTATAGGTGCCCTATAAAATGAAAAAACTGCTTTGGAATCGTTCGATTCCATGTACTCCTATGGGTGCTAACCCTACTTATCATCACCAGTCGGCTGCGGAGCCGCGAGGCTTGGAGTGGTATAGAGCAATATTGAGCAGTGTAACGACCGGCGCCGGAGAGCGGCCCGCTTTTGCGATAACAGCCACCTACTTCCGCGAGAGGGCGCGACGTGCTAAAGGGGTGCCGCGTTCGCCGCTCGGCGGGTAGCGGCCGCGGAGGTAGCGGGGGTACGGGGAGGCGCGCGGTGCTCTATGGAGCTATTTTCACAAGCTGTGCAATTGGTACGATATTTGATAAAGAGGCTACCTATTCCTGGTGCTTAAACTGATCCCTGAAATTCCTTTACATTTCTCTGGAGACGCCATGCACGGTTGGGTGTCCCTTTTGAGCAGCGCGACATTTTTGCATCGCTATTTGAAACTCCTTCAACGCTTCTTCTTCCTGCGGTCAGTCTTAAATAGTCCAGATGACAGATTTGTACTAAATGTTTAAAACGAAGCGTGGTGTTTTGCATTCGTTCTTCCCGTAAGGTAATACATGCTGGTGCCGAGGAGCGCTACTAACACGCGGAGAAAAACAGTATACATGCGAATCAAAGCTTGTGCTTTCTAAGGCCTCTTTAGGAACACCTTATTTTTTACGAACCTTATGTGTTACATTTTGCAGCTCGTGCTTATAAATACATAACAGAGTTTACCATAAACCGTTAGTAATCTGTAATATATCTACATAATCGGTGTTCTTTCTGTGCTCTAATCAGCGCTTATAGAAATAACAAATACAGTGCGTGAGCAAAACACATTTGTTCATAACCGTGCTAATTTAAAGCACGGCGGTATTTCAAGGATTTATTCTTTATGAGTGATTAATAAATGCATAAATCGCGGACATTTAATTTGTTTACGTGCCGTTTACCAATAGGGTGAACCAGCTGTACAGATGAAAAAAAAAAAAAAGTCAATTGCAGCTAGAGCAATTGTTGAGAAAAAAGATGAACAATTAAACCTGTCACACACGAGGAAATACATTCATAGTGGGCACTTGAGTGCGGACTCTTTACTAGCATCAAATGGCAGATGTACAGAGCAAAAAAAAAAAAAAAAAACAATTGCGCGTCGTCTATGATGCAGTTCTTGGCGCGCACCGAGAGAAAATGAAAAAAAAAAAAAAAAAATGCGAAAACGTTTAGGAGCCCCTAATGCTGAAGCAATTAATATAAGGCCGGATTCAACTGCGGACACTAATGCGTGCTTATTCTTCGAGCGTGTGATTCGTAATATGAGTAATCAACGGGATATACTTGCCAACTATAGCTACACACCTATAATCGGGCTACTTGCCGGTTACACTTTGCAGAACTGATCAGGCTATAATTGTTCCCCCATGAAAACTATCACAAGGTTGATATTACACTTCAAAGGGAATTTAATTATTTTCCCCTTTGGCAGCTCTTGTCGCGGTTAGCTGACTAAAGGGAGCAGACGCAAAACACCTGAAATTTAATTACTTCAAGTGTGAGCTTTCTGGTCCAGCTGAAATGTTTGAACCTCCACACTTTACAGAAAGGTTGCAAAATCTGAAGTGCAAAGATGTCCAGAAGGACCACCCGAGTCAAATTTTGGGGTAAATTGTGACCTAGCTTGGAGCCTATGGCCCAATTTTGTTTCTTCCTGCGTAATCGAGTGCCGGCCCCACAACCTCTCTTTCGCCGAATGTTAGGAGCCGCATACTCACAATATGAAGTAATATACACATTTTGATGTTATAAGAATGATCTAGCGGAAGCGTATTACAAGCGCGCACTACAGCCTCTGCGTCCCCTATCTTTCTGTCGTTCTAACTTTTTCAGAGCAATTCTATTTTTTTTTTTTTTTTGTATGTGCACCCAAAAAGGACTAGGTTGATTTTCTGGGGGCAATGATTGCATATTACCGGTTGCTGAGCACGCAAAATAAAAACTATCTAGAATGAAAGCATTTTCTGGAACAATTAAGTTATCGTCAAATTATCAACGCCTTGAGAATAAATGTCTTATGTATAGCGCACATCTCTGGGTATTTAAAGCTACTGGTTACAAGAAGGTTCCAGCTTATTTAAAAAAAAAAGGGTTTTTAATTAGATTAGTCTACAGTTTCACAAAGTTGTAGAGCCTTAAATTTTGACGCTTATATCTTTATACGCGTTCGGTTGCACGCCCCGCTTGTCGCCTCTTTGTGCACTGCTTTCCCCTTCCCAGGTCCTTATTTGGTCCTTCATCTCGGTTGTTTCCTTCTTTTTTATTGCGTATATCTTCATTGTTTATCGTCTTTAGCTGCCTGCATGCTTTCTTCTCCGTCGTGCGTTTGCCGTGCCGCTCGAAAATTCCAAACCTTTGTTCACATTCGCGGTCGCTGCTTTCACGGCGCAGCGTGCCTTCCACCTCTTTCTCCCTCCCTGCTAGGCGACACATGTTTTTGTTTTCCGATGCATCCTTTACCTCCTACTTCTTCCACCTTTCCTGACCCACTGTGCTCTGTTATTCAATAGCCAACTTACCTGGTGTGTCGTTCGATTTGATGCCCTTGCTATATCTCTACCTCCATGCGGGGTAGTCCACATTTAATTCATTCGAACTGAGAGCTGACTTTTCTTGTGGCTTCAGGTGACAGACTGTAGTCGGCATGGTTTTCGTATGATACAACAGAATTTACTGCTTTGGACTGTTTTAGTAATGGGTTACCGATGACGAGGTTTATTTAGTCGGCGCTCGAACGCACCTGCTGCACGTTTTGACTTCTTCATACATCCTGTCTCCACACTGCCTTCTTTTCAAAACGAATGCATTCCAAAACGAGAATTAGGTTCTTTAGGACTGCAGAAGCAAGCTGTATGCCGAGTGAAGCGTGCTGTGAGAGTCTGAATTCGTACGCCGCTCTCCAAGCTGTTCTCTTCGGAGCCCAACTGCTGTCATGTTGCTCCCCGAGGTGTTGCCAACGGCCAAAATGGAAAATAAATTAGGCGATTGCGAACCGTACTGAGCCCCGTTAACCAGCATATTTGTAAAATGTTGACGCTAGCAGATCGAGACGACGCACAGGCAAACAAGAACGTAGAGTGCGCGCGGTAGCCGCCCAGACGGCGCGCGGTATCCGCGCGGCACCCATACGGTTGACACAACAGTTTCTGCGGCGCCTCCGTCATCGCAAAAGCTCCCCCCGCTCCCATGCATTTCACAGTGCGGTCGACCCACTGTCCAATATTCTACCTGAATCGGTCTGCGTGGGGAAGAAGCGGGAAGAGAAACAGCGGAATAAACGCTGCTTCCTTCTCAGTGCAAAGGCGTCTTGAGACTCGGCCCCTTACAATCCCATAACAATTGTGGCGACGGGGTGAAATTTTTTTCAGGCTTTGCACTAAATCCTCTGCAACTGCCGACCTTCGGAGTATTTAACCATTCCACGGGGAGGGAGCAGCCTGGACAGAGTATCTTGAGCAAGTTTCTTTCATAGAAACTCGCTCTTTCATAGAGCGAGTTTCTTTTCTTTCATAGATGCCGCTGTCAGCTGCAAAAAAAAAAAGCGGTGTTTGGGATCTTTCCCCATGATTAGGCATGGAGCTATTCTTTCTGCATCCCGGATTATATTTCTATATTGTTTGCGCAATGTTTAGCTTTTCGATTGGCTCTACACAAAATTCTGTGTCATGTCACACGTTATCATTTTTGCGATTATCAGTTTGAGCCTCGATTGAAACTTCACAGGTTAGTTGAGCCCTTTACTTCGACTTTTTTCCATGCACTTTGAAAGAGGTTCGTTTTGACTTATTCGATACTATAAATATCTGTAAATGCATTTAGTGTATCGGTATCAGGTATCGAGGGCTGAAAATGAAAGTATAGGAGTATCGGTATCGAAAATACATTTTTGGTGTATCGTGTATTTAAACGATACTCGATTCTCCGCAGAATATTGAAGCCAGTGTGTGTCAGACATTTGGTCGACGGCGCTCGCTCAGGCGCTAGTACAAACTGGGAGGCATCTTTGCTTGCAGTGCACCCTGATTTCCCTCCTGCTCGAAGTTTCCTTCACAGGCTCCGTCTTCTTAGCCTCCATCTATCCATGCTCTATTTGTTTAAAGCTGAAGGAGCCAATTGCATGTAGGTGCTCATGATATTGTTTACTTGTGAGCACCGCGTGCGTACCACGAAGCCGCTAAGCCGTTAACAGACACGCAGAAACAAAGAACTCCTTGTCCGCCTCTGAGGCATGTGATTCTTGTCAAGCGGCATGCTACGTGTACTGACGAACTCAGTAACTTATGCACGACCATAGCTCTCCAGACCCTTGAGCTTCGCATGTCGGCTCTGCTTGGCGACAAGAATATGAGCGTCTAACGCCTCAGTCTCGCACGATGCAGTCGCCGGTCTTGTAGTTTACAGCGTTTGATTCGAAAAAAAAAAAAAAAAAAACATCTTTCTTCCACTAGGCTTTATCTGTAAAAACTATTGCAGCTAAAATATTAAGAAAAATACGACGTAAAAGCTATGTAACCGCACTTTCCCAGCACATAAATTTCAATAACAAATACACGATCAAAGAATTTTCGCCAAAAACATTTCAGCGAAACGTGAACAAACCTTGCGAAGATACGTTTGTTTCTTAAAGCGATAAACTGTTAAAATGTTTTTGAAATATGCGAATTGATTGGCGTTATATTAGCTACTCTCTCTTAAAAAAAGAACACTTCTCTCTTTTATCTAAACCAGACTAAGTTCTCGAGAGGCGCTAGTGAATCTTGATTTTGTTAACTACATTCAAGATCATCGAGTCGACGCTCTTATCTTCTGGTAAAGGGCCCAGTCATCAAATACAACAGTGAGGCGTGCTCGTCCAATTATATAGAGAGGCTTCTCTTATTTGCCTTGCTTACAGAACGCCCACATCGCGGGACTATTTCGGAACTAATAAAAACGTTCAGGCATTTGATTTTTGTTCTCATCTATGTTTTAACAGATAATGTGAGCTTCAAATGTCTGCTATCGCACTAATATCAAAATACCTGCTCAGTTGCCAAAGAGCACTCAGCACTGAGCCTTATACCAAAGAAAAAACGGAAGGGGTCATCGCGTAAGTAACGTGCAATATATGAAATGTAAAGCAATAGAAGTTCCAGATTTAATGTAGCCAAGTGCTCACAAGGTGGTTCGTGCGAAGAACACTAGCTGAAAGAAATTGTTCGCTAGGCTGCTTGTCGAAGCTTTGTAACCCTGGCTTCCATTCGATGTGAAGTTGTGACTAAGGCCAGCTGCCCAGACAGCGGATCTTCAATAAATTCGTGCTGTCGGGTTCCTTTAGGCCCTTTTAGAGAAACTAAAACTGCGTATAGGTACCACAGAAAGTTATAAAAACCATGGTAAAAATTTTCCAGCTTCTCTAATAATATTACCGCCTTTATCATATTGGAATTTCAGAGATGTATCGAATATACAGTATCGAGTAACTGTATCGGAAAACAATTTCGCTTCTGTATCTTGTATCGGTATCGGAAATACAATTTTTCAAGGCATCGAGTATCGGTGTCGAAGATACTTTTTCGAAGTATCTTGACCAGCCCTGGCTCCTAATGCGTCCACATATCCAGTCTCTAAATTCAGTGCGCTGTCGATTCATTGACTGCAGCCGCTCCAGCACAAATCCGTCAGGCTATGGGATTTCTTATTCAAAACCAGTGATTATCAGTACTTAGCATATAATTGGAACGTCCGCTCATGCAAAACCACTCTATGTGCGGTTACAATCAGGCTGTTCTGGTGCAGGATTCCGAGTTCGAATTTTTATCTACCGAGATGTGGGTGGACACCGAAAATCCTATGTGACTCATTGGGGAAGGTTGAATCTATGAAGCATTTCCTCCTATCTTGCATGAAGTTTGCCCTCCACAACAAGCTTTACTTAGGCGCCTCTCTCCAGGTTAGGCTTTCCTTTCTCTCTACAAGTGCTAGCATCGTTTGGTGCGAGCGGCAAAATATTTTCTTTTGGCTCGGTTGGCGGGATTGTCCATGATTACATAATTAAACCTGGTAGGTTGAATTTCTTGCACTTCCAAATTTCTTTGAGATCTTCTTTTTTCTACAAAATGTTGTTTTTACTTTGGTTTAAATGCGCTTCTGTAGTTTGTCATCTCTATATTTTTTTAAATTCCCGCTTTGCGCTACGCTACTATTTTTGCCATAGTCGTATCTGAAACTTTACTTGTATACGCCGTTACACCTTTGCCAAACTCCCATGTAGGTATGTGCCAGGTTTCAAGAGGCAAAGGGGAAGAAAACGAAGTTGGCTCTCGAGCGTTTGCTGATGCCTCCGAGATCACCCTCACGCGCGTGTTTCTCTCCGGCCGTTCCAATCGGCGCGCGCCCCAGCCAAATGTTGTAAGTTTGCAGTTCCTCCAGGCGCCACCAGGCGGCAGTGCGCGCCAATGCGTCGTAAAATCCCTTGATAATTTGAAAGTAGCGACACTCTCCTCCGCGCCGCGCTTTCCTCCTCGATTCTCCTCGCGCGGCGGCGGCGAGCGCTGCGCACGACACGCTTTTTCCCCCTGACGCCCGCCGGCCGGCCGCAGCAGTGAGTGAAGCGCGAGCTTTTGGGCCAGGTCTGCGCTCCAGGAGTGCACGAAATTTTTGAAAAATTGCGAGAAAAGCATTGAGAATGCCGATAGTAAAGTTCATGAATTGATTGGTTTCTTCTTAGAACTGTTTGAATGGGGAATACTGATAAACAAAGCTTTCAGGCGAGTTCTGTGCTACAGACACTTTTTAAGTCTCATGATAAGGTTTTACTTTGTGCACTTAATCTAGTACTGCCTCTGACTTTGTGTTTGTTTTTTTAGAGCGTGAAATCTGTCACCGCGGTAAAACTTCAGAAAACGATCCAGGCTGGTGCTTTGAACTTCAAGATTAGAGAAGGTTAAAGCAGGACTTAGTCTATTTCGCTACTGTCAAGCTATCTCTCTAAGCATAGTATATGTCACGCGATCAACCATGAGATTGGATTATTGGTTAATTGTACATGCATTTCAATCAATTACTGGGCCAAATTAATTGATATTTAGTAAATTGCAATTAAAATCTAAATTTTAGCTGCAACACCGAACCGTATACCGTTGGAAAGCTTAGGCCAAGTGTAATGGCACTGTGCTAGTTAGCGATCCGCGATAATCTGCGTTCATTAGTTAATTTTGTATAAAATCAAATTTTGAGCTGTTCCTTGCTGCTTCGAGGCAAGGAACAGGTTTGCCACGGCAGTCTTGATATGATGCTGATGGAGGAATTAAATAATTTTATGAGTACGTGGCCCCTCACTGACTTCGCGTGTGGTTAAAAGACAGCAGGGTACACTGGGAGAAGTGGTGGGCCCTATTGCTGATACACTGAAGTTCTGGGGCAAGCATGCTGTGGTCTCATGCGCTGTGTAAAAGAGCTTGATTTCATTGAACGCAACAATCAAATAAAAAAATTACAAGGTGCACATAGGTCTTCAACGTGCGGAAATGAGAAAGCATATAACTGCCAATTCATTAACTATCGCTATCCTATCTATCACTATATCTACTAATGCCAGAGACCTATCGTAACTGTCACTATCCGCAACGAACACTATCACCTCACTATCCGGGCCTATTACTATAATTTACTATTATTATCCGTAACAGTCACCATCATTACCTATCACTATTCATAACCATCACTATTTAATCTGATGCCGTCCCATGACCCATTGATATACTTCAATTTTCATTGACTTACGTTGTCAGTCATATCTCTATTATCTCATAATATCTGACGAGACAACTGTACATTGACTTTTAATTCTTATACTTTCTTGTTTTCTCATAAATGGAGGTGGGAAAAGAGCAAGCCACAGAAATAACTGACTACTATCAGCGCGAGGTTCATGTCTCTGTCGAGGAGGCTTCCTTTACTTCAGGACAGGTCGGTGAGAGAAAATTGATGGAACAGCGTTTGGTCTGTTTCTTTTTTTCGAGTTCGTGTAATATTGGCGGCTCAAACTGGTCTTCAGTGAAATGTAGCTAGAGCATAGAGCGATGAGATAATTACTCAGGCTAGGTGAAAAAAAAAATCTTGCATACAATTGAAATGAGTAATATGTTACAGTGTTAAGAATTGTTGCTCGCAAAATGTTCCCCTATTTTTACATAATAACTATAATCATCATTGATTGTTTAAGTTTCGTAAATACAGAAAATTGATGCAATGATTCCGGCTGATTTGACATCGATGGGATAACTTTTCTCGCAATAAATGAATACGCGGAATCGCGCTTTTAGAGCTCCAGCTTTCAAAGCGAAGGTAACCTGCCAACGCCTAGTAGTCACGGTCAAAGTGAAGCGTGTGTGATCATATGAACACCTCCTGCACATTGGCCGTATCCCTGATAAAACGAACGCATATTTTTTAACCCACGCGTGCGTCGAAGCATGGCAAGACACATTCAAGAATTGAAAAAAAAAAAAATGCCATACGACCTAACTAGTGCAGATTACCCGCAACACCTCGGGCTTACTTGCCAAAGTTTTTCAGGGCCAGCATTCATTGCTCCCGAGTAACCGACGCACACTACAAGTAAAAGCTGGAAAGGCTAGCTCCTCTACAAGCCCGAATTTTGATTTTTAGTGAAGGAGGCCAGGGATCCTAGCATAATCGCGACAAATGCAATCGAGAGACTGTAATTTTCCAGTTATTTCTGACAGCAAAAAGCACATTATAGCGCCCTGTTTCTGACTGTACAGAAGTCGGAGCGTGTTAAATGATGGAGCCTTGGAGCCTCGCAGAATATTCAGCATGCTGCAGAGGACAACCTTATTTTTATACAATGAACATGCTGCCGCCGCAAAAATATTGAGCAGCAAGCAGGAATAAAAAACGCAGCGTCAGGTGACGCGTTATTACGGGGAGTGAGAAAGGCACTCGACGTCGCAAACAACTCTGTTGTTTCTAGGAATAAACGTCTTTCGACTAATCTTGTGAATCCATTGACTCGTGCGCAAGCCGTCACGCTTGCCTTGAGATATCATGAATACCGCATAACCATCTTCAGGTCGCTTGCTGCAGTTGTACGCGCAACAGCACGGCATAGAGCTTGCACGCTGCAATATTCGCTCGCCGAGACTGGGAGAAAAATGGCGCGAAGGAAAAAGAAAACACAAGGAAAACGCCGGACGCGCGTCGGTTTCCAATGGCAACGGCAGGGAGACCAATCGTCGCTCAGGAAATCGGGCGGAGAGCCGGCCTTCAGCGAAGGGGCGCGCAAGGGGCGAGGAGGAGGCGAGATAGTAGCGCGGCGGCGGCAAAGTTCAATCGTTGGCGTAACTTTCAAAGTATCAAGGGGTTTCAATGCGTCGATGCATCGTCCAGCCCACTCGCGGCGTATCTCCGCTGGCGGTTCTCTCGTTTTTTGCGCGTATACATTGACGAACGAGCGTGTCACGCAGCCTTTCATTTTTAGCTGGTTTTCCAGCAAAAACTGACCGCAAAGTGTGTTCGAAATGTTTCACAATTTAAGTGTTGTGTTTATTACCGAAGCGGAGGGTTGATGTTCTTGCTGCCTTCACATAATGCGTTCCGTTCTACTTAGAATTTACGCATTGTGCTCGTGTAGATAGTTTTCTTTGCTTGTGAAACAGTTACTCGTCAAGACTACCTCGTGTAGGTGGTAGTCTTTGAGTGCCTAACGGTCACTCGTGAAGCCGGCAGTCAATCAACGTTACGAGCGTATGCTCGAGTGGTCAAAGGCATGCATGTTTCTCAGCTGCAAGGTCTTGTTGCAGTTTGGTGAACTGATGAGACATTCGTTTTCCTCCCCATTTTTAATCCTAAGGCTTCTGAGCTTGCTTGCAAATATAACAAATTGCAGTGGAGCGTACATCGTTACATTCCATGTGTAGCGTACATGTCGCAAGCTTATGTTGCTTACTTCGAGAGGTGCTCTCTTCTAGCTTTGTGCACCAAGAAAGGACCACGCCATTGAAACAACGAAGATAATCAAAGGAAAGTTGCTTAGGCCACAGCTAATCAACGCAGGAAAAATAGTAATTGATCAAGCAGCTTACCGGAAAAAAAGAAATAAAACCTGCTGAGCAAGATAGGAGCTGCGTGTTTAGTTTGCCTGTTTTACCTTTGCGAATAGAAAACTACGCAAGTAGTCATCATGTGGTGATTGAACTTTGTAAATAAAGAAATGTCTAACAAAACTTGAAGTTGGGCTAGATGGTGCATTGTAACTTGACTGAAGATAAAGCGCACGGGAAGACACACACAAGAGAAGAAGCGTGTCCTGTGTCTTCTTCTCTTGTGTGTGTCTTCCCGTGCGCTTTATCTTCAGTAAAGAAATGTCTGTGTGTACTTCTTGATTGTGCTTGCCCATATTGTTTTTCTCTTTGTCCACCTCATGAGCTTTGTAAATAAAGAAACATGTACGTCTTTTTTAAATTGCTCACAGTGTTTGCCTCGTAATTTTGTTCAGAAAGTGGCTAGTATCATTACAACCGGCGGAGGTTTAGTGCCAAAAATGTTCTGATAAGTTTCGCATATCATTGAAAGGTAATGAAAAATTGCTAAATAGTGTGGCAGGCGTGTATGATAGTGCCATTCGATAGTCTAATCATAATTCGTTTGAATTAACCCATTTGGTCGGCTTGGCCCTCTGCGTGTATAGGCATAGGAGTAAAAATTAAAAATAAAAGCACTGCACCCAGTCTGTAGGATATGCAAACAAGTGAAAACAAGAAATAAGCTGAAACTCGCGTGATAATATCGCACATTTATGCTATGGCGGGCCGCGTAGTTTACAAACGAGGTAATAGCTTCTCCTCACTTTCGATCGCATAAGCTGATCCGTTTTTATCGGGATCACTTCCGAAAACCTCGCATATACTCATATGACGGCAGAGGTGCCTGAACATGCCCCGATTACCCTCAACCTTTATCGAACCTTTTTTTATTACGCAAGCTTGCCGTAAGGCATATTATAAAAACACATGTAAATTGGTTCAGTAAGGACTCTATCGAACTTGCGTGCTTACGATCTTCCAAGGCTGCTTTAAAACCGTGCGAGAAAAAAAATAGCTATCGTGACATGCATCTAAGTAAGCAATAATCATGTGGCTGTGGCGGAACCATTTAGAGAATTGCATTCGTGCGATGGATGTGTATGTAAGTCGCCGCACTCATAAATACTGTATTTAGCGAGTTAATGAACCTGCAAATGTACGGCATGTATATACACACTGACTAAAAAAAAAAGTTAAATTAAAACAAGAAAGCGCAATGTACAAGAAAGACTAATAGTCAACATTGCTCAACTCCTAAGCCTATTCCTAGCGCATGCAAGGAGGACGACGATGTGAATGACATGGAAGTGTGTTTACAAATGCCGACTCTTTTGACTGCGCGCCTTTCTAGCTCCTTCAAGCACTTTCACCTTAGGAACAATATTATCGGCAACTATACATAGTGCACTAAAAATTAATTTCTAGCTCACTTTACCGCCAACGAAAGTCATAGAATTTCATATTTAATAAGAACTCAATCTTTTAGTAATTGTAACATGTTCCCATAGTGCGCTGCCAACTTGTTTTCGCCTGCTCGATAAAAAAGACTTTTGACGTCTCTCTTATCTTACATGCGTAGCCAAGGTCATTCACAGGTTAAAATATACATGAAGGCCAGTAAGAATGCTCTCATTTTTTTCTCTTTGCTCCCTAGGAGAGACGCATGAGTGCAGATGCAAATTAGCGTTCTCCACGATCGCTTGCAGCGAAATTTGCGCAATCTGCTTATGTTTTATTAATATACTGGAAATTTTTTTATTCGAATGCGCGTCACTTATTATGCTTATTTTACACCCCTCATTGCCGATTCAACTTTGGGACATTAAACTCCATGTACCACATATACTTAAATATCCTGCTCAACCAGAGCTACGTTGTATGTGGATATTTAATTCTTGTGTTAATGACCTTCAAAAAGAAAATTTAAGACTATGAGAAATAACGCTGCGGGACTGCCCGGATCATAACGGTGTTACTATAGAACGGGTGTTGAAAAATCCCTCAAAACTCGCGAAAGTAAAAACTAAGAAAATCTATTTTGCAATTAATTCCGCGTGCCTGTTATATCGGCCATATCGCGCTGGATTAACCGCTCAAGGTAATTACAATTACCCTCACAGCAGCTTATTCTTTTTCTGTGTGAATATATGCACGGGCAGTACTGCAGGTGAATCGAACTAGTGCAGCTTCCCTGCGGAATTATACGCACACGGAATATCGCGTCTAAACTTCTTATAACTTGATAGTATATCAAAACGGGCACGAGCTGCAGGCGTTTATTGTTACTGCTATCTTCGTCGTGGCACCGAAAAGTAATCACGACAATTAAGGATTGCAAACGAACTCATCTAGTTGCAGTGCAGAAATGTAACGCATGTTAATCCGTCACCGAAGTCTACTTGTCGCGCTCAACACCGCTTCCCTTCGCTCTCACCTTTATCCGACCGCAAGAAACATGTTAAAACAAATGCCATTTTGTTTTTTGCGCGTGCAATCAACCGCACCACAGATTGCGGAAATATCGGGAATTATGCCCGAAAACGCAGCAAGCGCCGTGCATCCAATGCAGACGGTTCAGGCTTTTGCCTACACCACGAAAGTCACTGCTGTCGCCAGCGCCGCCGCATCTCCACTGACGTCACGGGCTGACGCTTGTCTATAGACCAACACCGATCTGTGACGTAAGCACAATGCGGTGGCGCTTCTATCGCCAGCGTGGTCCGACTGGGGGTGAAAAATAGGCTTAGCGCCCATAGGAATACATTGAAGCGAAATATTCCAAAGCAGATTTCTAATTTCACGGGTCATCTGTGATGTCGTTATTCGGCACAGATCCAACCATAAGCGCCCTGGAATAGACCGTGGAAGTGTGAAATCTCATACCAAGGCAAAGTATTTTTAAAACACCGCGAAACGTACCGCGATGCGAGTGAGAGGGCGACCCATAGAAGCCGTCGAGCGTTTTGGATGACTCACGATATCTGTCGGTGTTGACATGGGTGGAGTACGAAGAACTGTATCTAGGAGCGCGTACGTGACTTTTTTGAAGCCTACCCTACTGAAAATATTGTACAAGGCTCTGCGTGGTTATCTGTGCATGGTTATCGACCCGCACAGCGCGAGAATGTGCGAACAAGAATGAGCGAACGAGAATGAGCGAACGAGAATGTGCGAACGAGGATGTGCGATAAGAGGACGCACGATGTGTGCACGGTGGGAGAACGTGCAACGTGCTCACGGCGCGAAGGCGTGCACACTGTGAGGACTTTTGTACCCGTGTGTGTGCGGCAAAATTTGTGCATAGCTATCAACATTCAGAGTGCATGGATGTGGGCACTCAAGGCCCCAATATAGTCCGATGTAACGCGCGCGTGCGCACGTCGGCGAAAAACCGAGGTCTACAGTCCAACGGCACGGCGTGATGAACGTAGCGAGCGCGAGCCGACGCGGCCTAACGTCGCCGACGCGCAAATAGAATCTCGCCTATTTCTCGCCGACCGCGTCAGCCGCGTCGGCCACACATTCTAGCATTCCTCACGCGCAGTGAAGATGGCGGCTTGCATGTAGACAGAGACCATGCTAAAACCACGCGCACATTTCAGACACTGTTGCGGAAAAGCTGCTAGAAGGAATTCGAGGGCGGCCCTGCATCTATGATACCAAGCGGATTGACTCTACAGAGACGTTCAGAGGAAAGAAAAATGGCTGCGATGCAAACTGTCACTAGTGCGGCTGGGCACAGCTGCGTTCTTCGCTGTGGTGCGTGTGCCATGCTCGTTTTAATGCATTGCTCTAGGTGGTGTAACGATGATGTTGTTTCACTTATCTGCAGTACATTCATAGGAAGAATACCAAAAACTGCGGAAGCGACTTCGCATATTGTGACCGGTACACGCCGGAATCGAAGGTCGTACTCGATTTGGCCTCAAGGAACGTCAGTGGCTCAGCAACCAGGGAATTCGCGAAATTTATGGAATTCTACAGGAACTGCGGCCAGCCGAGAAAGTGATCCTCATTACTGTGTAATCTCTAACTCCTCTGTAATCGTACATATACTTAAATTTTGATTAGTTTTCAGTAAAACACGCACATATACAATCATCGTTCCATCTGTAGCCGGCGGCGGCGTGGGCTCAGGCCGTTGCTGGGCTGGACGTCTCCACAGCTGGCTGTAAATGCCTTGTGCCATTTGAACATTTGCAGTAAACACATTGCGTCATTGCCTTGATCACAACAGTATTTAGTGCCTTGATAGGCTGCAGCCAGGTCCCTGTAGGTGCCCTGTCGTCTGCTCGAAAATGCACCCCGAAAACGTACCAGCCCTCGAGGGCGTCTTGTGCGCAAGCGCACCGCGGCATCGGGCACACCAGCCGCGCCAGACTCTAGAAGCGGCAGTTTTTTGATGCGCCCGTCGTAGCCGACGTGCCGTGGCTAACGTCGCAGACTTAGCCAGTCGCGTTGAAAACGTCGGACTATATTGGGGCCTTTAGTGCAAGGAATGAGTGCACTCTGAAGGTGCAAGACATTAGTCTGATCTCAGACGATGAGACATTCAGCATGGGAATGCTACCATGCTATGGTGATACTCTGCATGGTTGCAAGGCTCCTACATCACACCTCATGTTTGTGTTGTGCATAATACTAATATGCCAGCTTTAGGCCTTGTGCAAGGCCTCAATCAGTTTCTGCTACAGTTATGACACAAAATGTTTTGCAGAAATGATGCTCTCCATGAGATGAGTCTCAAGTGCAAAGAATGCAAGCTTCCAAAAGATACATGTGGTCACCTGGATTGGCTTTATTGGCTGATACACTGTGGTCACAAAACATCTGCTTTCGGTCCACCAGGTTCGAGCTTGGATGCAGGTTTCCTTCTTCAGCTGCTCTTGGCCTGTTGGATTCGAGCTTGGATACAGGTTTTCACTGTGCGACGTCTGCAAAATGCAAAAAAAAAAGCCGGACTATATTCCAAAATCCGAAAATTCAGCTGTCTTTACAAGACATTCTGAGAAAGGGGTAATTAGGCGCTCTATTTTTAATTGATAACAATTCAAAAAGGTTCGATTCTGAACTACAGAAATATAACGAACTGACACAAGAATACAGGCGTTCAGCATCAGTCCATCACAAAATCTAATACCTTAGTCGAACAGATATTTCAAGGGTCTTTGAACCATATCCTATCAATCAAAGACATCTGAGCACTGCTTCATGGAAAGCTACAATAACTAGAGTGAACAGAGCAGTGCAAAACCGGAGATTTAAATGGACTTTGAGAAATAGAAGTGTGCATTCTAGGATATGGCTTAGCACACAGGGCTAGGAATAAAACCAAACCTGAAATGAAAGATTATGCAATTCTACATATATGATCATAGAAGAAAAACAAAATTTCATACAGAACAGTATGGAAAGTATATCATCATTGCAACTTGTACAAAAACAGTTGATAACACATCTTCAAAAGTGCACGAGTATTACTTGAGCCCAGCAGCGAATTATCAATGGCAATAGCGGGGTACAAGAGCTTAGTGAGATGATGGAATCTTTCAATGGTGATCGAGAATGCCATGTAGAAGTGGCACAACTCTCCCCAAGTTTACTAAAAGCTCAGTTAGGATTCATGACGGCCCCTCAGCCTTCCTTCCAATAAGGTCGAGAAATACCCTAATCATCCGAGGCAGTGGAAACAGTGCATAGGGATCAGGTTAACTGATATTCACAAACATGCCTTGACTAACACCTTTACTCCAAGCGGTTCTCGAGGCCCTTTTTTTTTTAAATGAAGCTCCACTTGAATTGCTCCTCGAGTGCATGAGAAAACAGAGCATCTATAAGTGGCAATGGCACTACTACGGGGACACCTAGACTTCCACTTGCACACATGGGGCATCGCAGCTTTCACACACTGTGCAGACTTCGTTCTACTGCATACCAAGCCTTTCATGAAAGTGGATATAATAAGGATTCACAGACCCACTCTCTGAAGCATTGGCTCCGAGAACCTCAATCTGACTCGAAAATACTGAAATATCGTTTCAAGTATGACCAAGAAAAGCCTCCTAAGTTTCTGCGGCTGACGTTGAGCATGGATAACTATCGTCAGTTGCAGATTTCAATGCTGTAGTTGATCATCGCATTACGCTACTGTGGTGTAAACACATTTCAAGTCATCACCAGATACCTTAGCAACATTTCAGAGCACGCCGAGTGCCAAGTTGCAGAAAGCATTTGATGGCTAACAGCAAATGAAACATGTGCAGTGGTGGTTTCTGTGAACCACTGTGGACAGTGGTGCAATCGTGGGGAATGTCATATTGTAAATAGGAAGACAGCGAGGTACCGGAGGTGCAGTTGTGCCATGGAACACCTGTGCTGCACACATCAATGGCTTTCTGATTGCCTCAAATATACTTGTATGTCTAGATGCAGTGCTGAAGGGGGGGAGGGTCAATTCTGTCTTTTTAGCTGTGGAGAGATATTTGCAGTTGGTGGAAGGCATGGCTTTTCAAGTGCACTTAAAATTAAAGCTCCTAGCTTGCTTGGAAACAGAAGCGGCATTTGCTTCTGGAAAGACAAATTTGTTGGCTTGGGTGCATGCACTATAACATGCTTCTTTGAACCTCACATGTGCTCAACGCTCGCCGCTGAGCACTCAGAGGGCAAATATGCAACTAGGTCACTAGAGTTCACAGCAGTTCGAGCAGTTCTCAATGCCTAAATCCTGTTCTACATGAGCCATATGTCACTGGCAGTGAATGTTGGTAGATGTGAATTGCTTTCAGCCATTTTTCACAGCTGCCTTGTTCATGCAGTGTGCAAAACATATTTTACTAGGCTGTGACTTTTTTTTTAACGTCCAAAAGCGACTCAGGCTGTGAGAAATGCTGTAGTGGAGGACTTCAGAAATTTCAACCACCTGGAGTTCTTTAATGTGCACTGATGTCGCACCGCACATGGGCGCCTTGCTTTTAGTCTCCATCGAAAAGCGGCCGCCACAGCCTACTAGCCTGTGACTCTTGAGGCAGCTTGTGGATGCTGTTCACAAGGACTTGACATTAGAAAATGAGCATGTTACACGTAGTGGCATGCACTTTCCGGGCCAAATTTTGGCCTTATGGCCCATTCAGTTGGGGGGACGAGAGCAGAGGTGCCGAGCAGTACAGAGAAGTACAGGAGCACGCCGAGCGAGGGTGTAATTTTCCTCCCACGGGAACGCTCTCTGCGTGTCGAGAGCAGTACGCCACGACCATTGTGACCACGCTTCCCTCCCCAGCATTCTCCGCCTACTCGCTGTAGCAGCAGTTGCAACCCGAGGAGAAGCAAACACTTCATGTAGAACTGCTTTGCATGCCTTTGTTCTCACAGCGCGGCGATCTGCCTCCTTTGGCCCTTTCGATGCCAGCAGTGACTCTCAAACCTGAGCAATGCTTTGCAGCCACCATTTAGAGCGTCACTGACTCGAGAAAAGAAAAAAGATGGTGCGGATACACCGCTTTATGTCATGTGACTTCCTCTACACTCGCTTTAGATGAGGGAGCAGCCGGGAGTGCATTCAGGTGCTCTCAGCAAAGGAAAAGACCTCCTCCTCTACCATTGGAAGCCAGTGATTCTACTCCTGCTCTACCACTGGAGGGCACCCGCTTGTCTGAGAGCACTTTCTAAGTGCTCTCGAGGGCGCCTGCTCTCCCACTCGAATTCGCCATAAGTCTTGCCCCGTATGCCACTTGTGCTGTCTGGAGTGGAGAAATATTTCTGAAGGGTAAGTCGGAGGAAATGCTGAAAAGCATTCAAGAATCTGAACTGAACCTTAAGTAGAGAAAAGACTGTTTTCTGCACTTTATGGAGCTGAGGTAGCGTCGAGTGGAGACATGTTTTTGAATTCGGCCACAAGGGTAAAATTTGAATTAACTATTCCACACGCAAAACACTCATGTCCTAATGTCAAGTCCTCTGAACATTCAGAAGCAAACTCGATATTCACAGGCTAACAGAACATGTTTCCCAGGCTGCATGAAAAGGCAGCTGTGAAAAACAGCTGAAAACGCTTAATTTTAGGCAAAATGTCGCTGCTGCTGTGATATTGTTCATGTAGAACATGACATATGCATTGAGAAATGCTGTGAAATTTAGTGACCAAATTTGTTTATTAAGATTTGATTTGAAGTTGCTGCTACACTTGATCTTTGAGCTTGCAGGGCTCAGGGGAGAGGGAAGAAAATATGCGTGCTTCTTCGCTACATATACACCCAAACCAACAAATTCAACTCGCTGATTTCAGTTTCCAAACAAAGCTTGGAGCCACAATGGTCACTGCACTTGAAAAGCCATGCCTTCTGCCTACCGTGAATATCTCTCCACAGAACAAGTGAACCAACCACTTTGACAGCACCGTGTGTCCGAAGAGCACATAGTACCCTGATGTGACAAGCAAGCCATTGATGCCTGTAGCACAGATGTTGACATTGTTCACAAGGCTCAATCGCGCTACTAGTGGCCCCAGCTTCCTTTATACGTACTTGCTAAGACCAAAAATGGGAAGACTGCAAAAATGGAGGGGGGGGGGAGGGGGGGGGGAGGCAGCATTTGTGTACAAAAGGGGGAGGTGGCTGCTACTTTCAGGCAGTGTCGGATGCGTCCTAATCTAAACATCCTAAGCATAAACACATGCAGCAGCAAGCATGCAATGCATGTCTAAAGGTGTGCGTCCGTCGAGATATCTGCAGGCCGCCAGCAAATGTTCTCACTACGTCTCTATAGCCAACGCAAAACTGATCTGCATGCCCACCACCAGTTTTCTCTCAGTACCATCGGAGCGCTGTTTAAATTTTTTAATGCAAAACCATAACTAGCCCTTTTACACGTAATTTCATCCGTGACCATCGTTGGCTGCGTTGGTTCCGAAAAAAGAGCAATCACGCCATTGCTGAGCATAGAGCAGCTTAGTAACATAAGGCATGTGGCTGAGCTCAATAAGAAGGGTCAGATAACATGACATTTGGGCAAAGCCTTTAACCTCAAGTACACTGAGTGGCTGCCCTTAGCTGAGATCGAAAGCGAAGCCAGCACAGCATCTATATCTACTGTGGCTGCATTAGCTGTGCATCGCTGCCTACAAGAAACCCAGTACACCAACTGTTTTCGCAGCCAGCGACACCTACTCTTGCTCGGCTAAAGTCTGCTTTGATTGATTTCCTGCTTAGCCAATGATGCCGATGGTGCTAGTGTGGCCTCTGATGGAGATGCTCGAAATTATAATGCCACTGCTGATTTCTCGGTGCTGGTTCCGCAAAAGCCATTCTTTGCAGGCAGAAGCCCCTTATCGGAAGATTTAGGGCAGTGATCGTGCAATCAGAAAGTTTGGTCAAACATCTGAAGTCTTCTAAAAAATCGGAAGGGTTGGCTGCAGGTATGTACGCAACATGCCTTCCCCACAGGTGTGTCCTTGTCTGTGGAAGCCACCAAGCAGAGCAAACTTACTATTAGTCCTCAAATTTGTACCGTAGCTCAGCACTAAGTAGGTTCTGAAACACTGCTCATATACAGCGACAACTTAAAATGTGCAGCACCACAGAAGTATGTGATGATCAACTACAGCACTGGAGTTAGTGATAGACCATGATTATGCATACTTGGTGTCAGAAGCTGGGATGTCAGGAGGGATGCCAAAGCCATACCCAGAAAAAATAATGTGCTAGAAGTTCTAAGTTAACCAGGGTTGACCTGGGCTGTCACTCAGCCAATGCTTCAGAGAACAGATCTGTGCATACTCACTGTATCCACTTTAGTAAAAAGCTTGTAAACCTGCAGTACAAAGCCCACAGAGAGAGCAAATGATAAGATGTCAAGTGTTTGCAAGTTGAGTGCCAGTCTATGAGCCCTCAAGGTCACATAACTGCCAATAAATGAAAAGCAGGCATTCAGGGCTACGTGGAGTTGAAGTCAATGTATTCTTATGAAGTGAAGATTTCATGTCACTATACTCAATCTCACAAGCTGTCTGCTGCACCTGGCCCATTCGAGATCATAGATTATAGTAGGTAATTGTGCTCTTAAGTGCCTCTCACCCCTTGAATTGGCCAGGGTGAAAGTAGGAGCACAATGACCTACTTGGACCCTTTGCAAAACTCAATGCGTCACCTATATTATATAGCAAAATACTTGTGGGAGAATATTTTTGCACATCTTGGGTGCACAGTCACGTGACACATGGGTGATGTAGCCTATATGTCACATACACATATCTCCTAGATTTTTTTTTTTTTACAGAGGCATGCTGCTCAGTCAAAAGACGCGATGCGCGGGAGTGTAGTGCGCACCGATTCTGTGCGTTTGCAATTTTTTGTTTTCGTTCTGTTTCTTCCGATAGTTTGGTGAAACGGCTGATATGCAATGCGATGCGGGATTCTGGAGTCGTGAGTCTGTTTTTTCGCAGCATGTCGCCGGGATGGTGCGTTTGCTTTCTGCAGTCTAAAAAAAATGTGCAAGAGTACTTGCTGTGTGCGGGGCTGCATATATATTGAGTACCAGAGTGAGAGTTATTTGCACACACGCATGCCCATACGTGCCCATACACATGCAGTTTTGTAGTGGCGCAAAAAAAAGTAATTCTGTCAAGACAGAGCATCTTCTAAAGGGCACGTAAACTTTGACGTCTGGATTAAGCAATAGAATTATGCATGATGTTTCACATAAGGTTTGCTTTATGGGGTTTAACGCCCCAAAGCGACTCAGGCTTGTATCACATGGGGGGCTTAACTCAAGGTACAAAACCGGCCCATGTCCGGACACAGAGCAGTCAAACCTTCGGTGCTACAAAAAAAAAAAAAAAAAAAAAAAAAAAAAAAAAAAAAAAAAAAGGCAAGCATGCACACTGCTCTGTGCTTTGCCGAGGCAGCTCCAAGCTATCACTCACTTGAAACCGTGCTGCCTGCGTTGGCCAGCCTGCCCCCCCCCCCCCCCCCCTCGTTCATTCATTTTTTCCGCACTGCTAAATAAAAAAAAAAGAAAGCATGCATACTGCTGTGCATTTAGCTCGCAGGACAGCTAGACTCCCCTCCCATTACCTCCAATCCCCCTTCCCACCCGCCACTCATTTTAAAGGACAGCCAACATCCCAGCACCCTTGCGTCCTTCCCGCGCAGACCAGGCAACCCTTTTCTCACTCCCTCCCAGTAGAATGAAAAAAAAAAAAAAAAAGCCCATGCAGGACATGCAGGAGTGACATAGCCACGTCACTTTTGTTTCAACAACGTTTGGGCTGCTTTGACCTGAGCAGCAGTATAGGGAGCGCTCAAGATTTGATTGCTTCTGTGCGCAGCGCGTTAGAGCACAGGGCTCGATCGGCCACCTTTGTACCTTAAGTTAAACCCGTTGTGTGAAACGATAGTGCGGGAAAATTGTTGGTTCATAAGCTAAGCCACATCTTTTATGAATTTAAAGCTTAACTTCAAACACCAACGTTTATGTGCCTTTAGAAGATGCTCTCAGTCTTGACAGTTATTTCTTTTCTGCCACTGCAAAACAGCATGTGTGTGGCGTGCGTGTGTGCAAGTAACTCATGCACTAGCCTTGCATGTTTTCATTACAATGAGGAAAACAAATGCACAATCCCTGCAGCGCACTGTGAAGAAGCAGACTCTTGACTCCGTGTCCTTGCATTGCTCGAATACCACCAACGCCACTAAACCACCGGAAGAAAAAGAATGAAAGCTAAGCAAAAGATAGCAAACGCACAGAATCGGCGCTCACTCTAAATTCCCTTGCATCATGCTTTTTGACTGAGCAGCGCTTCTCTCTCAAGGAAAAAAAGAATACAAACTCCACAAGATATGTGTACGTAACACATAGGCTATGTCACTGATGTATCACGTGATTGTGCACTGAAGACATGCAAAAATATCCTCCCAATTCCCTTTGGGGAAGAAGTTGGGTGCAATGCTGAATATTTCTGTATCAAACCTCATGTTATGCACGAATCTGACGACGAGCATGCCTTCACTATTGAAAACCAGAAGGGCAGAAGTGGGGGGGGGGGTTATGAATTTTGTTACCGAGTGGAGCAGGTAATGGATGTGGTCACTGTCACAAGAAATGTCTCCTGGCAGCCACCTATTTCTGCCCCCAAAACAGGTTTGGCCGCCACAGTGAAGGGGTTTGCGCTGAGCAGAGAAGCATTGCAGAAATATTCTTCCAGAAAAACCCCATACTTCATTCATGGTCTATGATTACATATGGCATAGTATTATCAATAACACTCCCCTGTTTTCTCTTTTCACTTTACATACAAATTATATTCGCACTCAGTTTAGCTACCAAAAAAAGTGCAGGGGGGCCTTTTAGAGAGGAAATTTGTCAGAGCTGATTTATAAGAAAGCAGCCATCAACAGGTCTAGTTGAAGACAGGAAGACCAGAAAAATAACCCTCCAGAAAGGTCTTCAAGGAGTTCCAATTTGAGAAAAATTTATTCACAGCAGTTTTGCATAAATGTGTGAAATTTAGGAAAACAAAGACAAACATGCTGAAAAAAAGAAAAATTAAATAGGGACAAGAGAGGTGGCAACTGCGAAAAAGAGAGCCACCTGTAACCATGGTCTGGACGCGTATATCCGATCCCAACAAACGGATGCGACGCGAGGGGGAAAACGAAGATGGAGAGGGAGAAGAGGCCGTCGGCTGGCTGTTACGAGCTGCGGCCGACACCCCCATTCCACGCTAGCGACCCGTGGGCCTCGGCCAACACCTTCTCGGCGCCCGTGTTGTGGTGGCAGCAGCGGCAGTGCGCGATGCGCGGTGGTGTTGCGTGGATGTGTGTGCGCGCTCGTGTGCTATACTTGTGCCGCGAGTTTTCTCCAAAGACCGCATGAGGCTAGTCATCTTGTCTTGCACCGCCCCGGATGAACTAAATGCGATTTGTGCATTGATTCAATCGCTGGCGCAAGGCCGCTCCACGAAGCCCTTCGTGGCTCAGACGCAGGTTTGTTACATACCGCTTACATGCAAATCGGCCCCGAAATGCGATCTATTTTATGAGGTAACCCAAGCCTTGTATTTCGGCAAGATCCCCACTAAAGTACGACTGTATTACTTACGCCCTCCGGTGAAGAAAAGACCTGCATTTAAAAAAAAGCAAACCGTCCGCAGCTGTGCTTTCTGACCGCCTCTACTGCGTGCAGACACGTTCCGCCGTGCATGCACTGAGAGTGATTTGTGCATTTCGCAAGGCTACAATGAAATGAAAGTGCGGAGACCAAATGCATTTGGCTGCTTTCGGGATGACGTGTTTTGTTCTACTGACAGTAATGTGCGGCTTCTGCAAGCTCTAAATGAAACAGCTGTGATTGAAGTTTGGCTATGTGTAAAGCACGAAGTTCGTTACTCGTCCGCTTTCATGAATGACATGCACGCCCTTTTTTATTTGATCTTGGAAACCAATTCCAAAATTTGGAGATTGCCCGCATTATCATCAGAGGAAGTGACCTTTACAGTATGAAACATTGTTTTTGTATGCTACTTTTTCGATAAATGACAGCCATGTGGCACATTTGAGAACAATCTTGTTTGCGTTATGCCCCGTCGCCATCTGCTGCCTCTGACTGCACTCGCGAGTTTTGTTTCGTTAATTTGCATGGTTACTAAACAGCTTTTTGTTGCTCTTTTGGTGTGGTATAAGGGGTTCAACTTCTACAAGCAAGTTTCTTTTTTTTTGCAAAGTAAGTGATGACAATTTGTTGCTACAATATATTAATCCATTTCTCTCTGCCACCAGCCCAAAGTGCCATGTCCGGTGAAGGTATATGTCTATACTGATCAGTTAAGCGAGACAGAATGCATGAAACAAAGTCAGTGACTGTTTTCACATAGAGGAATAGAGAAGAAGTAATTCATTTGTAGCCAATGTGCATGAAGCAAAAAAGGTACTATCATTGGCATGTTTTAACCTTTGCAGCATATCTGCACTCTTGCTGCCCATGCAGCCACTAGTTGCTACTGTTACGATATGGACAAACTGTCCCGATGAACTAGAATTCTGGCAGGATTATCCACAATCACTATAATATTTGGCTTCTGCTGTGCCTTGGTTGTATAGTCCTTCCCCCTAGCAATAGCAACACACTTTCACCACTAGTACATCAAGTGAAAGTTGCTGGTTTGCATCATGCACCTTGCAGCACAACCTTGTGCCACTCTTAGGATAAATTAAATTTGAAGGGAATAAACACTGCATGTGATGAATAAGACACCAGTGGAGTGCACGTCAATAGAGTGCCCAGATGTACAGGCGCCCAAATCTTTAACTGGCGTGTGCGAGCGGCGACTTTTCTGTGCGTCAGCGCCATATGACGGAGCGAAGTTGGAAACAGGATGAGGCTAAGCGCATGCTCACAAAGCAGGCTCAGCTGGATGCGTCGTCTGCCAGGCTGTTCCGTCCAGCTGAGCGTGCTTTGTGAGCATGCGCTTAGCCTCATCCTGTTTCCAACTTCGCTCCGTCATATGGCGCTGACGCACAGAAAAGTCGCCGCTCGCACACGCCAGTTAAAGATTTGGGCGCCTGTACCATTCACAGTAGCATACTGCACCAGTGAAAACTGTCAAAAAGTGTGAAAAGCTCATAGCCAACTTTATTATAAGCGGAACATATTTCAGCTCCATCATGTAATGAGTTGCAAGACGAGAAGCGAAACTTTTCCATAGACGTATCATCAATAGTGGTATTTAGTTAGAAATGTTGCAGTAAGGTGTTCACTTGGCACAAATGGTCTGAGGCTAAGGTTGATGGAAACTGCCTAGCCGGTGTCATCGTCCAGAAGAGCCAGACTTTTTCCATGGCCACAGTGGAAAATGTGAAGTGCTTCCGAGCTTCTCCTTTCCTACTTTTTTTACCCTCCGTCTTTGTTTATACATAACTTATTTTTCATTTTCAATTCAGTTTCATTGCTTCATTAACATAAACTTGTATTTTTTTACATTGAGAAAAACATCCATGAGCAATTTCATTGCTTCAAAATATGGACCTCTGTTAAGAACTTATTCCTGCTTCATTTCTTCACATGCACCAAGCAAAAACCATTAAGCTCTGGTGTCGTAATTTCTGGATGCATAAACAATACTGCCCTACACTGTCACTATCTGCAAAAAAATCTGTTATTGTGTCCTGTAAAGCTGGAAAAAAGGTACAAAATTCTTGTGATGCTCAAGTTGGCAGACAATCTCTGCATACTGTCGATTTCAGTCGTACTCCATGTCTGTCATCTTAAAGTAGAAGGGTATGAAAAGTGAACCAGATATGATTAACGCAGCCTTTTTGATATATTTTGTTCTCAGTGACTTATGAATACACAGCTTTCTAAATATATTTTCTGTCACATATGGCCCCTATAGCCAACATGATTAAATGGTTTAGAAGAATGTCAGTTTGGGCTAAATAGTGCATACTGTTCGAGACTGAAAATAATAGTGCTAAGAAGTGACACAAGAGAGAATGACGCAGGACGAGCGCTAAATTCATCTGGCCTTTATTCACTGCCAAGGCAGCAAATATATAGAAATTTTAAGGCATGCGCATGAACAACAACACGACACATTAAACAAACCGTTCAAGATATGTCATCTCGGTCTTGAAAAGGTGAACCGATGTACCACTCACACGCTTTCCCTCTCTTTCTTATGTGAAACGCCTCCAAGACCTCGCGTGCCTTCAAATCTCTACTTCTGCCCAGAATCTTTATCTCATGAAGCTGTGGTTCACATATCTTTCAGTGCACGCATATTTTTTTCCCCCGGTGCATGTTTTGCCGCTCGGTTGCACATGAAGCAATTTGCACAATGCTGTGAAAGATGTGCACCTCCTGGTTCTTTTTGTGATAGTGCATGCTCAGCTACACGGTCATTCACACGGCGCCTCGATTGGCCCACATAGGCTTTTCCGCAGGCCAGTGGTATCTCATATACTACTCCTATGCAGCACTTCACGTACTGCTTGCCATGTTTTTTGCTGCAAGCGCCCTCCTTTTCTCGCAATGCGCGCGCATAATTGTGCAAGCTTTCGTGGAACCTTTTTCACATTGTGCGGAACCCTGTGAACATAGGGTACTACTTCTGGTTTCACGCTTGACTTTCTTGTCTCGCACGACTTTTTGAACATTGCACGTTTTGGTTTTCCTTAGGAAGGCTTCAGCATCACCAGTGATTACCGAGCTTGGGAACCCCGCCATAGCAAATCAATCCACTTGCTTTTCAAAGCTCGCCTGCATAGTATGTTCACACGACTTCACAAGAGCAGACCCAAGGCAGAGGTTAGCAATAGCGCGTTTCAGTCTTTGAATGAGCCGAGGAATAAGGCAGCAGCTCCTTCCGTGTTCGAGGCGAGTATTGCCAACACACATGATGCTCGCCCAAGGTAATACTTAAATCTATACTTAAACTGAAAATATCCTCGCAAAGGGAGTTCACGGGTAAAACACAATCCCTGCCCCTCTTCTTGAAAGTTGGCTAAAACTGGGCTTACAGCATCTGTGTAGGTCAAATCTTTCTGTTCTTTAATAACTATTAGAAAATCATCAACATACCTGAAAACGTTTAGTACCTCCTTCTCAGTCAAACTGAGTTCTAGGGTGCGGTCATTAAAGGCTAAAAAAATGTTAGCACAGTGGCTACGCAGGATCTCATGCAAATCCTTCGTCTTTGTCGGTAAAAGCTGTTATCAAAAGATACAAACGTCACACTGAGATGAAATTATACCAGCTTCATAAAATTACTAATTGACACACCTGAGGAGTTCTGAAATCAACTGTGCCGCTACTCTCTATGGCATCCCTTACAGAAGTGAACAAGGAAGGCATCGTGGGGCTGTCACATGAATATGCATTCATGCACTTTGAACTCGGGTGACTACAGTTTCTGGACCAAAAAGGTACATTTAACCTAGCAGCAATGAACATTTGTCAGTATCCTTCCTTTAACTGTACTTTGTAGGCCATATCTGTTAGCAGCTTCCTAGCACCCTCTACAGACAAAAGCTTGTGGATGTGTGTTATCAAACAGCCTGGTAGGTACCATAGGTTTTGGTGGAACCAATAAGCTTGAAATGGTTGTGAAAATGTTATGAACTCTGGGGACTATGGTTTCTGGGCCAAAAAGGTACATTTAACCTAGCAGCAACAAACAATTGTCAGCATCCTTCCTTGAACTGTGCTTTGTAGGCCATATCCTACCTGCAACTCAAGTCTGAAGAGTTCTGTACCCACATTATGGCAGTTGTCCAGCTGTCCCCTTTCTTAGCAACCGAACTCTCGTCTTCATTCATGCTGCATATACATTTAGTATGTTTCCTTTTTGTTGTGGCATGAAAGGATTGGATAACCACAATATTTAAGATGACTACTGGCAGAGCACTCCAGTATTAAATTTAACAAGGACTTTATAACGTCTTAAATTACACAGCAGAAGTCAAACTGATTGAAGCACTATTGATTTTCTAATGTACCGGTGAAAAACACAAGAACACACAATTTCAACAAAGACAGGCAATTTCCTTCAATTTGTTTACTGCACGGCAATGACATCTGAACAGCACGCACGAGCTGTTATAATTTGGTTAAAAAAAAGCATGCATCTGCTCTGGTGTATGTATGTAGGGTATGCTGTATTGCTATTTCTAAAGAAAAAAAAAACACTTTGACCAAAATGTGGCTTCCCTGGCTTAGGGAGAGCGAACCACTTTGCAGCTCTTCATCTATTTACAAAAATACTCTATTACCATCAAGCAAAAAGCCAGGCTTGCTAACCAAGTGTACATATGTTTTACAAAGCTAGAATTTGCATGTTTCGATTGTAGTTTGTACTGCCTTGCAGTGGATATCTAATGGGGGAGGCAGTAAGTTACAACTGGTCGGCCCCACAGCTACAAATAAATATAGCAACGACATACCAAACCCCCACAAAAATACTTATCATCGATGTGTGACCGCTTACAGAGTAAAGGATAAAAAATAATCATTTAGGCAACCAGCGCCAAGGCAACGACGAAATTGAGTCGTGTGTGTTGTCCATTTTGGCCTTGAAGTCGAACCAACTTGCCCAACAGCACAAGTCTCAATCGAACAGTTTGAAGCATGAGCGCTCAAATCTCGAAGCAGTAGTACAAGTATAACAGTAGAAACTTCAATTAATGACGCACATTTCGTGGCACCACCAAAGAACTATATGGATCTAGCGCCAGTGCAGTCAAACCAGACAGGCAGACGCTTTAAAACTCGGATCAACATTATGCTACTAGCCAGAGCCAAGTACTTGCGGGCAACACATGCGGCAACAGCCGTAGACATCCTATGGTAACAGCGGACCGCGTCCGTGAAAACCGCATACATTCAGAACATAAATATCTTTAGTGCATTTCCGTAAGCACAAGACAATTCACGAAAGCCAATAGTTTAAAATCCGGCTTAATGTGGAAACAGACGGTGCCTGAAGTGGTCATCAGAAAACCAACATCGCTTCAGCACTATTGCTGGGAAAAAATGTGAACTTGCAGCGCAACTGTTTCCACACTCGTTTAAGGTTAATTTCAAAAGAAATGCTTTGCAAACCGGGAGGAGCAAAACAAACCTCTGAGATATTCTGAGGAGATAGCGAGCTCGCTATACTGGGCGCAGCCATCTTGCAAAATAACATCAATGACACTAAGAGAAAAAACAAAATGTGTCAAATATAGCCACATTTAACTGTTCCAAAACATGCACGCAAAGTAGTGAATTATATTGTATTTTGTGTTATGACGAGTAAACAAAATAATTTGTAATGTGTCTAAAGGCACATGATTGTATGTGAACAGTAGCAGTAGTCAGGCAGTCAATAGGTAGCAGCGTAGCAACACAACGCAACCACAGCGACATTAGCAGCATGGCGCATTGTGGTGCAGCACGGGAAGAAACTTGTACACGGTGGTTTTGAATTCGGACATCATCAAAGTGGAGCCATAGAGCTTTCATCGTCAGGAACGTTGTAAACTTCGGCAGTGGATCATGGTTCGGGCCAGCGGACGGAGACCCGAGGACGACGAGCAGCGTAGGCGCGGTGTGTTCCATGCAGTGATAACTAAAAGATGACCCTTCGTTTAGGACTCCATACGGGTGTTGTAGCTAGAACGCAGCTCAGGGCTTATTCCGAAGCACACGTCTCTGGCAAGGCTGTAAACAACCTAATATTTGAGACGGGGCCTGCTGTCCTAAAACGACTAGCGTACTGCAGCTTTTTTGCAGATGCCTGCGGCTGTTTCGTTGGTGATACTCTGACGATGCGCGAGTGCTGCCATGGCTTTGTGAAAACTTTCAAAAGCTGCATTTCAAAATGCGCAAAATAAGAGAGCTAGATAATGCAACCATAGTACATGCTCTCTAGGTAAGTATGAACTTCATGCTGCAAACTGAATTATAGCTCAATTATTCAGCAATCTTGATTCAAAGGTAATTGCGTGAAATGTAGGGACAAGGAAGAAATAATTAAGCCACCATCTTCCACAACTGCACAAATGTAACGAGCGCTCATATTTTGCACAGTTTTGCATAAAGTTCTCACGAGCAAACTTCTTTCACCTCCCAGTTATGAGCATGCATTGTGTGCCCGTTATTGCTTCCAAAGCATTTTATAACACCAGTACAATTAGTCATACCTTGCTAACAGGTACACATTGATTCTAGACTCAAACTGCCTCATAAAAAGTTTCCTGTTATCAGAAATCTTGATGAAACAAAGATTAAATGCAGTGTCAAGCCAAGTTTGTAGCAGTCAATTGTTCAGTTCTTTCATGTGCAATATCGTGGTTGACATTTCATGCAAATGATTTAACACCTTGACGTGCCTAGTGAGTTATGACAAAACATGGTATAGGCTACATTCTCATCTTTACAGTGGAACTGTGTTTGTTAAATAAGTGTCTCGTCTCGCACATAATTGCTGTAGAATTGTTACTGAAAGGGCCCACGAAAAGCCATTTATTAAAACTAGAAAACGCGTGCAAGCAATCAGTACCTCTGCAATGCAAACATTTTCAAGCTACCTGCATTAGCACTGATCGTATCGGTGCAAAAAATTACTCTTGTCCTCATCAACTCAGCGCATGCCACCATGCCCTATCCCGCCTGCCTGCCTGCATCACCTGGGAGTGTCCAGTTATTTTGTGCACCCAGCAGACCCCAATAACATCATTGAAGAGTGAGCGCACGAGAGGCGTCACCTTATTTGATTGCGAGCAGTTGCCAGGAGCACTTTTTAAACATTATCTGCAAAGTTTTGAAATCTGACTTGAGTGCTCAGAAAGACCACCTCCGTGAACTTCTTGCATTAGAATATTACCATTGAAGCACTCATCAGCTCAGCATGTTTATCAGCTTCAAGCAGGTAGGACAACTTTATAGACTGTGACTGTACTAGCTTAATCAAGCAATTCTTGAAGCTTTGTGAGGGGTGTGACGATACCTCTGAGCATGTCCATCTGCTTCATTCTTTTGCTTGCCTGTGCCCGCAATGAACATGAATTCTTTCCTGCTGAATGATAGTCATAAAGGACCTATGAAAATGGCTTTCTGGGCTGTGTTAAATGCTTCACAAATTTTCCTGATTGTCGTTGCGTTTGCCACATGTCAAAACCTACTTTCTCAAGCACTGACGCACATTTACCCCCATTTTTCAATGATATGCTAGGTCTCCTAGGGCACCACTCACATCACACTTGTGTTCAACAGCACCACTTCCACACAGTATTAACATTACAGCGGGCCTGACATAACGGAGACAATGTTTAGTTCGGGGTCATTTCCTTTTTGCATTAACTGGAATAGTCCTTTCCGCTTGCAAAGGTAACAATTTCTTTTTCCAACGGATGCCAAGCGTTGCCCTTAAGTGGACTGATGAAGCCAAGACATTTGCAGGGGTCAAGTGGATTCAACTAGTGCAGGACCTGGTTAACTCGAGAAATATGGGAGAGACCTTTGTCCTACCTGGGCCTAGAAGCAGTGTGTCCTACTCAAGATCCAAGGGTCTTGGAGGGCTGGATTCCGATCTCACCCTCTTATCTCAAAGGCAAAGTCTGAGTTTGCAGCACTTGCCAAAGTGGCCATGCCGTATAATCTTCTGCCATAAAGACAACCTGATACCCAGTAAGCGCCCGGCCATGACAGCTGCGAACTACTTTCTGACAAAGTTAAAGTGGAAAGACGGGCTAGTTGGTATTGGTATGATGACTGCGGGTACAAAAACACAGGATGAAGGAAGGAGACAGGCGCAGGATGAACGCTTCGTCCTGCATCCTTTGAAGCATTTGCCCTGCGTCTGTCTCCTTTCTTCTTCCTGTGTTTTTTGCACTGAGATGCATATTTTTTTCTGGCAATGGCATGTGATTTTTCGCTCATGATGCTGACACATTCCATAACGCTGACAGCAAATTTTCTGCAAAACACTGCAAAAATTTTGTTTTTAAAATTAAATTTTAAATTTTAAAAGTTTTACAGGCTTCCCACGCGAATTCAGTTGAGTGGTACCTTCTCGTAAGTGCAGAATAAAGCTCGCTCGATGGCCGATTGGCTGCTGTTGCCTTTTTGTCCTACCAAAATGTTTGCTCACCTATGCCAATGTCAAAATGACATTGCGGCAAAGCGAGCCAGTTCCAAATCAAACAGTTTCATGGTGTAGCGCCTTCCCCTGGCTGCGCAAAGACTGCGGCCAAAGCATGGCCGCTGGAAAAATGAAAAAGGACGCCGGCTGGCAGTGGCACTTGAAACCACAGTTGGCTGGTCTGTTCTAGTCTAGATCCTTATCAGCTGTCTCGTCCTTCGCTCCTGAGGTCTTCAGCCTACAATGTATTCGGCCCCTGTTCCTTTTTGCATAATGCCAGCCTTGCCTCGAGCCCAAGTAGCATTTAGCTTCTGCGGCATTGTTTTGATATGATAGCTTAAAGACTTCGTTTTCCAGAAAATCCAGCAACAGCAGCAATATTGATGTGAGCGAAAAATCATGGGCATGCCTCTGGCAGGTAGCAGTTGGCAGGTGAGAAGCCGTGCACTGACTGGTCAGCAGGTTGTCTGTCGCCACGAAGCCACAAGACATGGCCGACTTGGAACTCCTGACTCAAGCAGCTTCTTTGAGATGGAGGGGGAAATGAGAATCGGACTCACCGGAAGCCTTCTATACTGTAACAAGAATCTCCCATTGATAGCGCAAGGTACAACACCGATGCATCGTATCCTCGTCGATCGGAGCAGCCAGCTGGGAGCCCCAACCGAGTGCCGTGCGCCGAGTAGAGTGGTTGGCAGCCATTGTCTCCCTCCTCACACAGAGCAGACAACTGACGTTACATGGCATCTCTTCTCTAGCTGCAACACAGCAGGCCCACACCTGTGTAGCCTAGACTAGTTGAACCTGTTATGCCCATTTAGAAACTGCTTGAGTAATTCATCCATACTAAACAGGCATGAAACAGATAACGAGTCAAGCACATTACTCCTATGCCATGCAGGCACGTTCTTGGTTGAAGCAGGTCTTTTTAGCTATGGCTGTTGGTGTTTCACGTAATGTGCTGGCTCACGAGTATAAGCTAATGAGTAGGTGTGGGATGATAGTGTCACAAATTCAGGAATTGGTGATTCAGCGAGTTGTAAAGTAATGAGGATCTGCAGGGGAAGCCATTAAAACTATCGCATTAGGGCTGATGTCTTCGGGTACGGACACACTGGCGGGAGAACGCGCGCGGTGTGCCGCCAGCGGTAGGACGCCCGCGCGGCAGAGAGGCCACATCGGTTTCGCGCGGCGATCGCCGCGGAGGTCATGTGACAGCGCTGATCTCGCCTTGTGTCGGACTGTGTGAGCTGATCTACAAATCTTTTTTCGGCCAGCAGACCTCATTCCAGCTTCTCCTTGTCCCTCATCATCTACCGCGACGATCGTGTTTGCTCCGCAGCACACCGCTCGAGCATTCGAAACAAATTTACTGTCCTGTTTACATTTTCCCCGACCTGAATGTTCAGCGGACACTCAAGTATGAAAACAACTCGCCTGCGAGATCGAATGCTTTGCCGATGATCGCTCATCGGTTGATTTTCGCGTAAAAGGGGAATAAGCGAGCAGCCTCAAGAAAGTTCCATTATTCTCTCACTGAGGCCAAGTTTTCAACACGGAGGCACAAAAGGAGAATGCTCGCTTCGTCGTTGATTGCACGGAGCACTTGAGTTAACTTCGGTAGCAAGCACGAGATGGCGACACTGACGCACACGTCGCTGAGCCGGACGTCTCTCATTGGCTCTTCTGATTCGCGGCACGCGGTAAGCCGCCGAAAATGGCTCCTCGACCCATTCGGCGCGCGGCAGGTTTTGCGGCAAGCTGCTTGCCGCCGGCGGCATGCCGCGCGCGTCTTCCCGCTAGTGTGTCCCTACCCTTCCAGTTTTTTTCTCTTTTCTTGCGTTTTTTTTAAGGTTTGATTTTTTTTTTATTTTTGAGGAAATATGCTAAAAGGAACCTATAAAGGTAATTATTGTCATTGTAATGCAGTACACTTCTAGGATTTTTTTTGTTGGTATTCAAGTCAAATTTTAAATGTCTCTGCATACCCCCTTTAATTTACAAATTTCTCAAAATTGCTTTTCGCAGTCTATTTGGACATCATCTCGCGGCCTATTCTTAGCTGCCCCCTACTGACATAAACTTGGCCATCTGGGACCAAATGATGCAGGCAAAATGGGCCACAGTGGGGAATGGTTGTGACATTTTCTTTACTTTTCTCATCGGCATGTGTCGAGTTGAAGGGAAAGGAGGGGCATTATTTTTTACCTCCATCTGTGTTGCTTAAAAATTTGTGTCGTGGAAATGAGTGATGAAATACTAATCGTTAGTGCACCTTTTCTAGCCACAGCAAATACCTTTTCATTGTTCCTTTAATTGAGCTGAACTAGTTCGTTCATTATCACAAAAATGTATGCAGCTTTGCTTTCATCTATTTGTTCCTTCTTTGTTGTGGTTTCCATGCAGCAGTTTTATAACAACTTTATTCCTTTCGTGCACAGACAAGTGTAGGAAAATGAATGGCTCGTGACGACATGCATATGAAAAAAGCCAAAAGTGGTTGAAATCAAGTAAAGCATATGGAAATTTTTATTATTGTTGTTTCACAGGATATTCAATGGAAAATTATTACCTTAATCGTTTTTTACCTGAAAGATTACGGTGGAAGTAGGAGAGACGGCAACTATATGTAAATAGAGAGATCCAAAGCTAGAGCAGTGGCTGTTAAACCTTGTTCGTCCGAGTATACTAATTCGGTTGTGCATAGCCGAATATTGAGATTGCTCACAAGGGTCACCCCCAACCAATGCGGCAATAGGTCTAATACCACAAGTGCCACTTGGAATGCGATTGAGTGGTGAGAGTAGCAGCTGTACCAAAACCCTTTAGTCCTCCTCTAGGAGCACCAAAGGGTTCTAGCCAGAGCCACTGTTAAAGGTATACTTCAGGGAATTTGCAACTTTCTCTGAAATCGCTGAAATTGCATTCAGGAGATGCAGTTATCAAAAGCTGTTTTGTGCACTGCTTTGAGATTATTGTACTGGCAAGTTATATTTTGTAGAAGATGGCTGTAAAAGTGTGAACTTTCCTTAGAACTAGTGCTAGGTAGTTTTTAATGAGGAATTATATACAACTCTGAAAAGTTTTGTTAAGCAAAAGCTGTAAAGAACTGTATTAACACGATAAGTACAAACCATCTTCTCTTGGTCACGTGTCAGTGTATGTTGTGCCTCGAGGCTCCAGTATTGTGCTCTTTCTGTGATGGGTTCCTTGCGACATAGGCAAGTGGCTTTGCCTTATGAGTGACCTTAAAGCAACTCGCACTTCCTTTAGTTTTGCACTTGTACAATCAAGCACAAGAGACGAATTATAGGGTCATTCAGCACTACACATCTTGCATCTACAGTACACCTAATGTGGAAAGCCTGGGAGTGTTGCCAGCAATCTCTCTGTTATGCTTTTCTCACTCCGAATTTTTTTTTTATACTGTCCTCAACAGTTGAAAACGCAGCTGAGTTGATGCAGATAATTTTCGGATAATGATTTGGTTTGTCCGCACATTCACGAAGCATGCTTGGGTAGGAATACAGAAAAATACCGAGTTCTCACTATACACTAACTATCTTAAACGCAGTGGCGAACTGATTGTAATCTTCATTTATCGGAATTTGTTTTTGGCAGAATCACAAAGTGGCGGAAATATGTGTAGGTGGTTTCTTCACATTCACATTCAAGAGACTAACAGACCAAAATGTGTCATAAATTATGATGGAAATGGCAAGCTCTTGCCTTGCAATTGAGGACAGCAGTACAGGGAGCAAAAGGATTTATTTATCACTGAAAATCTTATCAAATGAGCTAGAGTGTTACATTGCTGTGAAACCTTGCCGTTACCGGTGCATCCCACCATATGGCCACATCTCGGTGAAGTATTAGAGTGCACATGATTTTTTCTATTTCTTTCACGAGTGTTCATGTTCTATTTTAGTTTATGCACTCTCTGGCCATCACTCTGCTGATTATAAATGCTCCCTTCACTTCGCCAGTGAAGTGCGTCTAGCTTCTGTCACTCTGTGGAACAACAATGTTTTGCATTTCTTGGCTGCAATGGCGACCACGGTCATTTAACCCTTTCACTGTCGGCTGTTTCTGACCGGGACGCACCCCCAGTGTCGGCTTGGTTTCAGAGAACGAGCATATCAGGGAACGAGCATAAGGATTTATGAAGTCGAAAGAGAAAAAGATGGAAAGAGGCTAAAACACTCGTGTGCTGCTCCTGCTAACGGCAAGCTGTCCTCAAGCGAGGGCGCATGGAGAGAGCGAATGCAGCAATCGAGTCATATGTCAGTCGGAGAAAGGCAACCGCGTGTGGCCCTGAACTTGCCACGCCGTAGCGGAAGCGCGACAAGGAATAAAAATAAAAACCTCCAAACCTGCCGCAGATGGCAGAGCAAACTTTGAACCCATAACCGCACGCGCACGCCGCTCGAGAGAGTAGTGTCACGGAGCGACCACGCCCACTCCCACGAGCAAAGAATGGGCGGGCGCGGTCGCACCATACTTTTCCATATATGTGTCATATCGGCGCGGAGCGAGCATATCAGCTTGTAGAAAGATTCAACAGATGGCGGAGCAAGTCCAAGCGCGGTAGCTTCACGGTGAGGCGCGAAGATTTGAACGCAAGATAGAATACGTACGGGTACGTTATTGACACTGCGGGGAGGAAACGCGAATACGTACCGGTACGTTCGTGACAGTGAAAGGGTTAATGCTTGCATAGACTTAGGCGTTTGTCAAAGTGCCATAACGGCTGGGTGCGGGAACTCATATATATATTATTCTCTTCTGTAAAAAAAAATGAATGTCTGGCAGCAGAGCTTTCTTTTTATATTAGCTTTCAATACATCCTTTTTGCCCGCCTGTGATTGACATTTTGCTCATTTATCATGGTTTCCAGCTTCTTCATACAAACAAAAGACATCAGTAACATCAACTGATGAAAATATTCTTGGTAAAAACTTTTCTACAGCATTTCTAACAAAAATTTCATGGAATGATTACCTTAGAAGTATGTTTTTCATTGTGCCAAAAAGATTAGGTGTTTAAACTTTTGTAAGGTGTGAGAAATGTACTCATTTTGCAAAGACATTGTTGTTGCATGTTGCAGCCATAAAAAGTTTGCAATCTGCAGTTCTCGTAGGACGTAAATTCACTAAGGTGTAAACAAAAAAAATGAGAGATATAATTAGCTGAGGAGGAAAAACTCGAAAGCCCATCATATTCTCCACTGTAGCCATAGAAAAAAGTCTAGCTCTTCCGCACGATGACACAGCTAGGCAGCTCCGAATGGCTTTATTAACCACTGGCTGTTTGTGTCACAGGAACACTTTTGTTCCTAATACAGTGTGCATTAAAAGACGTTTTGCTTTTTGTCCTGTAACTCATTACATGATGGAACTGAAAGAATTTACATTTAAAATAACGCTTAGAAATGAGCTCAGTCCTACTTCACACATTTTGATTCAGTTTTCACTGGTGGCAGCACGCTAACTGTGACTGGTGCATCTGTTGACTAAACTATCAGTGAACAGCAGTTGATGATTTTTTTATTCTAGGAAGCAGCTAGAAATTCAATGGCACAAGGTTGGTACTGTGGGGGGCACGAGGTAAACCAGCAACTTTTGATGTACAGACTGATGTACAGACGTCAGCAAGTCTGCCCGGAGTGCTCGAACACCAACCTGTCGCACAAAGAAAGTGAAATTTTTGAGCAGGGGCCCAATTCTAGGAACAATGATGGCGCTATACTGAAGGTGCATAGGCATACTACTTGCACTGACAGCTACACTTTACCACTAATAGAGCAGCCCAGACAAAATTTCACTTTGTTTGCTCCGCAGCAC
Organism: Amblyomma maculatum; assembly: GCF_055883805.1. NCBI lineage: Eukaryota > Metazoa > Arthropoda > Arachnida > Ixodida > Ixodidae > Amblyomma > Amblyomma maculatum. The sequence continues at coordinate 5,004,367 of NC_139344.1, read as the reverse complement.
ACCTCTTCAGCATTGTGGACGTGTCGACGACTGCACTAGTGGTGAAAGTGTGTTGCTATTGCTAGGGGGAAGGACTATACAACCAAGGCACAGCAAAAGTCAAATATTATAGTGATTGTGTTCAGCCATTTCGCTGCTAATATGTTATTATTATGCTATTATGAATCAAATCATATAAGAATACCCAAGTACAGATGCAGATCTGCTAAGCGAACTCCGAAGCAGATATCTCAATACCGGTAGCAACCCCAATGCTACCTATGAGTACAAAGGGGTTCCTAATGAAGACTTCGACAGAGAGATCGCGGAAGCGGAAATTTGGGCCGCAATTCGCCATTTACATACTACCTCTCAGCTATTAACGACTTAATGAATGAATATTGGAACAAAGGTGAACTTTCGCAGATGTGGAAACACGTGAAGGTTGTCTTTATTCCTAAACACAAAAAGAAACTAAGCATAGAGAACTTAAGGCCCATCTCTCTTACGTCGTGCTTAGGTAAACTTATGGAACATGTTATTCTAAATAGGCTTTAGAACTACGCAGAAGAGAATGACCTTCTGCCCAGCTCAATGATTGGCTTCAAAACTCAACTCTCTACTCAGGACGTAATGCTTCAGTTGCATGCAGAAGTGATAGATCCCCCTAACAAAACCGGAACCAAAGCGATTTTTGCCTTGGATCTGGAAAAAGCCTTCGACAATGTCTCATGAAGCCATTCTCCAAACCCTCGCCAACATAAACGCAGGGAACAAAACCTTTAATTACATTCCTTCCTTTCTCTCGGGAAGGACTGCGGGCAGAGCTAAGTATCGCAGGACTTGCATCGGACAAAATAGCAATAGGAGACAGAGGAACCCCGCAAGGATCAGTCCTCTCTCCCTTCTTGTTCAACCTAGCAATGATAGATCTGCCTCCCAAACTTGAAGAAATCCAAGATCTTCAACACTCCCTATATACTGACGATGTCACCTTGTGGGTAGCAAAAGGTTCGGACGCTCACATAGAGGAAACGCTTCAAGAAGCAGTGAATGTAGTCCAGTCATACACTAACCAGATTGGGCTGAAATGCTCACAACATAAGTCTGAACTACTAGCAGTGAGAAGGAAAACGCAAGACAAAGTAGAGATAAAAGTCTGCCTGCACGGACTACCCATACCCACAGTCGATACTATTGGAGTGCTCGGGCTCTACATCCAGAGCAATAGGAAGAGCAATGTTACTATCAACAGGCTGGAAATGACTGTGCGATAAATCACTAGACTGATACACAGAGTAACGGAAAGAAAGAGGCTGACATTTGTAGTCTTATCCATGCCTTTGTACTAAGTCGATTCACATACTCTGTCCCTTATCTCCGCCTCATTCAATCTGACAAGGAGAAATTAGACACTCATTAGAAGCACCTACAAGGCTGGGCTAGGTCTACCCAGAAACACTGCAACCGAAAAACTTCTCTCACTTGGGATACACAACAATGTAGAGGAGCTGATTGCAGCTACAAAGACTAACAAACTCTAAAGCAGGCAGACAAATTCTCAACCGCATGAGAATTAATGCCGAACCACTAGCCAACCACTAGGACCACTACCAAGAGGAGCTGGCGACAAAATTATCTCCAAACCTGTGCCCAAAAACATGCATCCCTCCTTCCATGAAGGCAGGAGGAAAGCTAGAGCTAGGGCCCTAAACAGAAAATACCGAAATCATGATGGGGTGGTGTATACCAACGCCTTGTATTACTATATGGCTGACGGTGCCGTTGCTATCTTTGTAATTAAGCAGTACAGTAAGTAAATGCGTATCAGCTGCTTCGGTCAAAGTCCGCTACTCGGACCAGGAGGAAGAAGCCGCAATCGCTTTAGCCATCGCTACAGCAGATGCGGACATAATTGTCACTGATTCAAAAACTGCCATACGTAACTTCTCGCGTAGCAGAATATCAAATACTGCCAGAAACAACCTCGCGGATATCAGACTCGACAGAGAGATAGAACTCGTATGGACGCCTGCCCACTCAGGGTACCGAGGCAATGAGGCTGCTCATCAACACGCTCGAGGTTTTGTCGGCCGAGCGGTGAGACCTAATGCCGAGGAACTTGAAATGGAAGAATTGCTCACATACAGCGACCTACAGCGACATACCCCTGCCAGCATTTTAGTTCATCGGGACAGTTTGCCCATATGATAACAGTAGCAACTAGTGCAGCTCCCTCATGACTGCATGGGCAGCAAGAGCGCAAGTATGCTGCAAGGGAATACACTGTCAAGGTTAAAACATGCCAAAGTTAATACTTTTCTTGCTTCGTGCACACTGACTACAAATGAATTACTTCTCCTCTATGTGAAAACAGTAATAGACTTTGTTTCATGCATTTTGCCTCGCTTAACTGATCAGTATTAGACACATACCTTCACCAGACATTGCACTTCGGGCTGGTAGCAGAAATAAATGGATTAATATATTGTACCAATAAATTATTATTAAGCATTTACCACTTTGTTCGCAAGAAAAAAAAAACATTTTTGCAAATGTGTGTAACATGCAAGGCTGATTTTGTTAATGCCCACATCACATTGACACAGATAAAGTAACATAGTGTGTACCAGTGAAAAAAGTGATTTCTAGTCTGTGCTTGTGCTAGGCTTTGTTTCTGCTGCTGTCTGCAATCAACAAACTGCATTTCTAAGGATTGCATTTGCAAAAGAAAATAGTACTCATATTAAGACATGCTAGGCCGAGGACCTGGGTTCAGTTCCAGCCATAGTGGTCGTTACATATCAATGAAGGTGAAATGCAAGACACACTTGCAATGTCAGTGCACACGAAGAACCTCAAATCAATGGCATTAATGCAGAGCTGTCCACTATGACGTCTCTTATAGGCAGTTTTTCTATATCACTTATGGAAGTTAAACACCATATCCCACACCGAAGGAGGAACAACACTTTCTTTACTGACCAAATAAGTTAAAAAGAAACGAAACTTGTGATTGCCCTGGCTTTTAACCCTGATGTTGAAGGAAAGAAAGTGTATTCAGAGGCAGCAGCTGGTGGTGGCAATTTCCACCTGAGCATGGATATTCAATGAATGCTTGTTTTAATCTGAAAGTAAATCTTTAGAAGGAAAATTGTTGAAGGGCGACATCTGCAGGTTTTGTTGATGCTATATTGCCATTTATGACACTGTGAGCACCCTTTCACTCTTATCTACTACCCTGCGAAACTAAGAAGCAAACAAGATAGCTTTGAACAGTGCCACATTGCTGCAATACCTAAGCAACAGCTGCACGAGCTGTTTAAAGCCACTTGCAAAATACACAAATCATTTTCACTACATGCACGGCGGAAGGTGTTTGCACGCAGTAGAGGCACTCGTAAAAGTAATGTATCAGCTTTTGGGGTTGAAGCGCAGCTACGGACGATCGCTTTTTTTTTTTTTTTTTTTTTTTTCTTTTTAAGCAGGCCTTTGCTTCACCGGACGGTTTAGGTGGGGTTCTCACCGAAATACAAAGCGTGCGACAGCATTTCGGAGCCGATTTGCATGTTAACGATATGCAACACAAACCTGCACTGAGAGCCACGACGGGTTTCATGACGCGGCCGTGCACCAGCGATCGAAAACGTGCACAAATAAACCGCATTTAATTGATTCGTGGCAAGACTAGCCACTAGAGCACTAGCCTCATGCAGTCTTTGGGGTAGTCTCGCGGCACATCACGCACGCACATCCAACGGCTAGCAGCAACGTTACTAGAACAAACTCTAGCAGTCAGCACAAGGGATCTTGCGGAAATACAAGGCTTGCGTTCCCTCATAAAATAGATCGCATTTCGGGGCCGATTTGCATGTAAGCGGTATGTAACAAACCTGCGTCTGAGCCACGAAGGGCTTCGTGGAGCGACCGAGCGCCAGCGATTGAATCAATGCACAAATAGCATTTAGTTCATCCGGGGCAAGACAAGACGACTAGCCTCATGCGGTCTTTGGAGAAGACTCGCGGCACAAGTATAGCACAAGAGCGCGCACACACATCCACGCGACAACGCGCATCGCACGCTGCCACAACAACACGAACGCCGAGGCCCATGCCTTGAGTCGCTAGCGTGGAATGGGGGTGCCGGCCGCAGCTCGTAACAGCCAGCCGAAGGCCTCTTCTCCCTCTCCATCTTCGTTTTCCCCCTCGCGCCGCATCCGTTTGTTGGGATCGGATATACGCGGTCTGGACGCATGCCAGGCTGTCACTTTGGGTTTATATTATATAGGCTCATGCTCTACTGCGAAAAAGAGAGCCACCTGTAACCATGGTCTGGACGCATGCCAGGCTGTCACTTTGGGTTTATATTATATAGGCTCATGCTCTCTTCGATTGTTCCCTCTGAAGTGCACTTTTAGTTTTCATGTAGGCTCACTTTTAGAGAAAAACCACGCAATTTTTTTTAGAATTTTAAGAAGCAAATAATTTCAGGAGTTCCAAAGCTCCCTGAAATAGTTCCTGAAAACCAAGGGTACTCAATGATATCAAAGGCCTGTGTAAACCACACTCCATGATCATCATATTGAAGGGAATGCCTTACCAGCCCAGCCTCTGGGGCCTGTGCCCAATAAAGTATGGATGCATCATGTAGAACTTATGAAATCAGCTGGTAATGACATCTGTTTCAAAACTTCTGGCTTTTCCTATCTTAAAGTAAGCTCGCATTTTCAGTAAGTAGCACATTAGTGGATAGAATGCAGTAATTTATAATAAAAGACAGCATCAGCTTGTCCTCAATGTCCTTTTATTACTCTAAAGCTGAACATGAGCTATGAGAGACATCATGAAGGAGGGCTCTGGGTTAATTTCCAGAGCCCTCTTCCACAAAAGTTCTTCAAGCTATGCAGTGGCACCAAATGTGGGCAGGCAAATTTGCATTTTGCCTCTATCAACAGGCCACAGGCACCATTCCACTCCACATTCTCAAACTCAACAGCCAAATGTCATAGCCAATAAGCAACGGCAGCAAGCAAAGAAAACACTGAAGAAACCTAAATGTCAAAATAAACATGAGGGGTCACAAATGCAGTAGTGGGTTAGGCAAATAAAAAACTACACATACTGAAAGATGTCTTCAGTACTTACATCAATGTCCTGCTTCTTGCCCACCACAGCACAGCACAATTCCGGCAAAGGGTATAGAGCTTGAAGGAGCCATTGCTTACGAAGTCACATGGAACTTGCTGCAAGGTAAAAAGTACCATGACCCAACAAATTAGTGAAAACGTAATATGGTGCAACACGTACATGCAGAGGCTTTGTGAGCAAGAAATAAAGGCACAGAGTAGGAACACCACAATACTGTTTTTTTTTTCTTGAAATGATGCACGACATGCTGGTGCAGGTCACTGCATGAAATTTGCCTCTGCCTGCTAAATAATCTTAAATTATTATTTTTTTAATTCAAAATTTCACTTTGGGATTCAATTAGTTGAAGGGCGATTGCCTACAATGCCAGAGAAGAAACAATGTTGACATCACCCGAGACATACCAACAGTGAAATAAAATAACTCCTTTCACTACATCTCGTCGCCAGCCTGGCAAAAGAGCAAGTCAGCCATCACAGTGCCCCTAGTTACAAATAAAAAAGCATTTACTTGACTTTAACTGCAAGTGCATTTTAACAGCCTATCCATAATCCACCAGTTCCCACTAGGTTCGAGATCAGACAAGCCCTCCCTCTCTTTATGCTTTACATCGAGCGAGCACCTTAATTGGTACTGCAGGGCCTAATACATGCCTGCAACTACAATACTACTTTTCTAAGAGATGTGGAACTTCATTAAAATTCATTTTATGGCCGAAGTAGCAAAGATTGTATTTTATCTTGAAAGAAGCAGCAAGAAAAAACAAGGGTATGAAAGGAGACAATACTGGCACTAGCTTACAACTAATGTTTATTGAAGCACACATGAAATATATAAAGAAGACGAGCAACAACGCAAACCACTCAATCACTGATAAGCAAAACGCAAGACATGAATCACTAAAATTTAAGAACAGTTCCCTATCTAGATAACCCAACTCACTGCATGGTAACATGATGGATGGCTCACTAACACATCCATTACCTAGTTGTAAAATATGTCTAGCTTCAATGATTTCCCAGCTGATTTGCAATGGATGACAGCCAGAATGTGCACAGCAGAAAGAAACTGAAAGCAACCAGTGCATTCTTACAATGCACAGCCAAGTTGACCTCTACCTATATCTACTCAAATGGAACCGTTCGGAAGTTTTAGTGATTCATGTTTTGCTGTCTGCTTATTGGTGATTGAGCGGTTTGCAGTGTTGCTTGGCATTATATATTTCTTATTTGCATCAATAAACATTAGTTGCGAGTTAGCATCTGCTTGCTTCTTTTCACGTCCTTGTTTTTTCGTGCTGCTACTTTCAAGATGACACCTTACCAACTCACCCAAATTACATCCTTATGATTGTATTTTAGTCAGCGAAATTTTACTTCATGTGACACTAATCAACACACATGACCACGTTTCATGGAACTTAAAGCCAATCAATGACAGCCTCATCATAAAGTCTGAAAGTTGGCTCAGATATGCAGCTCTCCATGCCAACACAGCTTGCACAGACATGATTTTCTGTGGTAAACAAAACACTGGGCTGCTGCAAGGGTGGTACAGAGCAAGCAGAGGGTGCTCTGACACTGAGAAGAAATGTGGCATTGAATATTGCTGTACATGGGGACAATGTTTTGGGGCTGTGCAGCCGAGTCTAGGTACGAAAGAAAAGGAGAAAAGTTTCTGTCCCCTTGCCGTGAAGAGTGGTTTGCTCACTATTTGGGCTAGGAGTGTACTGGGCTGAAGTAACCCACTCTACATGGCAAGGGGAAAGAGGTATGTTGCCTCTTCCTTTCTGCCTAACTTCAGCTGCATAGCCACAGTTATCCCCGAGTATAGTGATGTGCTACCGTGATCAAGACTTGTAGAACTGAAAACTGAAAGTAACAAAGGGGTATGGCATGATTAAAATATCTATGGTGTCCAGGTGAATAGCACGCTGCACTCCAGGGTTGCTGACGGCGCATTTACTTATTTTTTATTTATCGCATACTGCGGACCAAACATGGTCCAAGCAGGAGAGGCACGGTATAAAAGAAAGTACAAAAAAACTGACCCTTGACAGCATTGGTATTGACAGAACACGCACAAAAAAGAAAAAAAAAAACGAACAATGAATACTTATACAAAACTAAATGGGGTGAAATCATGCATCAAAATTTTATATTTAAAAAAAAAACAGTAGTTAGTGACCCATAAATATGATACTTCTGCTATTATGAGAACTCCACAGCTATGTAAATTGCATGAAGAAAGTGAACCTATGGATAGCTTGCACTGACAACTCACTAGGCACCCACTGGTGAACCAAAAGTACAACAAAAATCTGTCTAATTTGCATTCACCATCTTCATCATGAAGGTATTGCAGACACTAAGCACAGTTCACCATCATAGCACTTATGATATCATATCCAAGCCATCTATAAAAGTTACCCAGATTGTCACATGAACATTTCAGCAGAGATATGACTTTCCAAGGGTCATATTATGACACTGACCAAATTCTCATGAAAAAAAAAAAAATAATAATAAGACCAAATCAGCACCTTTCTCGGTGCATGGGCGTGAGATATGCTTTTACACTTCTTTTCGTCGACTGCTACTGTTTCAGGGAAAGGGGTCATCAAACTAAGTAACCTGAGTAGAGTTGCAAACAACGAAATTTAGGAGTGTGGTGAGGGGCAGACTTTGTGGCATTGCGAAGGTACTCTACTAATGCTAACAGTAGGCAGCCTTGATTTGATCATGGGGTTCAACATGCCAAAGAAACTTTGACTTCGAGGGTCAGCCATTGTAGACAGCTCTGGATAATTTCGACCATCTACGCTTCTTTAATGTGCACTGACACTATAAAGCACATGGGCACCTAGCATTTTTCCACCATCGAAATGTAATCATCCCAGCTAAGACCGAGCCCGCGTCACCCAGCTCACTAGACAAATGTCTAAACGCTGAAGCTGCCACAGTAGGGTGTAGGCAGCCTTGAGGCAGGGTTACATTTGCAGGCATGTTTTGTACAAGCCAAGCTTATATAAGCTAGGTATGGCCAAGCTGTGGCTCATGAGTAGCATGAGGCTCCTTGCAAAGTCCAGGTGCAGTTCACGACTGCTTGGCACCTGTCCAACTCTCACCATTCACAGTATTTCTGCATCTACAGCCAGCTTCTTTTTATTTTTTAGGAAAAAACAAAACAAAAATACAGCCAGCTCCTCTGTTCTTTCTCCTTTAAGTTCCAAACGACCTATTGTTTAGAATTCTTTTGAACAACGAAACAATATGCCACCCTTATGGACATACATCTAACAGAGCTGCTCACGACTGTAACCATGCTCATTCGAGAATTTCAATATGCTTGCTTTACAAATGGGGCAGTAGAGGCATATTAACAATCGTGGCATGAGTTCTTCACTGTGACCACCAGCTTTGTTAAATGAAAAAAAAAAAAGTCATTCTTATCATTTACTTTGCTCTTTGTAAAATGTTGCCTTTTTAGTCAAGAGTTCTCATTAAAGGTATGGCAGCAGTTGTGTAGGACCATAGCTAAAGAGCTGTCTGACATATGCCCGCATTGTGTTAGCTTGCTCGTACATTGAACTGAGCCTTAGCAAGCTTCGCGGTGATGCAAAGAGATGTTTGCCCATGCTAACATCTCGGCATTTCCATAATGGCGCAGATCAGTGTCTTCACTCTACTTGTGCTATGAGCATTCCTGTCATTAGCACATATTGAAAGTAAAAAGGATGACAGCAGGCAATGCGACATATGCCAGCAGAGACACGTTCACCTGCTTTTCCTCTGCACATACAGTGAATTACAATCCCACAAGTGAAGTGGTCTGCCTGCTCCGCAAAAGAGCACCTGCATCCAGTACAGATTGTGTCCCGATTGCGTTTGGAACTCATGCCAGCGCAAGTAGGTGGTGCCCATGAACTGACAGAAGAATTGCCTGTTATTCTGTGTGCTAGCCTATGCTTCGTCTACACGTGCCAGCTGTTTTTAAACCTGTAATAGGTCTGCATTTCTCCCGCTGCTTCTTGGGATGGCAATAACATCAACAGTTTATGCCATTCTTTCGTATAGCCGAGTGCGGGCAAGCAGGGTAAAATTTCTTTGGCACTATTCTCAAATAAAAGGAAGTCGCAGTTCACCATTTTCACTGTTTCAGAGTTCAGGAATGGCTTTAAGATCATGAATAGCACATAAAGATGATTTCCGCACAAAATCTTCTAGTCACACTCCGAGCTGAGGTCTTTAAAAAAGATTATTGCACAATACTGCTACTCTTAGACTTGCTGTCCTCAAGAGTAAGCACTAGTTCATGACAGCAATTTGCATTCATAGCAGTGGCAAGTAATGATCATCTATTATGGAGCACAGAGGGCACAGTCAGCACAGCAGAGCATGCTACTGGAAATAGAAGGTGCAGCTGAACAAATACTCAAGCAAACTTCTAGCCGGTTCTGTTGATTTCGAAAGAACAATCCACTGCTCCAGGGACCGATCTTGGCTCAGCAATCGCTCCCCATCTGCATTGGGAAGATGGGACTTGTGTTCCGGATCTGCATTTGGAATACAGTTACTCCAAAAAGAGCAGAAAATAATGTTCTGTAAGTCACTAAACCCTATGATTGGAATTGACCATTAGTAAAGTCTTGTCATCTATCACCTCGATCTGCTCATAATTTAAGTAGCATTATAAAAGTCTGCGATTCTGCAGGAACCTCTGATCTCACACCAAGAATTCAGTGCCCATAACAGGCACAACGCGCATCTAGAGATGCCAGGTAATGTAACTCGAAAGAAATGTTATGCTAACTGTTCTTTACCTACTAAGAGAGCAAACAGTATTTCTGTCATCGAACCTTCTTTTAAACAACTATTTCATGGCAATGGCAAAAGGCATTTCGAGTCAACTGGAGGTCTAACCTAGTACAGTGGCGATGAACGAGCCCCTGAGCCTGCCATGTGCCAAGGCATAAATGCACTTCACTGCAATGTACGAGTAAACAAGTGGAAGGCTGGAAGCTTGAACAATCTGTTTCCAGTAAACAGTGATGTTTGGGTGGTTAGGTTGGAATACCAAGCAAGCACTCTGCCCATAGCTTCATCTACTAGATTTCCTCTCAAAGGTATAACCAGCAAACAATGTCTGCAACTTAAGCCAGGAGTACAATCCCAGCATGTTCTGAAGACTTCGATCATCACATTGACTTTTTAATCATGCCAGTCACCTCAACATCAAATCAAAGCAATATATGTGGCAGCTTATGGAACCCTCGCAGATACAAAACACACCGAGAAATGCAAGCCAGTCAGTCTAAAGCCAGCCTATCATCAGCATATTGTTCATGGCCTTCACAGTGCCACCAAGTTTGCTCCCTGACCACCCTATGAACATGCAGTGTTTGCACCCCAACTCGGGTTACACAAAATGTGGCGGCTCTTTAAACAAAATAGGAGCAGTGCACCAAGAAAGGCAAAAGTTCGTCCCTAGCTCCCATTATGTCAACTGAAGAATGTGCAAAGTCGGACAAGAAATATGGATTTCTGAAAACATGTATTCTGTATAGAAATATGAGTGATACCTAGGAATCTAGGAAGATAGTGGTACCAGTGCAGTAAGCAGTCTGCCCCTTGTGCATCATGAAGGGCCAATGCTCTCGAACTTCCAAACCTTTCATCATGCCAAAACATGCTCACCCGATCAATTATGAATTGTGAAAGGCTACACACTCTAAAGTGGAAACAGTTCCATGCAAAAAAAGTAAAAAGAAGCCAAATGCAGAATGTGATGTGACTGTTCAAACAATGTCTGGAAGTGCATGTGGCAACCAAGCAATTCATAAATGTGGTAGCCATTCATAATCTAGATCCAGACACAACACTAACTCCATATCAACTCTACCGTTGCTTCTACAAAACATGCATAAATTTAAACGAAAACACCACAACTGAATGATACTTTAATCAAAGGCTTGTTTTGCTTGGAATTCTGCATGCACTCTTCATTTTGAAACTTGCATGAATTTCATATTCTCACATCTGTGATGAATCAGTGGTATACTGAGTACGGAAAAACTGCACATTCTGATTCACATTTCATATTAGAGAAGATGCCAATGGGGCATCTCAGCACTAAGTCAGATTTTTTTCGCTTCATTTGTAAATAATTAAACAAGAAAATCAATACTATTGGTACTGTTGAATGCATAATTACCTTTACACCTTACTGACATGTCTGGACTGAAAGTCTGAGTTTGGTGTCTTTTATATGCGCTTAGTAGTTTTTGGGGATTACTTCAGTCACGACCAAAGTATGAAAAAGAAAATATCAAGCCCAATACAGGCGAAAAAATTCAAAATAGCTAAAAACGTTTTTTTTTTTTTTTTTCCCTTCTACTACCCAAGGCTCGACAATGGAGTTTAAGTACGGTTGCTGCTGAATCATACTGCCGTCGCATGTTCGCCGGCTCCATACCTCGTAATCCGCAATATTTATGGAACATATGAATAATTCTAGCCCTGTAGTAACGCAGGTAGGTTTTACCGCTTATTCAATCCGTGTAGTTGCAACTGCACAAGCGCCGGATCTTCAACTGCAGCGCAACATAAGGCCCGGGTCGAGGCACTTGGAACTGGCCCATTCTAAATTCTTGCCGAAGGCTGAATTGCAGTAGGCGCCAGCATCGTGCACCCCGCAATGGTCTTACGAGTGATGATTTGTACGGCATATTCTACTCTGAGCGTGCAGCCCCTGGCACTAACTGTCTCTTTTCCTAGACACAGCAAACGCATTCACCCTTCCCTCGTCAAAAGCAAACTACCGTATGTTATAATGACATGCGCGTCTTGATGTTTACGAACTAGCGCTGTGTTGGCATGCATCATCAGTTCTGCGCGAAGTTTTTAGGAGAATGTACAGGGAAGATGGAAATTAACTTACCTCCGAGATGTCATATGTATGCCGGGTGGTGGCCGCCCTCCAATAGTCCCGTCGTCAGCGCAGTGTTTGCAGTGAGAGCGCACAAAGGAAACGCACTACCTGTCGGGCACGCGAGCACACTTTTTGCACAGGTATTCACACAACCTTACCACGCTTCTGCACATCGCACGAGCTATTTTGTTGAGCTCTGTGCCTCGTATATCTCGAAATAATGAAGCCGCAAGCAGCAAGGTCCCCAACAGCACACAAGAGAAAAAGGCGCGACTAAAGTAGGGGCTTTAGGCGCGACGACACTCTAACGCCACCTACTCATAATGGCTACGGCTAGCACTTCGATCCGCTTCGGCTGCCTCGTCTGGTTTCGACTTGTTTCGGTTTCGGAAGTCGCTGACCTAACGACTTTGCTGCTCGCCGAACAGTGGCAAGCACGATGTCGGGCGTCTACGCGCTAACACTGCATGTTTGTCGTGTATACGCGCCTGTAGTTTGTACATTCAAAAATTAGCAGTGCTAGCGAAAGACCACCGTGAGTTTCGCTTCTTTTCTCGCGATGCTGGACAAACTAACTGCGTGCTTTGCTTGTCATGGACGTTAGGTTGACGGCGGTCTGTGGTTCGGCGAATCGGAGCTTTGGCCCAAATTCATTGCCATGTTCCTTGCGAAAACTCCTGTTCATAAACAGTTACAGTGGCAATTGTTTGTTTGTTAATATTGAAAGAATATACGGCGTTTTACAGATCAAGTGATTTGTTTGGAAACAGAAGATGCTGAATTGTGCTCGCTCATAAAAAACAGTGGGCGAGCCCAATTCGGCTCGCCCGCTGTTCCTTTATAGGCGCCACATCTATGGCTGTCAGCTCCAACTGGTCACCTGAGAGCGATCATTTCTTGTGTGATATGTGCCTCACTACTTCAGTGTTTAACCCTTAAATGGTGACGAAATTTTTTAATGCCTGTAGCTTATAGCAAAAGCAAGGACAGTGGGGTGAAAGCCTGAACTCTCAATCAGGAAAGATATGCGATATGCAAAAATAGCTTACCGGTCAAGCTTCAAGTGAAGGCAGTGTGGGGTGTTTGCACGCTCTTTACTTCAATTAAGAAACTGACCATACAAATATTTCAACTTATCTCTGTGGCCTACAGCATACAGTAAAGAAGCTAAAGCAATCAAGCTGCTCTTTCCATGCAGCATACTGATTATGCACTGCTGGTGGAAACTGCACAACATATATTCATGGAGTTGCACGTGCAGCTTTCCTCAATGCATCTCGCGTGACGCAGCCTACAGTTACACTGAAAAATATGCCATCTAAAATACATTTCCTTGCAATATGATGATTCAGCATATATGTGTATAGTGTGCATAGCTTCAAGATGCAACACATACTGTTGGTATCACCTCTCATAAAGTACTAGGATTTGTGTATCTCTTCATTAGTCTAAGATCACCGATTCAATCCTTTCTTTTTTTTCTTTTTATTTGACATTGAGACGGACAACATTTGCAAGTGTCATTACGCAGCAGAAAGCTTCAATTCAGAGTAGTGCAGTTTAGCAAATTTTTGCTATAGTCTCAGGAAACTTAAAAATGGTGTATATAGGTGTAGATGTGCAAGTCAAAACTCAAAAGGCTGTAGGAGCTGTTTTGCTCAGCCTATCCTTGTGCTGAAAAAGAGAGTCAGGCTGGTTGGTTATAATGAGTCGATTGAGTGAACAGTGCTCTAAGATAGTAAGGGAGATAAAGAAGCAGAATTGTTGTCATCTTCTCTCCCATCCCATCTGTTAGTGCTGTTCAGTCGTTTAAGAATTGTCTTTCTGTGGTCTTTACAAGTGAATATGAGCTCGTGAAGTTTAGTACTGGAGTTGGCTTTCACATTTCTGCTATCACATTTGCTTTTCCTTCTACAGATGAAACTCGAAGCCAGTTCTTCATACAAACTTGTGATGCCTAAAGGTGGTAATAGTGTGCAGTTATAGTGAGTTGCCTCCATTCATATGCAAAACACAATGTAAGGGAGATTTTGATCGCCAGTTTGACCGTCATCTACTTGGCAGGCAACACATCAATGTTGTGCACACAGCCTTTGTCGTGCATCTATGGCTTCGTCCAACTTTCAGAAACGAATGGTTGAAAGAGAAGCAAATGATGCTATTAGATCTAGTTGAAGTATCTCGCTTTTGACATTGTTTTACAGTGAGCTCGATATGTCGAGTAGTTGCTCAGCGTGCATGTTGTCATATAAAGATTTCTGCATAATGAAAGGAAGCAAGCACTTTTCTACTAATGTTGAAAATGTGCTGCAAGCCAAGACCAAAATTGTGAAATATGAAAAAGTGTACCTGTAGCAAATAATCATGAAGTAATCATTATATGAAAGCTCTAACTTTGACCTCTTTCATATTGGAAGGACCTACACAGTCTCAACGACTAATTTTTTAGCATGCAAGCATGTACACAGCCACGTAGTTTGCATGCTCTCTTAGAGCATCTGTTCACGCACTGGCTCCATGTGCTTCTGCAAGCTCGCACAAATACGTGACCAGCTCATTCTCATTCAATCTTGCACAGTGGCTGTGCGTGCTTCTGTGAGCTCGCTCATGGGCTCATTCAAACTCACAAGAACTTGTACAATCTCATGCGTTCCTGCACAGTGGCTCTACGTGCTCTCATAAATCCACGTTTAATCTCCCAAGAACTCACATATTCTTATACATTCTCATTCACTCTCACACTTTCTTGTACAGCTCACATACAGTTTTTTCAGTAGGGTAGTTTGGAAATCTTGCTGCAAAGCAGAAGTGAGCCGGCATCACTATGGCATCTCTCATTATATGACTCACTTTGGGGACGTTAAACCACATAAACCAAACGAAACAAAAAGTTTGTGCTTGTTGCTGTTGGCAACTTGATGTGAGCCCGTTTGTTTCTTTTCACCACTGTTTAAAGGAATAAACCAGAAACAAGGAATAAATTAGTCTAAGAATAAACACTCAAGAAATGCTTACGAGAGAATTGAAACAATTGGCTCTGTTGGTAATAAGAATTGTGTTGAGGTATTGACAGCATTAGCATACTGGGTGCACAAGATGCGCTGGTACACTGTTATGAGTCATAGAAAACAAGTTAGGAAAGCTCGTCAGTGTGCTGTCGTTTAAAGGTTTTTAATAAAACTCCATTTTGCGAGTTTTTAGTGCGGTGAATTTTATTATATACACGACATAAATTTATAGGCGGCGCGTCGT
Organism: Amblyomma maculatum; assembly: GCF_055883805.1. Classification (NCBI taxonomy): domain Eukaryota; kingdom Metazoa; phylum Arthropoda; class Arachnida; order Ixodida; family Ixodidae; genus Amblyomma; species Amblyomma maculatum. The sequence continues at coordinate 4,989,058 of NC_139344.1, read as the reverse complement.
TGGCTTTAACCACCGTTCGGGGCCAGACGGAGTAGCCGGGCCCGGTTTGATCCAGAGGGATGTTTCGTGTCAGCTGATTAGTTGTTGGATGTGCGCAGCTTCTGGTCACGGGTGGCGGCGGGTCGTTGGCTCTAGCCATAGCGTGTGTGCCCTCAAGGACGCCGGGCGAGTCCACTTCGATGCTTCGCTCCTGCTGACAACCCGGCTGCACGGAGCTACTGTGAGAGACGCTGGGCCTGATTTGATCCGTCTCTTAACGCTAACTGTGGCACGTTCGGCTATACAGGCAACGCAGGAGGTGGGGAAGGTGGGTCTTTGGGCACGGGACCTGTTGACATCATGGGTTCAGGCTGATGAGGGCATATTTTTTCGTGATTCTTCAAATCCCAGGAATATACGAAGTGTGACGTCGAATAAGGGCATGGGACCTTTTCGGGCTGGTTCTTACGGCACTTAAAAATGTGAATACTTAAACGGCTGTGTCGTCACTTATCTTGGGGGTTCAGCGGACGTGTAAAAATATGGTAAAAATTCCCCGTGCATTGCGTTGCTTCATGAAGCCTCCGTAGGAGGCAAGGTACATCTCGTAGAAGCCAGGAAGCCAATGCGCTCCGCGGTAGCCACGCTGGGTGTCTCGAAGGGGATTGCCCTTGGCTGGTCCACCTGAGGCCGCTGGCACTATTCTTCAGGTGGTGTTGCCTGCATAATAATATTCACTCAAATTAGCACGTGCCGTCATGTTCCGCCCGGTTGCAAATGACGTTGAATCTTTTCCCTATGGTTTGTTTCGGACAATTCTCACGTCTTCGTACTGACGTTTAACCGTCTGGCCAAATTACTTGCTATTTCCCTATGTAGACAATCACGCAATGCTTCCGCATGAACCTTGGCATTAATATGGAACCGAGCGCTCCTTAACTAGGTGTAATATCAACATACCATTGTTTTTTTTAGGGAAGCAAGCACAAATCTAAAAAAGCAGGCAGCAAGCTAAACAGCGCGTTGGCACACGACATTGAGAAAAATGTTCAAAGAAATAGATGCAATATCCTAGAAAAGTTCTTCCACATGCGCATTTCCAAGACAAGTGTGAAAAAACAATCTTGTACCTACAGTTCACAATACATGTACCGCGCCAGCATATATGTACTAAATGAATATCTCAAAGCTTCCTCGGTCATTTTCCCGAGGCGCTTGGTCCATAATACTGTTACATTAGGCGGTGCATGCACTGATATGCGCAAAAGAAGGAAGAAGAAGAATCTAGTGAGTTTTGGAGAAGACTATGTTCGAGCAGTGTCGGTTGGTGCCTGGTTGACGCTGCTGTGTTTCTGTGTGCTGTGTCATCTTGGAATAATCTCTTTGCCTTACCTTGCCACGTATCAATATTTTAAAACTGAATCAGCTGAGTGCAACGCATCAACATTTTGTTCAGTGTATAATTAAGATGTCGAGTACATATTCCGTGACAAAATTAAAAGTTGTTTTTAGTAAACGCTAAGTATTTATGATCACCACGAAGTTCCTTTCGTATACGTGTACGTGTAAAGAAGGGTTACAGGCGAGCACAGAACGCGCGCACAAAACGAGAAAAAAAAAAACCGATGCAATCGTCGCCGAGCAGGTAGAAGTGCGGAACGACTCGCATGAGCAAACACCTACACCGTAAATAAACTACTGCACCTTCGTGAAAGCAAAAGACGCGCAGAAGCAGGTTTAACACGCACGCACAACACCAACAGATTGCCGTATTCTGAAGAGAGAAAACTGCGTCATCTGCTCAGGTGGCACCCTCCCGACAAGCAGCGCCCTCTGCCGCTAACGATTGGCTTTCATTGCAAAAAACGCCATTCTCGGCCATAGGGAAGCGCGGGCGCTCGTCACACTAGCCAGTATATTCTAGGCACTATAGTATGGGGCAGTTTGGCCGCAGAAATGTGATTAGCGTAAAAATAAACGCTTAATCAAGCACGGAATGTCGCTTTTTTTTGTGAGTATACCACCTACTCTCGGATCGTTGTGTGTTTGTTTGCTCCCTGGAGTGAAATTTGTAAAAATAAAAAAGAAAACCGTGCCGCTGGTATCCGAGCAGGCATTCCGAAGTATCTCCGTTCATTCGAGCGAGCCAAATCTTGCGCACCTATGTACGCTTTCTACATTTAGCACAGTAGCATTCGAATGAGCACTTTCGGGATTTTACCACAAGAGACAGCGTCGCTTCTCTCACGTACCTCGCTCTGCGGTTATTTCCGCTCGCTGCTGCATTTGCTTTCGCATCGAGGAATCCGCAGCGGCGCTCGCGCCACTTCGTCGTTCCATGTATCTCGAGCTGGGCGTCGCGTCGGCGCGGCAGTTTTCGACGCGCGAAAATCGTGGAAAAAAACGCCGCATGTGTTCCGGCCTTAACCGGGAGGCCGACTAAGCCTTGGCAGCCATGTTGAGGCTGGGTGGATACGGCAAATACTAGTTTACAATTAAGTGCCTGATCCCCTTCCGTTCGAAATACCGCAGATGTGAAATTGAGCGTCTTATTAAAGTTCATTTCTGCAATAAAGAAACGGCAATCGTAAACTTACTCTGGCGATGCAATTGGATTGCTTAAGATGAAATCGGAAGAGCAAAACCATCTCCATCATGGCGCAAAAATGCGAAATAGTACGGTACGTGCTCTATTCAATTTTACTTTTATAATAAGATTCGCTTCTGCAATTAAGACATTGCAATCGTGGAGTAACTTTAGCGATGGATTTGCATTGCTACAAGGTAAAACCAGAAGATCGAAGCGGTAAAAAAATGGAAGTTCAACTTACATTACTCGCCCTCCGTCGTAACGCTGTTAAGACGGTTCCGTGCGCATCGGTATTTATAGACAAACACCGATCTGTGACGTAAGCACGATGCGGTGGCGCTTCTATCGCCAGCGTGGTCCGACTGGGGGTGAAAAATAGGCTTAGTGCCCATAGGAATACATTGAAGCGAAATATTCCAAAAAGCAGTTTTCTAATTTCACGGGTCATCTGTGATGTCGTTATTCGGCACAGATCCAACCATAAACGCCCTGGAATAGACCGAGGAAGTGTGAAATCTCATTACCAAGGCAAAGTATTTTTAAAACACCGCGAAACGTACCGGGATGCGAGTGAGAGGGCGACCCATAGAAATACATGCAAACACAACGTACCGCAGCATTTTGCTCGGTTCATTAGCGTTGAACCCTTCTCATTTTGTAGGGGGGGGGGGGGGGGGGGACGTCTTGTACGACGCCCCGACGTCATGTTGCATGACACACTACATTCTCTTGCAAGTAATGCAAGTCTGACGACTTGCGGGACCGCTCACAGCACGATAAACTGACTGCGCACAGTTGCAGACGACCATGCACCCTCCGTTGTCGCTAGCAGACGCTCCGGAGCTGGAGGCGGCCGCGGTGGGTATCGCCAGATACGCTGTCGTCTGCTGCAATGCGCGAATCTCGTTCGGTTCATATTGTCGTATGGCGTTTGACAACTGCTTTTTAAATGTAATTCTGTCTGGCGCGTATCACTGGAGCGACAGTATTATTAAGCTTATTTACCCTATAAGCGGCAGCATATCAGACTGTAAGCAAAACTGCGCGATTCGCTACACCCAGCTTGCCTTTTGGCGCTGTCTGGATTCATAACACAGGTTATTCGGGGAGTTTTAAAAGTAGACTGCCTCCGTAATGACGCACCCTACTTTATCACACACTTCTTCAAAGCGCTGGTCAACGTTTGATGACCGGCCACCAATTCTGATGCTCTGTGAAATGAGAAAAATGCTCCGGTAAGTTGTGTTTACATGTATTTCTACGGGTCGCCCTCCCAACACCCATACGTTTCGCGGTATTTTAAAAATACTTCGCCTCGTTAATGAGATTTCATACTTTCGTGATGTGTTCTAGGATGTTCATAGTTGCTTTGTACTGAATAACTACATCACAGGTGCCCTGTGAAATGAGAAAACTGCTTAAAATATTTCGGTTCCATGTATTCCTATGGGCGCTAACGCTATTTTTCACCCCCAGTCGGCTGCGACGCCGCGAGCGCCCCCTTTGTTTGTAAACATGGTGTTGGTCTATACATGAAAGCGAAACATTCCAAAGCAGTTTTCTAATTTCACGGGTCATCTGTGATGTCGTTATTCGGTACAGAGCAACCATGAACATCGTAGAACAGATCACGAAAGTATGAAATCTTATTAACGAGGCGAAGTATTTTTAAAACACCGCGAAATGTATGCGGGTGCGAGTGGAGAGGAAACAGAACTTACCGCAACATATTTTACTCGGTTCAGCAGCGTTGAACCCTTCTCATTTTTTGGTGAACGTCTTGTATCACGCTCCCACATCATGCTGCATGGCATACTACATTCCCTTGCAAGTACTGCAAGTCTGACGACTTGCGGGACCGTTCACAGCCCGATAAACTGACCGCGCACAATTGCAGACGGCAATGCACCACCGGCGCTGTCACTAGCAGACGCTCCGGATCTAGTTCACTGTACTCCGGAGCTGGAGGCGGCCGCGGTGGATATCGCCAGCTACACTGTCGTCTGCTGCAATGCGCGAATCTCGTTTGGTTCATATTGTCGTATGGCGTTTGACAACTGCTTTTTAGATGTAATTCTGTCTAGCACGTATCACTGGAGTGACAATGATCAAGCCTATTTACCCTATGCGGCAGCATATCAGACTGTAAGCAAAACTGCGCGATTCGCTACACCCAGCTTGCCTTTTGGCGGTGTCTGGATTCATAACACAGGTTATTCGGAGAGTTTTAAAAGTAGACTGCCTCCGTAATGACGCACCATACTTTATAACACACTTCTTCAAAGCGCCGGTCAACGTTTAATGACCGGCCACCACTTCTGGTGCTCTCCGAAATGAGAAAAATGTTCCGGTAAGTTGTGTTTACATGTATTGCTACGAGAGGGAGCCCGGACCAGCAAAGCTTTGCCAGGCTTAATCCAATTTAATATAAAAGAAAAGGAGCTAAACGCCCAAAATAAAAAAAAAATAATTTAGATGAAAAAAAAAACGTAGACATAAAAATGTAAAAAATGTACATTAAAGATACAAAAGGAAACAAAGATCACAACTGCCTAGTTACAATAGATATATGAAATGGAAAAAGGATAAAGAAAGAAAAAGCGAAAGAAAAGCACAAAAAGATAAAGAAGTCCAGGAAAGAAGGAAGCAGAGAAGAAAATGTCCGTGGGTAGCCAAAAACTGCAAAAGAAGAGAGAAGAGAAATATAAAAATTGTGCATTAAGGATTAGCCAATTAGCAAAAAATATAACTTTAAAGTGAATATGCGAAACACACTTCAGCCTAGAAAAAATAAATATATGTATATAAAGAGGTTACCAAAGTCTGCAATGAAATGAGAAAAAATAGTATTGAAAAACGTCGCGAATACGAACCGGTGTGACATGATTGCACCGTCACTACGTTGCGGCGAAGCATTCGGCACAACTAGCGGCTGCGGGCGTGGCATTCCTACTCCTTCGCCGCGTCGCGGCGATGTACTAGGCGCCACCAGCCATCAGCTGCTATGGGCGGACATGCCTAACGACAGAGGACGACGTGCACTATCGGTGCCCACCGAAGACGACGTGTCCACGGCCACTCACGCACCACTGACCGTACCTGTGCACAGCAGTAGCAACGCACTGGTCAACGACAGTCAGCCCACCGAATGGCTAGATACTGGAGGTGAACTGATGAATCAAACCATCTATCTTCCTTTTTCTTGGGTGGACAACTGACATGGCTCATCGGGCGTGCCGCCTAACACACTCGCCATCGCTTGCACTGAATCGATGTAAATAAAATGAGCACATAATTGGTCATTTCAAGAAAACTGTCAGTTTTTACAATACCAGCGCGCATGCCCACACGGGTAGTTCGGACGCCCTTAAGTTTTGCGTGAGCTTTTTTTTGTGTCTGCGATACCCGTCTGTTTTAAAGCAGAAGCTTTGCTTGCCTTGCAGGTGCCAAGTACTTTGGCGGGCAGAATTTACCTCACCTGCTCCCTCTTGGCAAGTGCTGCGCGCTGAGCGGGTGGAGCTCGCTTCATTTTCTACTTCGCACAACTGGCAAACTATTCGCAACGGTACATATCGGCACAAATATACAACGTTGTCTGACACAGCCTATCAGTCTCCTGCCTGCCCTTTCCCTGCACCGCCGCCGATGGCTATCTGGCTCACCTTGCCCTTCAAAATCCTTCGACACCGTCGCGTCGTCTAGACCCGGTTGTGGTTCCCTTGTGGTTCGCAGATAGCCGTGGAGTAGTCATGTCTTAAACCCAGTGCTTCGGCTTCGTTTCCTTGACGTTCGCAGAGCGTCTTAATTCCAACAGCTTAATTCCAAAATCAACGTTTACGCGCCGTAAGATGCTGTAAAGTTGTTTGCTTTTTGCCACTAAAAAGCTGCATGTGTGTGGGCGCGCGTGTGTGTGCAAATAACTGATGCGCAGGTACTCAATATATTTGAGGCCCCGCATAAGGTTTTCATTGTAGTGAGGAAGCAATCACAATCCCTGCAGCGCGCTGCGAAGAAGCAGACTCGCGACTCTGAAGTCCCGGCGTCGCTTCGAATACCAGCCCTAACCCCGCCAGACCACCGGAAGAAAGAGAACGAAAGCAAAAACTGCGAACGCACAAAATCTGCGCTCACTCATTCCCCCGGGGAAGGAAAATTCTGTTTACTGCTTGAAGCCATGGGGGAGGGGAGAAGACTGTGTTGGAGGAGGAGCCATGGTGTGGACAAACCCTCAACAAAACTGCCGCGAGCGCTTCCTCTTACAAGGAAAAAAAAAAAAAAAGGGACTCCGCGAGATACGCGTACGTGACGTGTAGGCTACGTCACCCATGTGTCACGTGATTGCGCATCGTCGACCTGCAAAAACATTCTCCCGCCAGTGATGGCCCTCCGCTAGTGTGGCCATGCCGAGGCAGTTGTCGACTTCTATGTTGTTTAGAAGACAGTCCAGACAGAGGTCGCGCGCCTCATCCATAAGCAGCATATCGGCGTCGGCCAGCACCTAGGTCACATTGTCGTTGTCAATGCGCACCTACAGCAATAATTACCGTAGAGTTAATTCTCTCGCTGGTAAAAACAGTTTCTCGCGATTTGCGCCTCCTGTGCATTAGAGAATGTTGTCTTTCATGGGATCGTAATGCAGGCTGGCTACATAGCGCCGCGAGCCAGTAATCTGATTCCGGGGAACACCTGACCGTTCTGAAAATGACGAACACTTCGTTTTCAAATCTCACGTCTACACCACAGCTCTTGTCACACGGAACGCCTCCGCAGAAACAGTTTTTTTTTTTTTGGTAATCCACACCCTTTCTTCTTGAGCGAACTTGATCCTTAGAAGCTCTCTTCAAGCATTGTTAAGCATTGTCATTCTAGCACTGTCAAATCTATTACTTTGAGAGACAGGCAAAATATGAGTAAATTTTCAGTTCAGTTGAAAAAAAAAAGGGATATTTAGTTTTTCCCACGAAAATTGAAAATTTGCAAAAATAAACACACGTTTAGAAGAGCGTGGACTCATTACCTATATTGCACGAATGACTATCAGACTGCGGATAAATAAATTTAGTCCGTGACTATTGTATCAAATGCATGTGACAAGCGCCAATTAGTTGCAACAGTTGCTAGTGCATGCGTCAAGCCGGGACTAATGCCACTATCATATCTCTTCCAAGGATTTTCACTTGCGCATCTCACCAGCGCCGTACAACGCAGTGTGAGGACTCTTGCCTGTTGCGATTTATCACTAAAACAGTTCTGTTGGCTGAGCAGCGAGAAACTTATGTGTGCCTCGCCATGGACCCATCCGTTAAGAGAACCGCTCAACGAACTCATTCTTCAAGGAATCATTTACACCATGCTTCACTCGCGTGCACTTCGAGTCAGCCAAGCTCCGCGCTGAAGGTATTGAGAAGCCACTACGACGCGGTTCAGGTGTTCACAAACGAAAAGCGACAGATATAGCGCCTTTATTTCCCTGTAAAACAATCATTATTATCATTGTTATTATTACAGTACTTGCATATTGCCCGCTTTTTAAACATAAAATG